>NC_039249.1:22305653-22667320 GCF_003368295.1 Carassius auratus | reverse complement strand
CAACATTTGGGATTTGTTCATTGAAAATACTGAAAATGAGATCCAGAATACATTTCCGAGTCCAACAAGCAGGTCAATTGTAATTGTTCTATCAAACTCTTTCTTCCAGTGTCTGGTCTTACATGTGGGTAGAGAGGAAAATGAAGATTCTTCCTGAGCTGGGAGATAGAAGAGCCACACCAGTCTTCAAACACATGCAGATTGGCCTGACCTTTATACTGACAGAGAACAAAAAGAGAGAGAATCAGCCTTTTCTGCACGTGTAACCAGCATCATTTAAAGGAAACAGTCCAGGGATTTAAAAATGAAATATAAAATAAACTATATTATGAACTACAATATAAACTACAATGTAATTTTTTATTGTATTTTAATAGTCAAAGCGTTACAGTAAATACCTGTTTATTTGTTAACAGTAAGTCTCCATATATAGTGCATAACTGTAATAGTATTGTATAGTAATAGTAAAATAGGGGGTTTTGGAAGTGAAAAAGAAAAAGTAATTGTATAATCATAGAAAAAAAAAAGAAAGAAACTTAAACTGACATTCCCAGAATTCCCTATTTTAAGGACTAGTTTTCACTATTAACTAGTAGGTTATAAGCATGCATATTACTATTATATTGGCTATTTATTAATATTTATAAAGCACAGTATACTGCCTTATTACGCATGATTATATTTTAAATCCCTTTATCCTACCCAATACCTAAATCTAGCATCTACTTTACTAACGATTATTAAGCAGCAACCACAAGCAGCTGCCGATATTTTAATGTAAATGTTAAAAAAGTATTTTTTTACAGTGTATTAATGACAATATTGAATTTATTGTCTATCACAAAGTGTTGATCCATTGTTTAAACCAATGCAATTCTTCTACTTTTTCTTTTCTGCATTACTCCTCTGCTCTAGCTCATTTCCTTATCAAGGTTCAAATAAACCTGGGCTGCATTTTTCATAAGCATCATGGACTAAGTTGATCAAAGAGGTGGCAATGGTTCTATGATCAACTTCTGCTTATGTTGCTTTTGGGAAATGCAGTCCTGGTATTGTATACGACAAATACTTATTTGGTCAAGGAAGAATATCTGCACATTGCCCATTTGCTGTAAATGTATACTATATTTTGTGTACTACATGCACAAAATAGCAATGACCACAGGAAAAAAACAACAACAAAAAAAACTAAGGTCACAATTTTAATTGATGCCATTGAAAAAGGGTTTTCTATCATGCAATTCAAAGTATAATGCTACTATAAAACCATAAGCCCATAAAAGGGATGTCTATTAATATATCACAGGTGGCTGAATTAACACTTTATTCAGAGGTGAGAACAGGGCCCCAGGCCTCCACACAGACCCAGATTATGCACAGAACAGCCCACCAACAAACATATCTGAAATTGGATCTGTGAATATGCCGTTAGCCCAAAGGCAAGAGAGAGCGATAAGGTGGTTGAGAGCAAACAGTAATTGAACCATAAATATTTCAATTTAATGTCAGTACAAGCATTTTAAAGTAAGAGTTCAGGTTTTAACCAAAAGGTCGAGGTTTGGCTGCTTTTAATGGTGTAGTTGGTCACTTACTGGCAAATGCCATATGGGGGCACAACACTGAGAGAATGGGAATGAGAATGCTTTCGGAAACCTTTCTCTTGTTATTAGAAACCTCTTTGATTTGAAAGAAATAGATGTGCACAAGTTTGTTTTAATTAGCTGTTGGGGCTCTCATTCTGACAGCACCATTCACCACATGAGAGCAAGTGATGTAATGCTAATTTTCTCCAAATTTTGTTCTGATGAAGAAACAAACTCATCGTTGATGGCTTGAGTACATTTTAAGTCAATTTTCTATTAACTATTAAAATTATTCCTATAACATCAGTTGCAATGGTAACTATGTAGTGACCTTATATCAATAATATATTTTTCCCCTAAGAATGAGGGAAAGTATAATTATCATGTTTTGGACCGATAAGCTGGATGCGGCACAATGCTCACAGAGTTTTCAGAGTGATTAAATGTCTATTGGATACACAGCAATGCTTTCAGGAAACACAAATGGTCACAAACAGGAAAATTGGGCAATGCTTTTCCAGCTACTTCATGCTCATGATTTAATGAAGAGTTTATGAGTTGGTGCAGCAGTGGTGGGATTTAGCAGGAAATGTGTAAGCCTGTGCAAATCTTTATGTACCAAATTCTCATCCCACCCTTTATCTTTCTGTAATGCTCCTGGTGGTGGTGACAGAGACGGGCATTACTCATCACGCAGGTGAGCTCACATTAGATTCCTCTCGCCCCTTCTGTCAGTTGTTTAGGTCTCTCGCTGCACAGCCACGTTTAAATTTAGCCTCTATAATTGCAGCTGGTGTAGATGGTGGGACTGGAATCCCACCCACTCAGAGTGGGCGGACAGGATGCCACATAATCTTGGGGACGGTTACAGCTGTCACGGGCACACTAAGCTGTGCCACTCCATTGCCATGGCACATTCATAGATGGCAAGAGTTCAGTCGAGGGAGAAGAGAGAGTAGAATGCGGTCACAGGTGGCAAGGTGGATTTAGCTCATGGCATTATCAAGTGTACTATTTACATTTTCACATGCTCCGAATAGATGAATAACTGTCACCCTGGTTTGTTTTTCGCAAGGGGAAACAAGGAGACTGTGACAGCGTCTATATAAAACTTTGCAGTGTAATACAAATGCACTATAAATCATGAAAAAATGTGATTTACTTCCACAATCCTTTAGAGGTATGATAAAAAGATCTAAATAGTCCCATTGTGTATCAGTAATAGACTTGTATGTGCTTGTTAGAATTAGGTGTGCTATAAATACCTGTGAATCTTTTGATATCAGTCAAAAATTAATAGCATTCATCTTCCCTTTATCTCTGAATTTTAAGTAACTTTAAAATATATTCTTCAGTGCATGATAAGAGTATCTTATACTGCAGCATATGGAGTGTGGAGGCCTGAGATCTTTTGTCAGAGTCATCTTGCTGCACTTCCAGCCCAAGCCCCGATGATAGATTTCCCAGCCTGGTTATTCCTACTGGCCATATAATGACATTCAATAACACAGAGAGGGAAGCACATAAATCATCGGATAAAAACAGAGGTTATCTCTGCACTGGGGTATTTTTTTCCTTTGTTGTGAATCATACTGGATAAGTATCTGACAAACCATCGACACATTTCCAGTGAGACAGGAGCAATACAAGGACTCAATGGGTACGTCTATGTGCCGTTTGCTATTTCTGGCATTTGGTACTCCCTAAATCACATGCCTCTCTAGAGCTTCCGTGCTCCCATTGCTTCCTGGAGGGTTCGCCTGCACCTGACACTTCAGCGTCGAACGAGGAGCTCATCTGTCACAGGGCTTCAGAGGAAGGGAGCCTCGGGGGCAGCGTGTGGTCAGGGACCCTCTTTGATCATTGTCTCTTCATTATCACACAGTGTCGTGTCTCCTAGCCTGCTACGGCGACGAGGTGGGGAAAGGAGATAAGGATTGCTGGCTTATCGATTGGTGATACTACAGTGGAGTCAGGTTCAGTGTTTTCACAGTATTTAGAAAAGAGCTTCACAGCAGCTGGCTACAATATTGAAACAGCATATCAAAAATCTTGCTTAAAGTGACAGTTCACGCTCATGTTGTTCCAAACCCGCAAGACCTACATTCATCTTCAGAACAGAAGCGACACAAACAACACAACTACCTTGTTCAAGGGACAGGACAGTAATAATGACATTGTTAAAATAGTCCATGCACATCAGTGGTTCATCTGTAATTCCTTTTTTTTTTTTTTTTTGCTAAAAGAAAAGAAAAATATAACTTAAGTTAACAATTCTACTTCTCCTTGTCAGTTTCCACTACACAGAATACCCTGTGAATACCCTGCAGCATGTGTGTGATGTTGCTGACGCAGGAGCTGGCATCCTGACGTAGAACCCATATGTGCTGTGCCTTGTTTGCAAGCAAAGAAATGCACACACCTGCGTAGTAGTACTCTAAGCAGAGACTTACCCAGAAGAGAGAAAAAAAAAAAATGCTTTCCATACGCACAAAAATTATTTTCATAGATTCATAAAATGAAGGTTGAACCGCTGATGTCACAAGGACTACTGTATTTTATTAGGCTCAGATTTCTTCAAAAATATTTTAGTTTGTGTTTTGAATATGAGTATTTTCAAGTAAAAATGTGATGCAGGGGGATCGCTACACAAGAGAGTTGCTTGTTCTGGTCCCCTTTACCAACTTCGCGGACCGCTTTCACTGCGTCTTTTCCATACTAGCCTCAATGAGTGGTCAAAGGCACGGCTGTCCATGGAAGATCTTTGAGGGAGTGTGACTGGTTCACTGCCTCCCTCATTGATGAGGACAACGCCAGCCCCACTCCAGCCCCAGAGCCTAGCCCATGGTCTAGGGCATATTATGATATATTTTATCAGTATAGGTTGGAGCTCTTCCCACACTCCTGACACTGAGGCATGTGAAAGAATTTTGGTCTCAACTAAATTATTAAGATTAATGATATAAGAATTCCTGGTCTATTATCTCTGCTGATCCCATACTGTTCCAGGTTGTCTCACTCTCTGCTGGTTCAGTCTTCCAAGTCATTTTCATCTCTGCTAGTTCAAGCAAGTTCCAAGGGGTCTTCCTTGTCATTGGTTCAGTCCAGTTTCAAATATCCTTTATCATCCAGCACTAAGTCACAGTTGTTGTCCAGCAACAAGTCACCTTCATCACCATTGGCTTTGCCCAGCTCTCAAGTCTAAATCACTGCGTATGGTCCTGTCCAACTGCCTTACTCCTTGGCCAAAGCCATTCTGTCTCTTGGCTTCGCCTCTGCTGTCTCCCATCAGCCCCTCAGCTTATCCAGTGGGTTCACCTTGCTGTATGGGTCCATCTTGGACTTCTGAGTCGTCAGCTCCACTTTGGTCTGTGGATCTCTAATTTGCACCTCAAGCCTCCAAGTCCCAGTCTCCATTGGCTCCACTACAGTTTGTCATCCCTCAGGCTCCGCTGAGCTCCCTTGTTACTCTGCCTTAGACTTACAAGTCTCCAGCTGAGCCTCAACCTTCCAGCCCTCTGACTCTACCAGGCTCCCCCTTTCCTTTGGTTACAACATTGCCCTCGTTCATACTGACTCATCCCTGGTCTGCCAAGCCCACATCTTCACCTCAGTCATGCATGCCTGTGGCTCCACCTTGGCCCTTTAGGCCTCACGCATTACCCTGCGTCTACATCTCCTTGACTCCGTACCGGCTGAGTTCTCATTAGTCACTATGGTTTTTGATCAGTACAAACCTGTTTCTTTGATTATCATTGCCTGAGTATATAAGCCCTCAGTTTCTTCAGTTTAAGATCATGCATTAAACTTTAATGGTTCTTGTGGGTCTCTACAGTAGTTTCAGTGAAGTCTAATGCATTCATTCTAATGCATTTATAAACAGATATACTCATTTTCTCGTGGATGCACACTACTGTGACAAATGTCATTTTTGTATTAATTGAATGCATTCTTACTGAATTTAAGTACAAAAAAATTTACCCCAAACTTTTAACAGTAGTGTATACTTTAATAAGCAAAACTATTGCAAGAAAACATCACTTCATCATTATTTATCCAAAGCGACTTGCAAATAAGGAACTTCATAAGCACTGAAAGTGGACTGAGTAGAAAAAACGTATGAAATATATATTACAATACTATCTTTTTAAATATTTATCATATTTCACTGATTAATTACAATTACAAACCAGATAATTAGTATTTTTAATGTAGTAAATACTGGAAACACATCAGCTTTTAATATGTAAGTGATTCAATTCTAAGTTGTTCATTTTATTTTATTTATATTTTTTTAAGAAGGCACTTGTGGCAGACCTGGATCATGTGGAAATAAATAACACCTTTAAAAGTTCTTAGTAAAACTGTAAGACATGTACAGCTGAACTGGACATCAGCAATCACCAATAATAAATGACCCTGTATTGAAAGGAGCAGATTTGAAATTCTGTGATTTCTGCTACATCGTATAAGACGACAACATTAATACTAATTAACAATAATTATATTACTTTATTTTTAAATACACAAACTTTTTTTCAGCTCCATACAAACGTATTTTTACTCCATTTAAAATCCAGTGGCTCAGTTTGAATGGCCATAAGGTTTCTGGTAGTTTCTGTTTGAGCTTCTGGCTCAGACAATGCTACTGACTTCAGCTCTCACGAACAGAACCAGTGAGAAATTAACTTAAATTACAAAAGTCACCTCAAATCCTCTGAGGATTTAAGCTATAAGTCAAATATAAAAATAGTCGCCTCTTGGTGTGAAAATTCTCATCAGCCTGGTAAAATCAGCTCCTACAATGACACTCACAGAGAGAGACTGTAATACTACTAATAGTCATTTGTATTAATGCCAGAGTGTTCATTCCTGATATTTAGGTGTTTGAGGGTATCTAATTCATTTCTATCTGGAACAATATAGAAGGGCTAAGCAGATCTGGCTGGTTCATCATCAAAACGGCGCCTGTTGTTCTCTCGTCTTTTCGGCCACCTGTTCATGTAATTTTAGCACGATTCCTGGAGGGATGCAGAGCTATGGGAGGATGTGCCTCCCCAAGGAAATCACACACAAAGAGAGAGAGAGAGAGATTCACAGCTAAATTGCACACTGTCAATGTGGGTTAGATAAAAGCAGTTTTAATATCAGAGAAAACTGAATGCAAACCACCGCACATTATCCTACACATTTCTTGTATGTAGGAAAATAAAGTGTATGTGTCTAACACTATAAAAGCATGCTTTACCTCTGGTTTCCATGACAACCTGAGGAACTTCTGGGCAAGGAGTCTGCGCATCTCAGCATTGGCACGGCTCTCCTGTACAGATCCATTGAGCTCTTCACCCTGAAACAGCAGGAACAAGGAGTGCTCAGTGACCCTAAATAAAGAGATGCTTCACAGACATTTTCATGCAACACTCAGTGGCTGCGCTATACTTACTATAACCATACAACCCCCAAATACAGAGTGTTAAATACAGATACTGAAGATACATTAGTCATTTTATTTACTTAATAATTAAACAACTAAACTACATTAAATTAGAATGTGGTCCAGTTGTGTTTGGCTTTATTTAAGTAACTGTTACACAATTGCTGCTTATGTCAAACATTTAGATACTTAAAGCAAACATAAATAGATAGTTACTTTAGACTGACACTTAATACTCAAAATGTATAATCAATGCATATTTTCCCTTTACCACCATACACTGTTCAGAAAAAATATTTTTTTAACACACACACACACACACACACACACACACACACAGTATACATATATACATACATTCAGTGTTTCCTAAATGTAAAATAACATACAACTTTGACTTTGTTTACTCTATATTTCTTAGGTTCAGCAGGATGTGTGTAGGTTTTTAGTTATTACTCTTCTATCGGCAGTAATCCCACTCAGTCCTTCTAATCCTCCACATAGAACTATGAATGAGTCCCCATCAAAACAATGACTGCACCACATGAAGAACTACTCTAGACATTAAACAAAATGTTTCCATCCAGCTGAGAGCCACAACAAATCACATTTAAAGTGACTGGAAAAGTTCCAGAATGTAATAACAAGCACAAGCTTTCTTCAAAAGCACTGCCTGTGAATTAAACTGTGATGTTAAGGGCTGAAAGCAGAAAAAGCACTTAAGCTCTTACTTCTGTCTCTGTCGCGTTGAGTGGGTAGGGGCTAATGAATTGCACAACCTACATTGTAAGTTCATGGATGACTACAAAAAGGTTTGATGAATTGTTAGAACGGGGTATTTGTACTACCGTACTGCTGAAAAGGCAAACTACATTAGCACACTTTGACACAAGTTTTGTTTGTGTGTGTGTATTAGGGATGGGATAGAAAATAAATAAATAAAAGTATTCTTGTTGCCTAACGATTCCATTAAAAATAATTTTAGGAGTTGGAAGGAATAAATATTTAGGGGGAAAATGTAATTCCATTACCAGATGAAGACATAACTTCAATTATAAACACATTTCAAAAATGTCTTACACAGATATGTTTACATTGACTTTTTGACAACTTTAAAGGTGGCTTACTGTCAATGCCATCCAATGCAACTGGTCTCTACACTAAAGAACAATACTTGGATAACAAAAAATGTGGTAACAAACTACATTTCAAGAGGTTGGGATTGGTAAATTTATGTTTTTTGAAGAAATCTTTACTTGATAAAAAAAAATACAGTAAAACGGTAATACTGTGCAATTACCCCAGTCTTCAATGTTACTTGATCCTTAAACAAAAATATTCTAACCCCATAAAAGGCATTTTTTAATGATTTCATGGCTAAGTGGCATTCTGAAAAATTAGGAGGTAGATGCTGTGTTCAACCACACTATTCAGTCAAGAATTTTGAATCTCAGTCTCAAGATGATGACGTGCCTGACATGCAGCGGCGCTGTCAGACTCTGTCCGGTGCAGGTGAAATAGCACCCCTTGGTGCTGCCAATATGACTCATTATTGTCAATGCTTGATTATTCACACACTATAAATCTAAAATGACCATTATCATATTTTATTTGTTGTAGCTGTGTTGCTTACATCATACCAATGTTTTTAGCTTTCTACGATTTTCAATTGCAACATTAGCAAACCCACAAGAGTGGTCAGATGTTAATTTACACTTTAACATTTAAAGTCAGTACTTAGTGGCACACTTGATGTGGTGTACTGAAAATTAGCTAAATCATCCTGCAGACAATGTATTTAGAGAATATGATACTATTTTAACAACATAAATTATTATACACAGCAGCAAGTCATCTAACAACAACTCTTAATCTATAACTAGCTAACTGAGGCATAAGGATATTGGAATACTAGCAAAGACCCCAAAGGTAGGCTAATGTAAATAATGTTAAGATGTTATCGGTAACAAATTTATGAAACATAATTGTTTTATTACAAAAATACATACCCAGGAAAGTTATTTTTACACAGAAGACGAACACTTTAATCTAAAACTAGCTAAGTAAAATTATATATTAATATATCAGGGTTGCCAAAAAGGTTATATATATATATATATATATATATATATATATATATATATATATATATATATATATATATATATATATATATATATATATATATATAATACTTAAAATATTTTAAAGCCTTTTTTTTTTTTACTCTACACGTGTGCAGTAAAATTCACTTAAAAGGGGTGTGAAATGCTCGTTTTCACTCAATATCCTGTTAATCTTGAGTACCTATAGAGTAGTACTGCATCATTCATAACTCCAAAAAGTCTTTAGTTTTAGTATATTCATAAGAGAAAGATAGTCTGTACCGATTTTTCACGGGAAAACACGACCGGCTGGAGGCGTGACGTGTGGGCGGAGCTAAAGAATCACGAGCGAGAGTAGGCTTTTGCGTTGAGAGCGTTTGGAAGCTGTGACATTACCGTGAGGAAAAAACCATCATCCAAAACAAACCATGGCTAATAGTCAGATTCAGCGTATATTTATGATCCAGAATCAGATACAGAGGCTGAAATTTAACAATAGCAGCATCAGCAACGATGTCTCTATGTGGTATGTACTAAAACTGTATATATTTGCTTAGCGGTTTTGGAAAATTACTAAGTTCCACTTAATGTCATCTTTTTTTTTTTTTTTTTTTTTTTTAAGCTGTACATGTGGAAAGTGCAGTTTGATGACAACATCGCAACAACATGTTGTTTACTTGATGTGCTTACGCGCCGATAGCTAAGTTAACAACACAGAGATATTTGAAGCAGTTTTACTCGTGCAGTTTGATGACAACATCGCATGTTGTTTACTTGATGTGCTTACACGCGGATAGCTAAGTTAATAACACAGAGATATTTGAAGCAGTTTTACTCACCGCATGCGGTTCCAACACACGATCGTGACCCTTTTTCGTTGGGACTGCATTATCCTTAAGAAATAAACTATGTGCAAATCCGGCGTCAAACTGGGCCTTGTTTGTAAAACAAGCATCTTCGAAATGCAGGGAACAAACAAAAACACTTGCACAACTCCGTTGATGCTCTGTAAAAATAAACTCCATCCACTGGTCCCTTAATGCTGTTTTATTTTTTTGGTAATCTGTGCAGGGTTGTCTTGCCCTGGCAACCAAAAACACACTTCTTTTGTGACATTTCGCGACACTCTCGCTCTGAACAGTGAATGAATGTCTGTGCTCAGCCTCTCAGTGCTCTGCTATACGGGAGCGCACGCTCTTCCGGCAGAAGTGCCTTAGGACCCATATAAGGAAATTCCGCTCCATCTAACGTCACACAGAGCCATACTCGAAAAAAACTTTCCGAAACTTGTGACAAACTGGAAGGAGTATTTTTGGAACATGATTCATGATTGTAAAAACAAAAAAAAGTGCATGATCAAACATTTTGTTTCAAAAAAATTTGCAGACATCTTATGTCAGCACGTTCTGAACTCTTACATTGTCATACTGGTAATCTTCACACAGTGCAGATTACCAGTAATTTATTGGTAATTTTACAACTTCTCATAATGGTTAATTACTAGAACAAATTTACAGTTTTTTAAAAAGGTCCAGTTCACACATAGCCAGAAATTTACCAGTACTCTATGTTTGAAAGGGGTTATAAAGTGGCACATTCCACATTTGTTTTGGCAGATTGGCTCCAATAAAAGCGTTTTTACACTTAGAGGATGATTTAGTAGTACAGTGACCTCTTATATGTAAAAATAAATTATGATTTCTCAGTTCATGACCTCTCTAAGCCTCACATTTAGATATGTGCTTTATTTACAAAAAATAATCTAGTGGTACTGTATGTTTTTATTCACTCAAAATAACTGACTCATAAGTGTCATTTGTTCTGTAATTGGTCTGCACTGATCACACTGTCTGTTTAGTGCTGTAGACATAACAGAGAATTTTAGTACAGTATTCTGTCTGCATCGGCTTCAAGACAAATTAAAGTCACTTTCAGCTAAAGAAAATAATGAAGACAAGCCTAAAAGCTCATCTATCCCAATTAAGCTACGTGCCCCTGTCATGCAGTCCAGAAGGAAGGCTTCATCCCAGCTAATGGCGTCCAAGCGATCGGCCTCCCTGCTGTTCTGCAAGCCCGGTGCAAGCCACTGCTGTCTAAGTATTTGGTAGATCTGACCTCAACGTAAGACCAAGGGCAGATCTCATAAATAACGAGCTCTGGATCTCCTCTTCACTCTCTTGACAAGAGAGCAATGATAACCAGATGGCTTCCACCAACACCCTGGAAACAGATCCTAGGACTATCAGCAAGGTTAATGAATTCTCCTTATTTACATTAGCAAGACAGGACGGGCCGAGAAAAGACAAGGCTTATTTATTGTGAGCTAGCTGTGACAGACGATATAAGGGGTGGGGGCTGGTAATCATCATCATTATTTTGTTTGCTTGGGACTGTACACATAGATATGTTCATCCGCAAGAGACGACAGCTTTCAATTTATGTTTCCTCTGCCATTAATCAGGGGACACAGATGCAGACGAATCAGAGTATGACAGTAGGGGCATGCTTTACTGACGATCAGTCACGAGCGAATAGATCAGCTACAAAAGAGTCCATATGAGGATAACAGGAAGATGATAGTCCTCAAAGGGCAGAAACTAAAGATAAGGATGGACATATAATTGGGAAATTTTTCTAATGTTTTATGGGTAATCTTTGTCCTACTTGTTGTGACGATATCTGACGAAGGTTTTTTTTTTTTTTTTTTTAGAGCAGACAAAGCAGTAGAGCAGACAAATTACAAGAGTAGAAAAACTAAAGAAAACACAATATGTCAATGTCTGTGACAAGTAAACAAGGCATAAATCAGAGTCACATTTGTAGATATGCTACAATTCAAAAGTTTTACATCAGTAAGACTTTTTAATGTGGTCACACCCCTGGACTGTTTGTTGTGTTTTGTTTTCCCATGTGCTCTGTGCAGGGCTTGAAAAAAAAAAAAATCGGTTCACTCTGAGCAGAATCGATATTTTAACGTTTCTGTTCTGCGTTCCTCAGATATTATTATCGTTCCGAAACCGGTTCGGGTGAAAACGTTATTTTTTATAAACAATATTATTTGCCTATAATTTACATAATAATAAAAATAATAATAAAAATAAAGTATAGCGTTTTCCTTACTCAAAAAGAAAAGGAAAAAAGGAGATATAACGCTAGTCACAGCCAATACATCATCTTGTCTAGATTTTGGCCAAATGTAAGCTACTTAAAAAAAAAATATAAATAAATAAATAAATAAATAACTTTCAGAACTTTAAAGACAAAGTATTTTTAAGATATTTACATTTTTTGCTGCATTGTTAAAAAAAAAAAAAAAAAAAAATTAATAAATAAATAAAACACTTGTGTTTTGAGTAAAAAAAAAAAAAAAAGTCATGACTCACAAGAATTACAAATATAAGAAGCATTATATATTTACGTATTATAGTATTAATGACAAACCAAACATAATTAATTTAGGCTAAAACGAAACTGAAACCAAAATTGGGTCTCATTCAACACAAAATCAAAGTTTCCGTATTCGTGTAAAAATGCAGGTGCTTGAGTGTCGAATGCACAAGCACCAATGCTGAGAAAAAATAGGCCCCTTTTGCGCTGCAGCATCAGGCCCAATTTGGTCTTAATCAGGCCATAATGTCGGTGCATTGCCATTGAGTCTTGCCCATGATGAGTTCACAGCTGAACAGACATTTTACTCGTTGGCTCCAGCGTCACATTTGCATATGCCGTACTACTGAAATTCATGATTGGATGACAGCAAATTTCAAATATTAAATGGAACGATAAAATAACGTTATTAACTGATTTCAAACTGTTGATTCTGTTCGGAACTATAAAACTTGATTTCATGTCTGTTTCCGGTTCTGTTCCTGTCAAAATTTCATTCATTTCAGGTTTTTGTTTTCGTTCCTTGAACCGGTTCAGAGCCCTGGCTCAGTGTGACGTAGTTTTTGTATCCTGTTCATTATGTCATTTGGTTAACTAGGTGTGTCTAGTTCCCTTTCAGTCGGTCACTCTCAATGCCATGTCGGTGACCGATGAATGTGGGATTTCGCTTCGATAGACCAACCTACCTCGAGTGTAAACTAAACTAGCCAATGCACATTGGCATGCAGTTATTGCATCCAGCTGCCGCTGATCACTGTGTGAGTATAAGAAGGCAGAAGGTGCAATGCATTACAGCCTTTCGCTTCGGGCCCGAGCGTTAATATCGCTCTGTGCAACTGTGTCTGCTGTGAACTACGAGTTCAGCATGCTCTCGGAAGCTTAGTGTGTTGGCGAGATGGCGCTTCAGCGGCGGTCGTTCCTGTGTCGAGTGGATTGCACACTTCAGGCTGCACTACCCCTGTCGTTTTGCAAACGGCCAATTCCTCTGTGTTCCTCAGCACTAAAAGAGCATTTCCTAAAGAGCTTCATGGGTGCGTCAGCCTGCGTTACCTGGCAACGAGTGATGGTCACGATCGCTGCCTCACGTGTCTGGGTGTCGAGCACGCTGAGGTGGCTTTCGTGGATGAGTCATGTTCTCACTGCGAGAATATAACCATCTCGTAGCTGCGAACCAGGCTCCGTTACCTTCAGGGGGGCAGAGTCCCGTTGCCGCGGCCAAGATCTGGGGCTGCTTCTGGCGACCGACAGACGAGAACCACTTCCGGCTGTAGCGCAGGAGCGCCATCTCTGGTTGGGTCTGGCAGACATGAGGAACACTGACAAGGTCTGGTCTCTCAATGCCCCTGTGTCCCAGACCGGCCTCTTCGGCGACGCAGTCGAGAACTTGGCCCAGCAAGTTTCGGCTGCCCAGAAGCAGACTGAGGCGATCCGATACATGAGGCTGCTTCCTCCACCTGTCGGCCGCAGTGCCCCAGCCTTCTTGTCACTGAGGGCAGCCCCCTGCATCCGCAGTATTAGCGCCGTATTGGCCCACGCGTACCTGGTTCCCCGAACTAGTGCTCCTTGATACAGCCCCTCCTTGGCCAATTCCTCTGACGAAGGATCTACTGACTCAGAGATGGGGCACCATTTGGCACCCGCGTCCAGACCTTTGGAAACTCCATGTCTGGTCCCTGGACAGGACACAGAGGTTCTAGGTGACCTACCCTAAGAGGTAGAGAACACCATCACTTTGGCAAGAGCACCGTCTACAAGACACGCTTACGCCTTGAAGTGGAACCTGTTCGTCGAGTGGTGTTCTTGGTCAGTGGTCACCCTCCACCCTTAAAGTATTGCATCCTCCTGGGCGCTGATTCGTGGCGCCTTGCTGACAGATATTTGTAGAGCTGCAGGCTGGGTGACCCCTAAAACGTTCGCTAGGTTCTATAGCCTTCGTGTAGAGCCGGTAACCTCCTGTGTTTTCACCTCAAATGGGTAGTGGCACTGAGAGGCCCTGGTTAGTGTCGGCTTGCTTAAACTGCTCCAGAGTGTTTGTACTGTAGACCCTGTTGAGATCCTTCATCACCCTAGGCAGCTGGATGCAGCGGAACGTCCGGCGCCAGGCCTTCATCATGTATCCGTGAAAACCATGGAAGGGTGGGTTCCATATTGAAACCTAAGTGGTACCCGTATGTGTATAGTCCATGGTATAGCCTTAGAGCCCATGTTTCCCCGGCTGACTTCTCCCTTCCCAAGAGGGTTTTTAATCACCTCAAATTTCTCCATATACTCCTAAACGGATGCTATATGTGTATTTGCCTCCGAGACCTCCTTCCGAAAGGATGGGGCTTCCGCAGCTTCCTGGTTCCAAGCGGACCGGGTACGTTTTCCCAGTGTTATCCAATCTCACCCAGTGAGTTGGTCACCTCCCGTCGCCATGGTTGCTGTACCACCGCTGAGCTGCCGGGTCCCTGGCTTGGCACATCGGCAAAAAACTGGAATGCATTGCATCTGCTGCCTTCTTATACTCACGCAGTGATCAGCGGCAGCTAGATGTAATAATTGCATGCCAATGTGCATTGGCTAGTTAGTTTACACTCGAAGTAGATTGGTCTATCAAAGCGATATCCCATATTCGTCGGTCACCGACGTGGCGTCTCCGTTCCCTCTTTCAGGGAACGAGGGTTACCATACGTAACCGAGACGTTAATTATCTTAATTGCCAACTTACTTATACCGTATGGTGTTCTGTTCACTGTTTTCTGTCCGGTCTACTACTTCACTACTTGCTATGTGTGTCTCTTGACCGTTTTTTCCTGGATTTACACTTAATCTTAATTTACACTTAAATACTATGTGCATGTATCTTCATCTTCAAAAGTGAAAGAAATGTGGCATTTCCCCTCATTTTGTTTTTGTTTATTAGGTTTTCCTTTTGAGTTATTATGCTAAACCCAGAGCCTACAACCACCCTTCTTTGTGGAGCTACATTTTGAGTCCAACACTGAAGGAGAGACAGAACACGCTGCGACCGACAACTCCTCGCCTAGGAGAGCGAAAGTGCTGAGGATCAATTGACATCAGTCCAGGTGCATGAGCCGGCTGCTAAACATGTACTAGGGGTGAGCTGAGGCTGCACTCAGGATGATAACATATGCAGACATGCCCCCTCCTCTCCCGCCTTCATCTGAACTCTCTGCATGCCCTGAATTATCTGTCTGCCCTGAATCATCTGTCTGTTCTGACACATTCACCGATGTGGTGTCTGAACTGTCTTTTTATATTGAACTGTCCATCTGCCTTGAATTATCTGTCTGCCCTGAACTGTTTGCCTATACTTTAGTGACCATGGAGGTCGTTCCCCTGTCACTGGCACTCATGGTGCTGGAAGTGGGCTTATGGTGGGTGTGGGCCGCACACACCGTCCCTAAGCCCCCTGAGCATCCAGAACTCCCTCTCCCACCAACCCTGTACCAGTCCTCATCATGACCACCACTGTCTCCTGACAGCCCCTCAGCTCCCCCCTCAGCCCCTCATCTGTGTGGTGGGATCGCCCCGAGTCTGTCAGTCTCCAGCCTCTGAGTTCCGGACTCTGCCTTGGCCCCTTCGACCAAGCGGCTCCACCATGGCTCCTAGCTCTCTCCTTTCTGCCATGGCCTATCAGTCCACCAGCTCCGGCCAGCTCTATCATACCTCCTGCTCCGCCTCGGGACTCCACTCCTCCAGCTACACCTTGTCCCTCCTTCCCTCTGGCTCTGTTGCTCCAGCTCCACCGTGGCCTTCTAGAGCCCTCCCTCCATCTGGGTCGCCGGAGCCATCTGCTCCCCCTTGCCCTCTGGATCATCCACAACACCCTGGCTCATCGGCTTTCCGTCTCCGCCTCAGGCTCCACCATCACCTGCTCTGCCAACGTTGGTTGGCCCCCTGGAGCCATTAGCATTTCCTCCACCATGGCTCCTCTCTCCATTGGCTCCACTGTGGGCCAACCCTCATGGCTGTGGCCTGGGTTCCACCTGGTCTCTCCAAGTCCCTCCTGTCTCCTCCCTGGATCCATTTTCAATCTTCCTTGGTCCCTTCCTCCAACAAAAAGGCTCATTCCTCCATTTGATCTGCCCTGTCCCTTCTATCCCCATCCTGGCTGCTCCGTCATCTCCACCCCGTACTCTGTATGTCGTCCACCTTCCGAGTGCCTGTCCTCCGGCCGAACCTCCACCTGTATTGTTTATCTGCTTTCCTGCCAGTCCTTTGCCATCCCCCTGTCACCATCCCATATCCATTCTTTTGTCCTCCTCCTAAGTCCCCCTCCATCCCTCCCTTTGTTGTTTCTGTGGTGCAAGGTCGTGCCTTCCTGGAGGAAGTGAACTGTCACACCCCTGGACTGTTTGTTGTGTTTTCTTTCCCCATGTGCTCTGTATGACCTAGTTTCTGTCTCCCGTTCATTGTGTCATTTGATTCAGGTGTGTCTAGTTAATTATCTTCATTTGCCAACCTACTTAAGTTTTGTTCACTGTTTTCTGTCTAGTCTAGTGTTATCAAAAGACCTGGTATTTCGGTACCAAGTCAGTACTAAAAAAATTTAAATGTTACGGTACCAGGTTTCTCCTTTAACACTGTTGCCCCGGCTTGTTTATCATCTCTGTGGGTTGAAAAACTACCCCATTAACATGATATTTATCCCCAGGAATTTTACCAGGGGAACCCTGGTATTTTATTCCTGGAACACGATTTTTAATGGGGGGCTCCCCTCAAAATAAGATTGGGCAGGTTCTATTGTGAAAACCTGGCAACCTCTTCATAAAAACAGTGACAACCTTAAGAGGAGGAAACACATCCAAAAACTAACAAAACACCCCGATTAAGTTCAAGAAGGTAAGTTTTAATTACATTTTAAACATTTAGAGCTTCAGTTATGAATATTATTCCATATTTTAGTTTGAATGTCGGATTGAAATAAACCACCGTTAGTGTATACATAGTTAACCGTAAGCATATGAGCAGCTAACACTAATACAATGAGCATTAGAATGACATTCTATGTTAACAATTTAATTCTCCTATAAATTTTATTACTGTAAAAATCAGGAGGACATAATGGTATTTACTATTTTTACTCACCAGAGGCTTTTAAATTAACCGTGTATCCAAAATACGCACATTAGAGAATGTACAAATATGGTCAAGAGTGTTTAACATATCAGTCCGTCAGAAAAAGGTTTTTTTTTTTTTTTTAGTTAGTTGTGATTCTTGGCTAAATATCTATAGCATGTTTTAAAAATCCCCTTAAAATAAAATATGAACACAGTCTGGATTAAATACAAGTACAGTCAAATTTAATCTCCTGTATAGACTTTACTGTACAATGATTTAATGTTTTCTAACAAGAGTTAGATCTAGTTACATCTTACAGTGAATAATATATTTTCACAACATTCATTAATGTTTGTGAATGTTCTTTAATACAAACACTTGATCATTCATGTTTGATCATTGTGCATTAAATCATTTTAACAGACTGAATTTGTGATTTATGCAGTAAATACTAAAATTAACCCTAAGAAGAATAATTGCCATGTAACTATTTTTTATTGTAAGGTCATGTTATCTAACAGATGAAATCGTACACTAAAGTTTTTAAAACTACAGTTTCCATCTATCTGATATGCAATGTGACCTGATTTTGATTTCAGGTATACATAGACATAATAGTAATTCTACACCTGCAAATTATGGGTAGTTCATTGTCTTTCACTACACTCCCGATGCTTCATGCTTTGAGCTCTGAACTCATCTTTTTAATGACAGCTGAAAACAATTAAATGATGACATCTACATACTGCATTTAAAATGATATAATAACTTTGTTAAAAAATAAAACGCAATCTGTTTTAATCCAAAATTAACCAAATTGTTTCACACCATAATAAAAAAATTCTGACATGTTTGTTCAGCCCTGTGAAAACCATCCTAAAACTGTGACATATCCTGATTGTAAAGCAACATAGGGGTTTAGAAAAGCGGGTCTATAAATAAACAGGCACGGCTGCTATGCCTGTAGTCATGGTGGTGTACAGGGAGTCTGTTCTGATCTCACCTTTTAATGTTATTCCATCTTTCATTTGAACTCTCCTGCAGCCTAGAGGTTTAACCCCACTCGACATGCCAATGCATTGATCTGTCTCCAGAGCACAGATCACTAAAGGGTGACTATAGGATGAGGAAGAAAAACAGTGGTTTGCATCCTGACAGCTGATATCAGTTTGCTGTTAAATAAAGTTGGACTCCAGTGATTACTTTTACAAGAGCTCCATTTGGTGATGTAAATAACAGAGGAGCAATACGTTAGACATAAACAACATAAGTGATCTTTTGTCTTCCATTTTTAAATGTGATTTTATTCAACCGCACAATTTTCGTTTTCTTCATTTTGCTGCTAACACAGTTCTAAATGCTACTGTATGTTCTGAGAATTGTTTTAACATGAAGATGACAACTTTGCACACTCCCTTCCCAAAACAAGAAATTAAAAAAAAGATAACATATCTAAAGAACAAATTCACATGCAGTGTTCAACTATTTGTGCCTTCATACACACACACACACACACACACACACAAAACACTGACCCTGATCACACAACTCATCCTGCCAGTCTTCAGATAGTAGAGGAAAAGCAGACTCACTGTAGCACTAGAACTCTTTGAATGATCTGAGTACAGCTCCGCAAAATCTCACAGCGGGATAGTGCTCTTTCAAAACTAACCTGAGAGACTTGCAACTTACAAGCTCTTGTAGGACGTTTGATCTAAAAATACTAGTAGATTTTTATAGAATTACTTGATGCCTGAATTTTCACAGGAAATGTGAACACTGCCTAAAATATTTGTCATTTTAATTGAAAAATTATGTCAAACTTCTATCTATCTCTTTTTTTGGTAACACTTTAGAATAAGGTTCCATTAGTTAATGTTAGTTAATGTGTTAATTAACATGAACAAACAATGAATAATACATTTATTACTGTATTTATTCATCTTCGTTAATGTTAGTTAATGAAAATACAGTTATTCATTGTTAGTTCATGGTAATTCACAGTGCATTAACTAATGTTAACAAGCACAACTTTTGATTTAAATAATGCATTAGTAAATGTTGAAATTAACATGAACTAAGATTTATAAATGCTGTAGAAGGATTGTTCTTGCTTAGTTCATGTTAACGAAAGTAGTTAACTAACATTAACTAATGGAACCTTATTCTAAAGTGTTACCCTTTTTTTTTTTTTTTTTTTTTGGATCAACAGTAAGTTACCGTACCATGTACAACAAACAAAATATATTAAATTTATGGGAAAAAATATTACTTTACTGTAATATTACAGCATAGAATTTATGGTTTTCAGAATTTAAAAAGAACTACTATTGTATATTGAAATGTATATTGTATTCATTAAGACAGTACTGTAACTTTTGGCATAATTATGCAAAGGTGAATAATGTGAAACTGATTTTTCACACAAGATCTGACCCCACAGCTCACGTTTCTAGTTGTAAATAGGTGGGACATTATTTTATACTTACTTTCTCAATAATACAATTTTTGTTATTTTTTTACATAAATATATAAATAAATCTTCCATATTGCATCTTTAATGATTACACCATGGCATTTCTGGCATTATTATTATTATTTTTTACAATAAATAATATGCAATTAAAAAAACAATGCACTATTTATCAAAAGACGATATTCTGAGAGGTTTTTAAGCAGAATATGAAACCCACACTTGCTAAGCTGTAGGTGAATTACACAGAATACTATGTTGATTTCTTGGTGTTAATTCAGTATCTTTCTAATTATGCATTAAATTGAATTAGGGAGATATAAAATGGTCTAAGCAAACATAAGCAGTCTTCCAATTGTTTAAAATGACCAACATGATTGACCATGATTGACATCCCAGCAAGTATTTCTATGGGAATATTGTTTGTCTTGTAATGACCCTGACTGTTATGCCTTCATATCACCTTCAGTGGGCTCAAAAGTACAATGATATGAGTTTTCACAGTAGAAATAATCTTTCACTGAACTATGGGGACTAGCGGTCCACTGAGGCTCCTTTTGTTGTTGTTCTGAATACAGCCCAAAGGCTGGACCAAAAAAATAAAAATAAATCTATTAAGCATACATCTTTTGAGACATCTCTCACACCCTAAAATTCCTCTTCAGGGCTCTGGCAAACCCCAAGACTGTTAGATCCATCACTTTTCATGTTATTTCAGTGGCCTCAGCGAGGTTTGCTACGAGAGCTTTTTAAAGTGGGATTTCCAAGCTTGTCAACAAAAGTTCTACAAAGTCTGTCTAGATCAAACTCGTACCCCCTTATACCACTAAAACATGGAGAAAGAGGACCGCAAAGACCCATCAGGCACTGAGATTACCACCTGCAGTTCTGCAGAAACCAATTTAGGCCCATCCTGCTGTATGCTCGGGTTGACTTTAACAAATGCGCCAAAATTTATCTGAGCACTGAGAAGAAAATATATATATATTTTTAAACAGCAAAAGACACAATGCAAAAGATAGTAAATACTGAATTGTAAGTAAATACTGTATACTGACAAAATGCACAATTAAAAAAAAAAAAAAAAAATATATATATATATATATATATATATATATATATATATATATATTTAAAAATGACTTGAGGGTTCAGAATAGCAAAGCAAAGGCAAGACTTATTTGTGGCCCCGAGCAAAGCAGTACACAGCAAGGGGTTGTATTAATCACGGTTAGAAAATCAATCATGGGTGCAGAAGACTAGTAAAAATCAATGTGACAAATGTCCCTGACGGCATTCTTCAGGAGAGGACAGAACGTTATAAACTACAGAAAGACAAAAACCCATAAAGGACTACACAGTCCAAACAGACAAATCTCCACATCCAGTACACTAACACATTTCTTGCTACCTCATTCTGTCTACATTTGTCTCGTTTAGAATGTTTTCCTTTCGATGTTAAACAAACCACAAAAACAGAGCTCAATACTCAGGTTCAGCTGTCCCAGATATTTCCCACTGGCTTCTCCTTTGCTCCTTCCAAAATTAGTTTTGCAACTCTCTGTTGTGACTGCTGCTATCCCAGCCATGTGTTCTTCTGGAGTGAACAGATCAGCTAATGGTGGCATCCGGATGGGAAGATGTACATTCACCTACTGCTGCTGTGTACAAGGTGCTTCACCCATATCTTCCTCATGGTACTGTAAATCAGCCTAAATATTACTGAATTATATTCAAGATGTGGAGCTGTGTTTAAAATCCATCATCATATTTGATGAGAACTATTTTTACTTGTAAACAGTGCTTAATTTTGGCATATTTCACTCCTGATTTAGACAATACATATAACATATATTTTTTCACTACAGAAAGCAATATTATGTATAGAAAATTTTAGCTAGAAGCAACGGTTTGAAGTTATAAAAAGTGTTTATTATTATTATTATTATTATTATGGATTTGCTGTAGACTCTCATTCTGACGGCACCCATATACTACAAAGGATCCACTGGTGAGTAAGTGATGTAATGCTTCATTTCTGTCTGGTGAAGAAACAGACTCATCTACATTTCAGCTGAATTAATTTTTATGTGAACTATTCCTTTTAAATGTAAATGTGTTGACTTGCTGAAGTTTTGCTGCCATCCTCTGCCTTGCCTGACAAAGAAGTGCATGTCTGAACATGGCTAACTCATGTAGATAGCATGTAAAAGCTACAGGGGCAGACAGTAAGCTGACAGCAAAGAGACTGAGCTAAAATCCAGCAGGAAGGCACATATGTTGCTGGAAAACGAATTGTACAAACTAGGCATATGCGCTAAACACACACATACACACACACACACGTCTGTTTTTATGAAAAGTGGGGACATCCCATAGGCGTAATGATTTTTATACTGTACAAACTGTATATTCTATGGCCCTACACCAACCCTACACCTAACCCTAACCCTCACAGGAAACTTTGTGCATTTTTACTTTCTCAAAAACAAATAATTCTGTATGATTTATAAGAGTTTTGAAAAATGGGGACATGGGTTATGTCCTCATAAGTCACCCTCTCCTTGTAAAACCTTTGTCATACCCATGTCATTATACAGAGTTGTGTCCTGATGTCACAAAAACATACGCACACACACACACACACACACACACACACACACACACACACACAATCATATAATTCATAATTTCCCATGCCAAAATGGGGTTAAAGAAAAGGCTGAGTAGTATTTTTTCCTCAAGGGCTCATAAAAGCCTCACTATGATTAAAATCATCTTACTGCTGACAAAGATCCACAGAACTCCTAAATCAGGATAGACCTCCACAACTGCCGCAAACCATTAATTTTCTATTCCTTTATGTCCATTTGTCCAAAATGCTGAATGCGACCAAACATTTAGAAAAACACACTCAATATGACTTGAGTGCCATATAGAGTTCAATATTAAAGAGAGAGTTCTGTAGGGTTTACATTTATATTTACATTTACATTTATTCATTTAGCAGACGCTTTTATCCAAAGCGACTTACAGATGAAGACAGTGGAAGCAATCAAAAACAACAAAAAGAGCAATGATATATAAGTGCTATAACAAGTCTCAGTTAGGTTAACACAGTACACGTAGCATGGGATTTTAAATAATATAATAAATAAAAAGAAAACAGATAGAATAAAAAATAAAAGAATAGAGCAAGCTAGTTAGAGGTCTTTACACATACACAAACACATACATATACAATTGCATAATAAATGAAAAGAAAATAGAATACAAAAAGATTAGAAAGGTAGTTCGATTTTTTTAAAGAATAGAATAATAATAATAGAATAATAGAATGGTTTAAAATGCCATCCTTTACGCAAGGCTGTTAAAATACACAGATATAACTCACAACCCTTAAAAACTTTTCCAAACTGACCGCGAACGTTTGCGTACCAATATTGCTAATGTCTCAACAGATTTTAAAACACTAGACATTATACTCTTACCAATTTTGTAAATATACACTACCAGACTTTAAATTTGTTCCAATCACAGCAAACTCAAGGCGTGTGGCAGATGAAACAATGTGTTATAAAACTGACTCAAAATATCAAATATGTTTGTGAGACTGAAGTTTGAATTGATGCCTTTTATTTGCATGACACATCAATATTACAGTACAGAATGACTCTTTAGTCATTATCCGGAACACTGTAAGCATTCATTTCATGTGATAGGCTCTCTGGAGCACGCAGAAAAACACACAGACTGTAAATTCTGAATGCATACATTTTCTGTTTTGGACCACATTAGCTTATAGCATACATAAGCTTAAGGCTAACATATTTATAATAAAAAGCCCAAAACTTCTAATTTCATGGGACTTTAAAAGCCATACAAGTGCCAGAACAAAACAAGAAATTTAAATGTATCGTGCTGGTATATGAGAGTACTGTTATTTTTAATGAGACTCATCCCTTGAGCCAGTTACATGCCTGGATCCCCACAGGGGCACTGAGAAAAAGAGATTATATTATGCATGGATGTCAACAATCCACTGGCATGGAATTAGTCAAAACCCTCATTTAGAAAGCATTTTATTTAAAGGGATATTGTGAACGGCAAATCCTGCTGGGTAGATATACATAACACTCACTAAACAGTACTTTTAAAAGCATAGCACATCAAACATAGCACACATCAACTAACACATCAGAGCTAAGTGTAACTACTTTCAGTTTAATACTTGAAAATGTGTTGATTATGATATAAAACAGCTCACTCACCCCCAAGCCCTCCTCCTGACTTTCAGCAGTATCCTCGTGCTCAAAGGGCATGAGAGATGAGGGGATGTGTTTCTTATGACTGGACCCCATCCTTTCTGCCTGCCTCTCCATATCTGTGAGAAAAAAATTTAGAGTTTAGAAAAAAGTTACTAAACAGTGTGTGCAATTTCATCAAGCCTGAGAATAGACCAGCCACTTACGCAAATTTTGGCCAAGCATTTGTTTAAAAAAAACAATATTTTTTTCCCCCAAATGTAAAAATTATTATTTAAAAAAAACAATTTAAAGACACAGGAAAAAAACTGAGAGAGAGATAAGTATGTGAAATCAGGTTAATTATGGATGAGGGAGGGTATGGATAATGAAAAAGCTAAAATAAAAGCACCACAAAAATAAAACTTTCAATCTTGAGGCTCTGAAGAAAAAGAAAGCAGAGGAAAATTGGGAGACTGGATGCCATTTTATTACCCAAGGAGCAGGGTGCCTGTCCCACTGCATCTGGTACTAACAAGATTACAGGCTGGCAGATGGAAGACAGATAAAACATCCCCTTTTCCCCTAATTTCTTCCATTGGAAATCTTTTCATGTGACTAATAGGTGGTTTCACACGCTGAAGTCTGAGGAGTCTGAAAGGTTGTCAATGTCAACATTGATAGAAGATGCTACAAAGCCAATGCAGAAGCAACACAGGAGAACATCAAACATGTCAAGAAGTCAGTTGGCATATCCTTCCGTCCCACTTCTTAAGTAATGGTGTTGGCATGAAGGTCACAGAGCTAGGAGGATTGTCAAAAGGTTTGAAGTTTGGTCCTGAGGTCTGTTGGGAAGAAAGTACTGCTTAATAATAAAAGAGATACATACAAAACAAATCTGGTTTCCTTATATAAACTGTGCTATGATGAGACATCATGCAGTGGCTACTGTACACAATGTCTCCCTATACTGACTTTACGAAAGCTTGTATTTAAAGACCTTGACACCTGAGCAGACAGCATAGTTAAGAATACAAATAACTCCCATTGCTATACCACTTGGTGGAGAATCAAGAGGTAGGATCAATCTAGGTCTCCACAATCAACTCTCAAAGGTTAACGATGATGACTAGCTATTCGCCATCAATTCGACCACCTATTTAAAGAAAGCAGCATGTCTATCAGACAGAATCACAATAATATTTTATATTTTCTCATTTTACTTTCACCAAAAAGCATATTATTATTTTTTTTATGCATCTGGGTCTTAGGATTCAAAAATGCAATTCTCTCTCAGAAATGAATGAGGCTTTTTTAATCTATAGGCCTGTTCGGCGAGAGTATCTATCTCCATCTGGAGAGTTTAATTCCAAACATATACTTCAAAAATTCATTAAATCTTGCATGAGTGCATCACTCTATGAATATTTACGATGTAAATGAAATACATCATTCACTCTACAAATCAAACCAGTGGAAAGTGTAGCGAAAACTTTTTACAAGACATAACAGTCTTTAATTATGTGTGAATGAACACATCAGTTTCTAGCTACTGTCTGCCATCTTTGAATCCTCAAGAACACTCTTAGCATTCAGAGAGGCCTTGTCTTCACCGGGAGAGCAGTGTTTAATCAAGGCAAACTACACCTGGGGAAAATCAGAACTGATGCTTGAGTCTCTTTAAGTGGGCTCACCAGGATAAAACCTGTCCCATTCCTCCAAACACTCTTCAGATTGAGATGAACTACACAGACATAAAAGAGAGAGTGAGGCCGACACAGACGCAACAAAATATTTCAGACCTGAAGGCAACTAGGTGAGAACAGCAACGATTAAAGTACTGCTAGACAAATGACAAACACCACTTAAATGAGTCCGAGAGAATCTAAAGACTGAAAGATGATTATAAAAAAACTACTGCTAATAAAAACACTGCATGATTATATATATATATATATATATATATATATATATATATATATATATATATATATATATGATTGAATCACTGAATGCGTCAGAGCAGCTGAAATAACATTCTGTCATTAAACGTTAATTCAGTGACTGAATGTTAATTCAAATGCTCTGACACACATTCAGTGATTACTGAACATAAAGTCTATCAGTTATATCCATCTTGACATGAAGTATGTTTTCTGTACTTAAGGTTGTGAAACTTTAATTAGTTAAATCACAGACTGGCTGTGAAGGTTGAAAAATGGCTCCCCTGCTGCAAGAAAAGAACTGTTACTATTTTGATGCTCTTTGTTAGAAAATGTGTTTTCCTGCATAGTCAAGCTGCTGTTGCAGGTGTTGATCTCAATATCTTGTCACTGGAAAATGAAAGGATGCATTCGTAGGTTTGCTTGCAATTAAATTTAATTAAATATATTTTTAAGTAATTTTAAGCAGTTACTTTTTCCTGTGTCATAAAGTTACCATCCATCGTTGTTTTACTGGTTTACAACAAACCACCAAAAACACTTCAGCTTGTGAGTGAGGCAGTTTGACAATGATTCAGAAAATCGTTCTAACCAGTTTGGCAGAACAACAACAACAAGTGAATGATTTGTGAATCAGGTATCTTTAGTTCACCTCCCTAAAAAAAGTAGTGACAGTTTGTGAAATATTAGTGAAATGTTTCTCATGTAGGTATAAGGTCATCTCCCTTAAAAGGAGTTGGTGGCAACATAAAGCATAATTTTGTTTGTACAAAACATTAAAATTGACTTGGTAACTTGGCTCCCCCAAGAGATGACACCTAAGATGACTGGTGCATGTGAAAGAAGTGAATAGAATTTTAAATACTAAAACTTTTTTCTACAAGTCAAATTAATTGTTATGATAGCAGGTTAAATTAGTTTTATTTCAGATAAAATATACGTCTAGTATGATGCATGTTGGTGAATTATTCCTGTAAAACTGTAATTTATTGATTAAAGATGAACTGTTAATTAAATTAATACATGTTCATAAAAAAATCACGTTTACATTTTATTTGAAATGTAAATTATTCACATACTCCCCAATTAACTATACCCTTCAACATGAGACAGCTTAGTTGTGTCACCGTTTTTAGAAGCAACATTTATATGTTTCAATATATTTTCTTCTGTTTTCATGAGATAGCATACTTCCAGAAATATAATTAGGTTTATTATCTTAACTTCTATCTCATTTGTCCTTTATTAGAGGACAACTTAAGTAAAAACGTTTACCTCGGTTTTCCCTATACTGCACGACATTGATTTGCCCTAGAGAAAATACAGTTACTCAGACTCAGGGAAGCCTCATCTCATCTTGCATTTAAAAGAGGTCCTGACCACTGTGATTTCTCTGCAAGCCACCATACTGTCATTGACAGAGGAACCAGAAATGTGATGAGCAGGTTAATGAGAAGCTGTGCGACTAAAGAATGTGAAAATATCCCAGTAAAATGGTAGCCTGTTATTAGAGAAAATGTGGTCCAGTCATTCAGTACACTTACCAGTGTCTCAAAGTCAAATAATAAGGGGCTATGTTATCCACATGGACTGTATAGATAGTCTATGATATTACTATATGTCCACATTTGTGTATATCCTTCTCAAGGAATGTTATAGGAATATCTAATACAGTGGATATGTAAATGAAACATAACTGAGACTCTAGCTCTGAGCAATAACATTTTCTGGGAGTGCTCTACATGTGCATTAATGGAGAATCTGAAGCATCTTCGAGACACAAACCAAACCATCTGAGATTTCTCTAGTCTTCTGACAGAATATCTAATTTCAGCACAGCTGGTGAATATAAGACATATAATAAGACATATTTCACCTTGATCTATTTCATGTAATATCCTTGTCCCCAGATATGACTGTTACTACATGGCAATTCCTTCATTTCTTAGTCATTTGTTCCTTGTTCCTCTCATGTGCACTGATTCACAGAGGAACATACAAATGCAGCATATTTCCACCAATAATGCTCCATTTATCTGGACAGATGGCTGATTAGAAGGCTTGATTTGTCAAGCGAGGGAAAGAAAATTCACCATCTTTTCACACAAAAAGACAAAGGTAGGGACTAAAGAAAAAGATAAAGAGGGACGTTTGTACTGATCTTAGGTTTGACCTTGAACACAAAACATTGATTTATTTATGTGACTGTGAAGCTGTTGATCTTTTTGTCTGTTTACAGAAGTGAGCTCTCCTCAGAGTCTGTGAGTATGAGTTTGCCTTCACGGATTAAGCTGAATTAAAAAGATTTGAAATGGAGAATTGCCATCAGCTGAACAGTTTGGTCTGAGGCGAGGCTTAAGATGCATCTGGTGAAGTTCTGTTTGTTCAGATGGAGGGGCTTGGGAGTGGTGCTGTTGTCGAAAGGGTAAAAAAGTGTCTATAGCTGCAGGACAGGAAACTAGACAAATGAATTTTGGCAGGCATTTTATCTTCTGCATCATGAAACCCACATACACAAGCAGTCGTGCTTCCCTGCACAGTGGGTTTTCACAGTGGAGGCAGAAGAGCAATCAGCAGTGATGTGAGCATTCATGCCTTCACGCTCGAATCTAATCGAAACATCAATTTCATGCAAACGAAGACAGAAAAACCTTACAGTATAAGCATGGAAATGTATTTGGGGTTCTTACATATACAACTATGTATAATTTGGGCATTTAAACAAAGAAGGATACTTTTATTCAGCATTGATGCAGTAAATTGACCAAAAGTGACAGTCAAAACATTTAAAATGTCACAAAGTGTTTTATTTCTGATATATTCTGTTATTTTGAACTCTATTATTGAAAGAATCCTGGAAAAAGGCAGCAAAAATATTAAGCAGCACAGCTGTTTTTAACATTAATAATGCTTCTTGAGCACCAAATCAGCATTTTATGATTTCTGAAGGATCATGTGACATGTGACACATGACTGGAGTAATGACTGCTGAAAAATCACCTTCACAAGAATATCTTACATTTTAAAACATAATAAAATAGATATGAATCACTTAAAATTGTGATAGTAAAAAATATTTTTGTTTTTACTGTATTGATCAATTGAATGAAACATTGGTGAGCATAAGGGACTTCTTTCAGAAATATATAAAAAAAATCTTAATATCCCCTAACTTACACTCACATATAAAAACTACAAAGTATTTTCAAAACTTTCATGCATGCAAAAATAAAATACTAGATTTTATTTTTTTTATTTGAAACCTTACAAAACTGTACTGAATGCACATATATTTTCCTAACTGCATCAAAAAACAAATCAATCAATAATTCAAGTGTTTCTAATTAGTATTAACCTCTCCATTAGAGTGTTTCTGCTTTTTGCCAATAATAACTCTCTGAAGTACATTAGTGCAGCACTCTGAAGCTATAAAATACTCAACTGAAATGCCTACTTCCAAAAAACCCTAGATCTGTCACAGCAGTTCTACAGACACTTCAGAGTTTCAGAATCAGCAAAATCTCATATGTGGAGCTTTAAATAGCCCTAACACCTATGACGAAGAGGCTAGTCCAGCTTTTAGGCTTCACTACACACAGGTAATTGAAAACTAATCTATCTCTGCAGCCTATGCAGCAAAGCATCCTAAAGAATTACAGATTTGCCACAGCAAGAATTATATTCTGCAATTGTACAAAAGAGAATCAGCAAGAGCAGAGGTCACCCTCAGATCCTCAAAGGCCCATTTCAGTTAGGCCTACCTTGCACTTGTAAACGATTTAGATGTTTCAGCATGAACTGGCTTGTGCATTAATGAGAAAGGCTTGTGTATTTACATATTAATGAGCTGGAATTCAGCTAACTGTAATTAGTATACTGTATATGAACAAGTCAAATGCTCAGGCAATCTCTCTCATTAATCTCTATGCAAATGAATCCAATTTGACGGTGTAATCTGGCCGAGTTTCAAAGCTTCTAAATGAGTAAACAGTTCACTCTAAAAAACGCTGGGTTGTTTTTTCAACCCAACTGCTGGGTTGAGGCCGTTGGATAGGACTTTGGGATGTTTTAACCCAAGTTTGGGTTGAAAATAACTATCTATTTTAACCCAGCGGGGGTGGGTTGAGGACGCGGACGTGAAGGAGAGCACGCACGTCACGTCAAAATCGTACGTCTCCAGTGCGAGCAGCCGCCATTTTCTCAGCGTGATAGAAGCGAGAAGCGAGTGAAAGACTATGGTAAGTAACGTTAAATATTCAAAATGTAAAGTTATCTTTTATTGTTTACCCGGTTGTATGAAAGGCGGAAACAAAGGAGCTTAACGTTATATCTAACGTTATATAAAAAACGGACGCGGTTTTCGCCTCGGACACGGAGGTCTTAACTGCCTCATGTAACGTTACTGAACGGAGGATGTACTTTTAATATAACGTCTGTGATTGTATTTTGTCATATTTACATAAGATTTTACATTATCTGTTCTCTTTGAGGCGTTAACAGACGGTTATGGTCACGGTTACGCTCATGTGAATTTGTCTTTTTTTTTCGCGGTTAAACTGAATGTATGTTTGTCTCCTAAAGGAAACAGCATTGTGTAGTAAAGACTAGCATAATTATTTTGAGGCTGTTGAAGTGGTAACTGTTAAAAGTATGTTTTACATGTAATATTTCAGACTTGTCCAGCTCCTGTCTTCATTGTCCTCGCGCTGAGAGTTAAAGACACAGAAGCTGTTTGTGTGAGGAGTCACAGACCTGTGTGAGGATGAGGAGGAGGTGTTCTTCTGAAGAGAGGGACAGACGGGTTAAGGAGAGTAAACTTCAGAATAACATCGTTATCTTTATTTTTACTAAGACTAAAATAATGTGTGTGTTTTTTTTTTTAGATGTTGAAATCCAGAGACAAGATAACTTCATTCTTTTGAGACTGATGTAAGTTAAATTATTGTTACGTTTTTTTTTTTTAGAAAATTAATGTTTCTGTTGTGTCCTGCCTGTTAACTTCACATTTTGATGCAAAAACAGTGTGATTTTATATATGTATGTATGTATATGTTAATATTTTATTGAAACCATTGATGCCCCTCTTTGCAGAACTCAAACTAACTGGAGTTAAGGACACACAAGTCTGCTTGTGTGAGGAGGTGGTTTTCTCAGCTTCTTCTGAAGAGAGGGAAAGATCGTTTAAGGCAAGTAAACTTCATAATTTCATGTTATCAGTTGTTGTTTGTTGTTTTTTACTAAGAGTAAAATAATGTTTGTTTTTTGTTTTTGTAGATGTTAAAAGCAAGAGACATGGGAGAGCATCATTCCTTTGAGATTTTATGTAAGTTATTTTTAGAAAATAAATTTTTCTGTTGTCTCCTGCCAGTTTACTTCACATTTTGATGCAACAACAGTGTGATTACGTGCTCATTTCATTAAGACCATTGATGTCTGTGTTTTTTATTGCAGAAATCAAACCAACTTTGGAGTTGTCTTGTCTGATTTGGAGAGTCATTATTCTTGGTCTTCGCTCTTAGAGGTAAAGTTCACACAAAAAATCATTTACTTGCCCTCAAGTCATTCCAAACCTATAAGACTTTTGTCTGTCTTTACAACATAAATTAATATATTTTTAGTTTTCTCATAATATTTGTTAATCCATTTATAGTTTAGATAATCAGTATTTTCAAGCTTCATAAATATAGAGTTATTGTAAAAGTAAATTCTGATATTTATATATGAATACATCTTAAATTATATGATAGCAAACATGTATGTTCAAAATAAAATACTGGTCTCCCAGACCATCAATGGAGGACACAAAAAGAGAATATTAAATATATTCATATGTTTTCCAAAAAATGAACAGAGTTTGTATGAGTCTGGAAAAACATGGGGAGAGTAAATTATGAACATTTTAATTATTTGTTGAACTAACGGTTTGAAGAGCAGCCCTCCATGTACATGAACATTTGTGAGGTATGTGAATGTCATGTCTGTTTTAATGTTTCAGTAAAGAAGCTTTCTGAAAGCAATATTTATTCAAACAATATCGCATGTCCTCACACTAGTGCTGCCATTATAGCCTTCAGGAGCGCTGTGGTGGACTGAGACATTAAACAACCGCACAAAGTGTTGAAACTTTAAAATGTTTAAATGTTTAATTTTTTCATATGTGTTTCTCTCAGGCCACTGATGAAGAGCAGGCGGTGGCTGGGATGAATGCTGGTCAGAGAGAAGAATCTTCTTTCCCCTAAACAGCGGTGGTTTTAAAGAAGGACGCTGCCCTGGATGATGTAGAAGATGTCACATGCTGTGCTGATGGGGCTTCTTCATGATTACATCAGTTATGCTAAAGAGATCATGAAAATTGACCGTGATGCATGATCTGTATTCATGGACTATGAAACAAACTGTAAGTGTATAATTTGTTAAAAAAAAAAAAAGTTAAATGCTTTTTCTGTGTTGTTTAGTAGAAGAGTTTACACTCTGTCATTCATACACACACACACACACACACACACGCGCGTCTGTTAAATTTTATAATATCAAAGTTAATGTTGTGATTTATTTGTGTACTGTCATGCCAGAATAGTTGGAAAAAAACCTAACTAATTGTAAATTTATTGTATGTGTTTTCGTATATTTTTATACAATATATACAATTGAACAAAGTCCAGTTTGATCTTAAGTTATATTCATCAAATGTTCAATGCTTTATGAACTCTGTAGCTGTTAATGCCATCCTCTTCTGCATTTCTTCTAACATGTTACTTTTTGACTTTTCTCTTGTTTTTAATAAATATTTTCCTTTTGATAATTATTATTTGTGTGTAAAAGTGATATTTAAAATGAACAACATTTGTAGGTTTAATGCCTAGCTCAATTTGGGTTAATTTGAACGTAGAAATGCATTGTTTCCCCACATGGCTGCACTCTGCGAGTTTATTTTCTGCCAGCAGGAGGCGCTAAGAGCGGGAGAGGTAGGTTTCTCCGGTAACGGCTGCAGAGCGGTGCTGAGCTCACAAACGCTGCCTTATCAAGCACATGCGCAATGATATCGAACATTTTCTAAATACAGTAGTTTTCCTTCTGAAATACAGTGATAAAAAAACACCCGCTCTGTTTTTTTAAACCCTGCAATATAGTCATTTTAAACCATAAAAAAGGCAACCCAGCAGGCTGGGTTAAATATGATAACCCAACTGGTTGGGTTAAAACAACCCAGCGCTGGGTTCGTCCCTTTTTGACCCAGCGCTGGGTTGTCAAAATAACCCAAATTGGGTTGTTTTCAACCCAGCAGTTTTTAGAGTGTTGCATTTGGCTCCAAACGAAAACCTTCATTATTGTGTGCAAGTAACTGGAATTTGGGCGGATAATTGTGTTTTTTTTTTTCTACCTCTGAGAATTTTCTGCACACGCTACTGATTACCTTTTCTTATTTTCCCCCAAATGAAAGTCAATATAGCTTCATTGATGGCAGAGCATGAGCTACTGAAGCAGAAAAGACTCCCCACTAAAGCAGCATTTTTTTAAAATGTACTTAGAGTAAAAATGTCTACAAAGATGAATTACAAAAAAAAAAATAATCCAGAAGAGCAACACGTGGACTTTATATGTGAAGACACATTAGAGATAGCAAATATGGAGAATTGATTGCAGGGGAATGTAGAATATCCAGCTAGAGATGCAGAACAGATTCTTTCAGACAGGTTTTGACACTTGCTGTCTGAGCTGAGATCAGTCTGTCTGATCTGTGTCTATTTGATGAAGTGACAGCACACAGAGCATCTACATCATGCCACCCGCTCACATACAAGACAGGTCTTTAACAATACAGACTCTATAAAAAGATCAATCTAGCTTAGTGGAGCAGGGTGCTTGGTATGATTTAATGATTTGTTGTGTGTTTTAAGCTGTTTTTTTGCTGTGAGACAGCAGATAAGATCAGAGATTAAAGTCAGATATGATTTATTCAAATGAAGTGTCAAATGTTCTTAAAATAATAGGTGGCATTTCACTGACATTCTTGTTTTTATGCTAAAAACAGTGTTAAAGAAGTGATATCAGAATATATTATAGGACAGAGAAACATATCTGCATCTAAAACTGACAGTATGAATGGAGCCATGCCTTATTGCGAAACACGAAGTAAACAGGAAAATAACAGAAACATTGATGCATACTTAATCAAATATAAAATAAATACAAATTCTGCTCTAAAGAAGATCTAAAAAAAAGACAATAGTGTTATTATTCAGCTCTAGACCGTTCAGTATGTTGGTTCAGTTCAGTTCAATACCTGTGTAAAGTGAATCAATTATGAAACAAGTTACATTCAATGATATGCAGCCTGGAAGACAATATTATTGCTATTCAGCCATATAAGTGCATAGTTTGTCAGTACATAGTTTGCAGTCAAAATGATAATACTATTCTACATTAAGTGTCTTTAATGCCCAAAGCAATGTGTAACATTCACATTCCAATCAAGCTTTCCTTGATTAACCTATGTTCAGATAACAGTGTATATAAAGTAGTGTATTCATTCATACCACAATGCACCTGTACTTTCAAGATGGGTACGCACAGACATAAAGCAGGTGTACCTATAGCCTCTCTCTGCCCTTTACCCACAGAGCCTGACAGCAACTCTAACATCTGTGCACCAGCTGCCACTACAACATCTGAGGGAATCGTACTCCACCAAGCTGTCCCATTGATGGTAATGACCAAGAGAAAGATTGGCCACTAACACACACATTAACATGTGGTAGAATGCTTTTTCAACCATTATACTACTACAATATTAATGGCAAATAGATTTCCACTCATAAGTGCGAATGCCCTTTGCAGAAACTAGATTTAAGTCAAGGTTATTTGTATAATGTTTGTACATATGTATTGTTTCAAAGCAGTTTCTCAGAAAATAATGATTTTAGTGGTAATATCTTTTTCCCTTGTAGTCACAGATTAGAGTTGGGTGATAATATTTTTTATTTTTATTTTTAATTTACATTTTTGCTGATACCAGTAATCAAGCAGTTGACCCTATCTATATAAGTATACTATGTATGTGGATAAAGTTGGACATATTGATATATTCAACTTTAGATAAAAAGCTGGCCTATTATATAGTTACATTTTGCACTGAAAAAAAAAATTGTCAGGATTTGTTATATAGTGCACTTCACTTTATGCGAGATTACTGTATTTATGCAGATAATGTTAGATATGTTATATATCCAACTCTTTATATATAGCTGTATGATAATACAAGTTACAATTAAGAAGATGTTAATCACTTAAGGAAGGAAATGAGTTTGACTTAGTATTCTAAAAGAAAAAAATATATATATAATCCAAGTTTCGCTTTGTTTTGTAAGCCTTCTTTGATTATGAGTCTGGTTTGTCTTAAGCAGTGTTGTTGTTTGCAGCTTTTGACAAAAAGCCTGTAGGTTCTGTAAGTTCTTTGGTTTCCCATCATGCTGTGCACATTTGAGTTCTTCCCCACAGTGGTTAAATGATGCTGAGATCCAGCTTTGCCATTGAGGACAGTTGAAGGACTCAAATGTACACAAATATCACAAAAGGCTGCAAATAGCAGATGATGTTTTGGGCAACACATAATATTAACATTATTTCAGTAATTTTAGTTATTTAGGGCCAGATTTACTAAAATGTCCCATAAAACTATCCCATAAGACCACCAATGATAGTAGAAATGTCTGCAGATGAACTATTGACAATGCGCACATTAAAAAAAACATATATGTGTGTGTGTGTGAGTGTGTGTGCATGTCATGTGTATGACATTAATGAATTTATGGATTTATGGCATGAATTATGGCAGTCATATTTAAAGTGGGGCTGACAAGTCATCTGCCCAGTTTATCAAATCATCCTGTGTGGAGGTTTAGAAATGTGTCTTTCTTGAGTAAAGTCCTTTAGCTGAGCCTTCAAGCTCTGGAAGAATGGAGAGTGCGTCAGGAACATTAATATTTATAAATGAATACATGCATATGTTAGACTCCTCTGTTTGGGCAAATGAGAGAGAGACTATACGTTTCACACTGAGGGAGACACAGAAAAGAAGATTAAATGAAAGGGAAGAGGAGAGAGATCTCCTACAGAGAAAACAGACTGCCCAGTCCCTCATCTGTTTCCTGAAATATTGTGATTTGTAACTGCCACTGAGCTACAGTACAACCAAAAAACCACAAGAATAAATTCAGTGCTTTTAGTGCTGGAGGCTTCGACTTCGAATACACACCAACCAGATTTAGTATCGAAATCAGTCACACATGCAACCAATGATTTTATTAATTTGGTCAAACGCAAATAAATGGGTAAAAGGTAACCAGAACAATTAGTACTTCACCGTCCTAGACCTATATACTCAAAATCCAGATGGAACCAGCGGCAGGTCTTAAAGTAAATAAGAAAGAGCATTAAAGAAAGACCAGCTCTGTGAACAATGCTAGACTGATCCAGAATTGATTCTGTGGGACCAATTAAATCTGCTAGATGCAAAACACTTTGTACTTCAGTGAATTAAAACATATGTGATAATGCAACAACTTATTTTAAGAGTTTATGGAGGGCAGAGGTGTTAACAGCTAAAGCAAAGTAATTTGAGAATCAGGCCCTTAAACATGTATTCTTTTCAGTAAACTGTAACAGTCTGAACTTTATATAAGTTAGGAAATTTGCATGTGCAATGCCACCCTCAAGAAATTTCACAGAATTAAATTTGAATAATAATAAAAAAAAATAAAATAAAAAAAAAGCGTAGTGATTTAGGATGCATGCAAATTATGGCAACTTTTTAAAAATAATTTTCTATAAGTAAACTCTATAAGTGTAGAGGTTCAGCACATACTATATTTGTTTCAGTGCAGATAATTAAATTTCTACTTTTTTTTATTGGACAAAAGCGGGTTTATGTAACGAAATAAATCTGTAAAAAAAAAAAAAAGATAAATAATAACAATACTTGTATATTTATAATTTTATTATACCAAAAAATAATGAACGTAATAAAAAAAACTATGAGCCTTATTGTTGCTATGGATATCAATCAAACTTCTGTTTGCGAGTGTTTATTTATCAGCAAGTGAAAATGCAAGCTTGAACATACTGTATAACATCTATAACATAATGTATATAACCCTCTTCTACATGTTTGTTTAAATGGTAATTTCTTGATGATCTGAGAACTTAACAAATAAAACAGTAATTAAAATGAATTAAATAATTTCCTTCAGAGACAGATATTTGCTTGAAAAGTAAAAGTGAACATCTATTAACACTGAAAGTCCAACGGATTCAACAGTGCTGAGAAAAAAAAGTGTACATGGTGAATTCGCATAGAAAACAGATGGTCAAAGTCTAGTCTTCCAATTATTCTGTAAAAAATTAACAAATGCATGAATGAATAAAAAATAATTGTAAAATATTTTAGCACCAATGCAAGTGCAAAACTTTCACTTTTGGAAAATGTAAAGCGAGTTCAGAAATACATCACATTGTACACAGTCAGGTAAAATTCACACAAAAAATCTTCTGATGTACTCTACAGTGCTTGAAGGATAATACAGAATACTGAAATAATGATTTAAATTACACCTGCACCAATTTGTCACAATACACTTACAACAAAGCAAACTGTTGCTCTCGTCAGCAGCAGGCTGAGGTAACACATCCTCCACCCACACGATTCTATAGCAGAGATCTCTGTCTATAGTCAACGAGCTGGCTAGCAGACAGGCTCTTTGAAAACAAGATGTGAAGTTTTCAGAAAAAAATGCATGGATGATGTGTCTCCATCTGACATAGACAAGGAATTATCGTTAGCACTTTATTTTACAGTATGTGTACTTCCCTGGTAAATAAATGGTAAATATCTTGGACCTACGGGAAAATGAGTGGCAACTTACCTGAAGTGTATGTACATGGTAACAAATAAGAAGCATGGCTGTACTTAACAGTTGTCATAGTCATGTAACTATTTTGGTCATGTTCCGTTCCTCGTTTTGTTAATTAATTAATCCCCACCTGTTTACATTCCCCTTATTACTTTCCTTGTGTTTCAAAACCATGTCTGTTCAGTTCCTTTTTGTCTGCTATTGATGTTTTGTTGAAGGTTTGAAGATTTGTGTTGGATGTGCCCTTATTCTCCCGTGATCATTAAAAGAACTCTCTCTATATATATATCTTCTTCCTAGTGCATTTGATTTACAGACCCAGTGCATATTACAGAATAGCAGACCTGAAATGTGTGTTTAGCGATGATTTTCTTTCTTTTTTGTTTTGTTTTTTCCCTCTCCCGGAATGGCTATCCTGGTAGTCCGACTCCTGTGCCTGGAGCAAATGGACTGTTGACTGGAGGACCACACCAGGGGCTTTACCGATCTGGCGTACCAATTTACCAGACTGCTTGCGCTTTACTTTGTATTACACAGGCCTGAGCGAGCGGTGTAAGGCAAGCCTACCAGCAAACGGTCCCAGAGAGGATTTCGCTGCATTTGTGGAGTGGGTGCTGGTGAATAACGGATACTCGTTCACCATTGGCCCCACTGAGGAGGATATCTCAAGCCTCACTCCCGAACCAGAGACCAGCCAGCCGTCATCCCGCTGTACAGAGCTAAAGCCAGAGCCCACCACAGAGCCCGAGCCGTCCATAATAAATGAGCCAATCATTGTCCGGGAGCTAGGACCCGAGAGTGCGACTGACCAGGTGCATGAGCTGGCAACACCGTGCGTCATGGGATTACTGGTGGAGATCGAGGGCATGGAGGAAAGTCATTCCCACACTCCTGCGACTGAGGGTGAGCTGGTTCTGTCCAGCCTTAATCTCCTGTATCTCCTCTGGTTCTGTCCAGCCCTGAATCTCCTGTATCTCCTCTGGTTCTGTCCAGCCCTAAATCTCCTGTATCTCTGCTGGTTCCTTCCAGCCCTGATCCTCCTGTGTTCCCTCCCAGCCTCCCTCTCCTGCCTCCTCCTAGACCAGTCAGTTCCTCTGCTCCATCTACGCTGGTTCCATCCAGCCCTGAATCTCCTGTATCTCCTCTGGTTCTGTCCAGCCCTAAACCTCCTGCATCTCTGCTGGTTCCGTCCAGCCCTGATCCTCCTGTGTTCCCTCCCAGCCTCCCTCTCCTGCCTCCTCCTAGACCAGTCAGTTCCTCTGCTCCATCTCCGCTGGTTCTGTCCAGCCCTGAATCTACTGTATCTCCGCTGGTTCTGTCCAGCCCTGACTCTCCTGTATCTCCATCCTCCTGTGTTCCCTCCCAGCCTCCCTCTCCTGCCTCCTCCTAGACCAGTCAGTTCCTCTGCTCCATCTCCGCTGGTTCCATCCAGCCCTGAATCTCCTGTATCTCCTCTGGTTCTGTCAAGCCCTAAACCTCCTGCATCTCTGCTGGTTCCGTCCAGCCCTGACCCTCCTGTGTTCCCTCCCAGCCTCCCTCTCCTGCCTCCTCCTAGACCAGTCAGTTCCTCTGCTCCATCTCCGCTGGTTCTGTCCAGCCCTGAATCTCCTGTATCTCCGCTGGTTCTGTCCAGCCCTGACTCTCCTGTATCTCCATCCTCCTGTGTTCCCTCCCAGCCTCCCTCTCCTGCCTCCTCCTAGACCAGTCAGTTCCTCTGCTCCATCTCCGCTGGTTCTGTCCAGCCCTGAATCTCCTGTATCTCCACTGGTTCTGTCCAGCCCTGACTCTCCTGTATCTCCATCCTCCTGTGTTCCCTCCCAGCCTCCCTCTCCTGCCTCCTCCTAGAAAAGTCAGTTCCTCTGCCCCATCTCCGCTGGTTCTGTCAAGCGCTGATACTCCCGTGTTCTCTCCCAGCCTCCCTCTCCTGCCTCCTCCTAGACCAGTCAGTTCCTCTGCTCCATCTCTGCTGGTTTCATCCAGCCCTGAATCTCCTGTATCTCCTCTGGTTATGTCTAGCCCTGAATCTCCTGTATCTCCTCTGGTTCTGTCCAGCCCTAAACCTCCTGCATCTCTGCTGGTTCCGTCCAGCCCTAATCCTCCTGTGTTCCCTCCCAGCCTTCCTCTCCTGCCTCCTCCTAGACCAGTCAGTTCCTCTGCTCCATCTCTGCTGGTTCTGTCCAGGAATCTCCTGTATCTCCGCTGGTTCTGTCCAGCCCTGACTCTCCTGTATCTCCATCCTCCTGTGTTCCCTCCCAGCCTCCCTCTCTTGCCTCCTCCTAGAACAGTAATTTCCTCTGCTCCATCTCAGCTGGTTCTGTCAAGCACTGATACTCCTGTGTTCCCTCCCAGCCTCCCTCTCCTGCCTCCTCCTAGACCAGTCAGTTCCTCTGCTCCATCTCTGCTGGTTCCGTCCAGCCCAGAATCTCCTGTATCTCCTCTGGTTATGTCCAGCCCTGAATCTCCTGTATCTCCTCTGGTTCTGTCCAGCCCTAAACCTCCTGCATTTCTGCTGGTTCCGTCCAGCCCTAAACCTCCTGTGTTCCCTCCCAGCCTTCCTCTCCTGCCTCCTCCTAGACCAGTCAGTTCCTCTGCTCCATCTCCGCTGGTTCTGTCCAGCCCTGAATCTCCTGTATCTCCGCTGGTTCTGTCCAGCCCTGACTCTCCTGTATCTCCATCCTCCTGTGTTCCCTCCCAGCCTCCCTCTCCTGCCTCCTCCTAGAACAGTAATTTTTCTCTGCTCCATCTCCACTGGTTCCGTCCAGCCCTGACCCTCCTGTGTTCCCTCCCAGCCTCCCTCTCCTGCCTCCTCCTAGACCAGTCAGTTCCTCTGCTCCATCTCTGCTGTTTCCGTCCAGCCATGATCCTCCTGTGTTCCCTCCCAGCCTCCCTCTCCTGCCTCCTCCTAGACCAGTCAGTTCCTCTGCTCCATCTCCGCTGGTTCTGTCCAGCCCTGAATCTCCTGTATCTCCGCTGGTTCTGTCCAGCCCTGAATCTCCTGTATCTCCACTGGTTCCGTCCAGCCCTAATCCTCCTGTGTTCCCTCCCCTTCGGCTCACCCTCAGTCAGCGCCTCATCCTCATCCTCAGTCAGGGACTTCCATTCTCCAGCTCTGCCTTGAAAATTAGTGTTGGATGTGCCCTTATTCTCCCGTGATCATTAAAATAACTCTCTCTCTATATATATTAGTTTGTACATACAGACAGGTAAGAACGGTGACTTACAGGTAATGCCTGTACATGGTAACTAATTACTTACTTTACTGTACTTACTAATTTATATACTGTACAAATTTGTGTACTTACTAAGGTTAACATTGGTTTCATAAAACAAACAAGAAATTCATATTGAACCCCCAAAGAAAATAGCTCCAAACTGGAGTGTCTGGATAAGTGCACTTATACAAACAGAGAAGAGTCGACTGCTGGATTGTTATATCAGCACTCTTGGATTCAAGGACTTGTATAAAATACTTCTATAGGCTACACTGGCTTTTTAAAAGATTTAAGGGCTGTAAAAATGTGTACGTTTTTTTTAAATAGGTTACCCAACAAGGCTGCATTAATTTAATCAAAATATAGTTACACACACACACACTGTGTATGTGTACCCTGGATCACAAAACCAGTCATAAGGGTATTATTTTTATAGAGATCATCTGTTGGACTCAATTGTTGGATTGGTTTGTATGACTGGTTTTGTAGTCCAGGGTAACATACTGTATAACAAATAGCTTGAAAGCCTCAATAGTTTTCAGTGACATTACTATGGCTTTACCCTAATAAGAACAAACGTGCACAGCTCAACTGAGAAGAGAGACAGACATGAAGAAAAAATGATATAATGATGGCATGACTGAATGTCACACCATCTTCTAAGGATCAACTCAACCAGCCTATTGCACCTGCCACTATCAGCCTAGCAGATGGATAAAAGTCTTCCTTTCCTTCTTACTGCAAAACTGCCTGTATAAAAATTTATTTATGCTCAATACATTGACAATTGCTATTCTATAACTTTTGCTCATGGAATGAGTTTATGAGGTAAACAAATTATCGGTACTGTCAAAAGATTACTAATGAAGCATAGGATGCAATTAAGCATAATAATGTTTAAGATTCCAAACTGTGCATAGCAATATGGAAATTTCCTACAGTACAAGCAAATTTGTTACAAATTTACATGCAACCTACAACCTCCCATATAGTTCCTAAATAAAAGGGCCATGGATAAGGAATGATAATGGCTCCTCAACAATTGGACTGAGGCCATGCAGAGCACATCTTCAGCCCCAGTGCCAGAGCCACTGCTGCCTCCAGGAATACCAATGAGAGTTTGAGGTGCCAGCAACTGAAATCAAAGGCAATAAGATGCAGCCAATTCTTTATTTATTTGTTGTTGTTTTTTTTTTGGTGGGGGGCACTTTTATATGTTATGCTCTAAGTTCAGGTCTATGAAACATGCTGTACTGATTGAAGGCACCAAGACCCAACCAGTCCAGTCCGAGCTTCATCTGTGACCACAGTTATTGTATTATGCTTTGAAAGGGCTTACATGTCAAGCATCAATGGTTTTATTTAATTAATTAAAGGGGTCATTTAATGCTAAATGCACTTTTACAAGTTGTTTGAACTGAAATGTGTGTTGGCAGTGTTTGTACACCTTATAAAGATAAAAATCCACCAAGTTTTTTTTTATTTTTTATAATCTTGCTAAATGTCTTCCCCTTTCCCAAATCGAGCTGTCTTACCGTGTGACGTCACACAGTCAGAGCGATGATTGTTTGATTGACAGCAACGTTTCAGCACAGACTTAACTTGTGTCTTACCTCAGACCCACCTTGAGTGAGCCGTCATCAGTCAGAGATGCAGACAATCATGACTCCTAAGTGATAGAGGTGTTTAGTTGTTGGATGTAGTAATGTACATAGCAATAGTCATTTACTCATGACATCTGAGCGATGCACCCTTGATCTACTTAAATGCGTTTATGTTCGCACAAATCATTCATGATCCAGCCTCACCTACAGAAGCAGTGAGACCAATGTATTTAAATGAATCATTGCAAATCGCCTTTCCTAATAACCTTCTAATTAGCAAGTTTCACTATGAATGTGGCTAAAGTAAACAGTTTCTCAGAGAGCAGATCATAAGAGGGGGTGGGGTCAGCAGAGAATTCCACAAACCAGCATGTTTTGAAAAGAGCTGTTTTTGTCCGGGTAAAAACCTTTTTTTTATTTATTTTTTTACACTACCACTGAGAAATTTTTACAGAATTTTCATTAAGATCCTAAAAAAATCATATCAATTTGTGGAAAATGGGCATTGTATGACCCCTTTAAAGGGCCATGAAACACAAGACTTTAGAAAGGGAGCTTGTGTTGCACATCATAGAAGACACTGTTAGCATTCAATAGTTCTAACTGTTGGAGAAAACTGGTTAATTTGAAGCTTTTTTGCACTATTTTAATGTTCTGGATTTAAAATCTACATCGTGTTGACTTCACAATTTGTGATGTGGCAATGGACTATAGCACATTGATTACCATTGGCTTGAGTGGGCTGCAGCCCATTGGCCCAGCCTTGTAGGGGACCCAGCCTTTGCCTGTTCATTATATGCAGGTCTGGGCTACAGCTTACAACTACAACCTTTGAGGCCACAACCAAACAACATAAACTGGTTTTCATGTTTATTTCACATAGAAGAAGGACACATGTATTGAATCACGTCTGCGCCGACTGGTTTGTTATCACATGGCTACTTTAAACAGCTCCATTAAGTCTTTAGCCCCAAAGAGAGCACATTTAGAAAGATAATGATAAATTCTCAAATGTCCTCACCTCATATTTTTATAGAGCATGATTCTATATATTAATATTTCACTAAATTAGGCAATCATCTGGTGAGTTTTGAGCACTCTCTTTCTCATATACTGCCATTACACATAGTGGGGAAGAAATGTTATCAAAATTATTTTAAAATAAATAAATAAAAATGTAATGAGTTTCTGTTTATATAAAATAGTTATGCCTACGATATAGGACTTAGCATATCTCACAAACAAGAGTCCTGTGTTTTTTGTTTTTTTTTAGAATATCTGCACGATCACAAATGTAGCTACAATAAAAAACAACATAAAGCAATTTTCTTCCACAAAATTCCGTTCTGCTCCATCAGAAAGAAAATAGAAAAAAAAGCAAAAACATTTTTGTCCTTAAAAGCAAAAATGTCCATTTGAGATGTTGTCTCATATTTTCATCATATAGCAATATCACATGAGTGCAAATGTGATAGTCTACTCATCTTATAGAACAGTTCAGCAAGTAAGAAGTTAATATTGTGTTATTTTAGACACAATAGTATCTGTTTTGCTAAATTTTGCCAACCACAATATTTAAAGATAAAGCAGAATCTCCGAACAACACAACAACACTTCATTTCTTAATCCATGTTTTGAAAGAATTGGGGGGACCATGGCACGTTGAATCATTGGCCATAGTCGTGCTGGATTTGAAGTGGCGCTGCACAGATGGATCGTTGTATGACATCAAAGTTTAGCGAAAGCGATTCAAAAGCACAAGTAGCAGTCTGGTCTCTAAGCTCTTGCGGTACTTTGATGTCACACACCGATCGGTCTGATGCAGATGACCCGCTTCAAGTCGAACAAGCCTTATGATTCAATGAACCATTCATAAAGAACCCTTTACTTCACTCCTGAATGAATCAGCCATTTGAATTAATCAAAAGAAATGAATAAATGACTGGAAGACATAATCATTAAGACATTTACCAACACTTAATGGCAGTTTTGGTTTATTATTTAGAGTATAATTTAAGTAAAGAAATTATTTCAAATTTTCATAGTAATAATAATAAAAATAAGAAAATAAATTATTAAAGTTATAGTTCACCTAACCAAAAAGGACAATTATGTCATAATTTACTCACATAATGTATTGTAATGTAATGTTAATCACATTATTTTATCAAACAAAATATTTCTTGCTGAACCTACTTTTTGTATGGTCTGTTTGATGCTTTACACAACAATAACTTTAAATTATCTTTTGGGAGTCATTTCTACAAATTTGATGTGCGATTAATTAGATTCATTAATTGCCACATCATTTCATCACTTACCAGCCCTGTTTTAAACTTTACATTTATGCACAATCCATCTATATATTTTGTTGATAGTGATTTCATTTGATTGTTAATAGCCAGAATGTCTTTTCATTTAACTGAATTTATTGATTAAATAAGAATCTGACATAAGAGAACAAAAAAATGACAATAACGTTTATAATACTAATAAGCCAACATATGTGTTTTTTTTTTTTTTTTTTTTTTTTTTTTTGCTCAAAGTTTTTCAGGGTTTTGATCTTTCAGCTGAGAGTACACACCCTGTTAATTATATTATACTGAATATTTAATATTGCATTTAAACTTTGAGTGTAGCCTATAGACATGTTACATATTAATTGTAATATTTATGAACCTCAAAACATATGTTTGTGTATTATATAAATGCCACAGAATATGCCTAAAAAGTCCTCAGAGGTGCGTTCATATATATGGTTTCGATGCAGAGTGCATATGGCTGTGCATTTATTTGTTTTAAACTCGATGGGAGTGAAATGAAACTGTCTGAAGCCGAAGCTGTCTGTGCTGTCTGTCTCCTCTCTTCCCCCTCCACTTCTCAGCGCACCACGTACACTTTTGTAGCATTTTAACTGTGGTGAGAGCTCACCAGTGCTGAAACAGGGAGTTTCATGACCCTTTAAAATATGTGATAACTTTCTGAAGGAAGAAATGGGCCTGGCACAGATGGGCTTATCCATTTCGAGTGCAGCCCAGTGGCTTCACACCTGAACATATGACCCAAAGAGGCCAGTCTCAGTCTAAACATCATGGCAGGTGTACAGTAGATGACACATGAATGGCTCCTTGGATATCAGCCGACTGGCTCACAGTTAACTGAGTAGGTGGTAGACAAACTGCTAAATACAGTAAATCATGTATCATTTATGTGTCCTACATGGACCTGTTGTTATAAGTGTTATTACATTTTTACATTTTTGAGCTCAAGTAGGGTTCAATAAATTACAGTTTATATATATATATATATATATATATATATATATATATATATATATAAAAAACAAAGAAAATCATAAAAATGTTAAAGGGATCATATGATGCGATTTCAATTTTTTCTTTTTCTTTGGAGTGTTACAAACTCTTGGTTCATAAATAGGATCTGTAAAGTTGCAAAGACTAAAGTCTCAAACCCAAAGAGATATTCTTTATCAAAGTTTAGACTCTGCCCTGCCCCCTTAAAACGGCTCATTAAAACACGCCCCCACATCTCTACATCACTATGTGGACATATTTGTGTAATGCGTCCCAAAGAAAGAAGGCGTGGTTTCAGTAACCGCAGTTAGTGTTGAATCAGCCGTGTCAGGAAGATGATGTGTATCTAGCATAGACAGTAAAAGAAATGGACATAGCGACCCCGTTGGATTCAACGGAGACAAGTGAAGTCAATTAGAAGCACGCACTTCCTGGGGGTCGGTCAAACTGCCCAGACTCAAACTGAGCTTGATGACGTAGATGGCAGGTAAGCAACCTGTAAGTCTTCTAATTGCTGTGCCAAGGGAAATCTGAATCACCCACCGAATCTTACAGAGAAGGCGAGCGTGTACAGGAGCAAATTTGGTAAGTATTCTGATTAATTATCTCCCTTGACTTTATGCCTCCACGTCCCCCTGATAGCCTCATAGACAGTAAAAGATTGCCTGCTAGCTTCTCCTCCTGTCCATATGGTAATTTCTCTACTGTGCAACAGAGAGTCGCTGGTTATGACGCAATCATTAGCCTATTTTTTACAGAAACTGCTTCTACGGGACCATAACGTAAGATACAAGGTAATGGAGCCTTTATACATTTTCGTGTTTCTTTAGAAATAATTAATGGACAAATGGAGTCTTTAAATGCCTCGGATGTAAAGTTATTCGCTGTCAAAGTGATGCCAAAATGAATGGGAGTCAATGGACTGATAACAGCAGGTGGGGGTCCGTTAGCCAATGGCGGCGCCCAGGGGTGCTTCAAAAAAATATGAAACCATGCCCCCCTGGTATCTAGGCGGAAGCAAAATCACTTTATTTGGCCTTCAGAATGCATTTAGGAATCTTTAAGATTACTTACAACAGAACAGCAACACATTTTATGGACGACCATTTCGTGAACCTAGGAGAGGAGGTAATTCTGACTTTGCTACGACAATCTGACACTTCAGAATCAGCTACTGGAAGTATGTTGTGTTATTAGTTTAAGTATTTGCTATTGACTGTCCAAATGCAGAGTTTTGTGTGTCGTGTGTGTATGTTTGCGTGCGTGTGTGTGTGTGTGTGTGAGAGAGAGAGAGAGAGAGAGAGAGAGAGAGAAAGAGAGACAGGGTCACACAGTGGAGTCAGCTATCTTAACCCTCTGTGGTTTGTGAACTGCAAACACATACGAGCTTCATCACTGTGCCTGTCACGTGAGTCTGCTCCCCTTTCAGGCTTGAACTGATGGTAAAACTAAGGACATTATTAGCTTCTTTACATTTATTTTATTTAATTTATTTCTAAACAGAGCAGAATGCGCTCGTCTGAAGAAGGGACTTTGTAGAAACCACGCATTTGAAAGAGGCAGGGCATAGAGGCAGCCTACAAGTGGTTATTTTAGTAAATGGCAGACATTTTTTGTCAACCATATATTTCTGAAAGCGTAGCAACATTTTGTCTCTGAAAACCATGTCCTCTGGTGTGACACCATATTTTGATTTTAAATCGGCCAATTCTAGGGAAAACTTAGTTGAAGGACCCCATGCATGGTTAGTGAAGCCCCCTGTGAAGCCCATTACATGTGCAAATGGTCAATTTTTGGCTCAGAATTGTACAAATATTGAACGCTTTCTGAACCACTACGAAAGTGTTTTGTTGTCCTTTCATGTGACACCCTTACATTAAATCGTCTCTGTCGGGCAGAAACCTCCTTTGTCCACATTTTGTAAATTTCATATTTTTTCAAAAATCCATGCTATTGGTCAGTCCCGATGTGGGTATGTAAATTTGATAAATTATTAACCAATCTAAAGTCTTAAAAATAGCTTGAGAGCAAATCTCGTAACTCCATTGGACACTTAAACTGTCTGAGAAGTCTCATAACTCTGCCTCTTCTTCACACCGCGAGAGCTTCGCAGCATAATCAAGACTGAGAGTTCTCTGAGGTAAATATCCTCAAAACAATGGTTATTCATGATTCAGTTATATGAATTACAGAATAACAGTTTATATATATTATAACAGTTTTATCTCAAAGTAATGGTAGTGCTGAGGTGTCATGGATTGTTTCTGAGGATGCTATATTTTTCTTTCTGCTAGGTCTAGCATTGGACGGTAGCTATCTTGTTGACTGAAATCTTCCATGGTTTTGTTTCTGACGTGGATAATGATTTTAATGCAGAAAAATAGCATGCTGTTGACTTAGTTAACCACTATGCACTGGTTTTGTCATCATGTTTGGTGAGATAGCTAACATGATTTTCGTAGGGCTTAAAAAAAAAATTCTTGACCATCGCTATTTCTGGCACTCGTATGAGGATCTGAACTTAGCGCAAGACAATCCATTGCAATGCAGACTAAACCCTGTGCAGATAAAACGAGATTGTATTTTACAATGTCAAGGCATCCCGTCATGTTCAACAAGTAGCTGCCTTTGCCATGTTGTTCATCACTTTAAGCAAGCTAGCTGGCTTCTTGCCTCGTTATCATACTTAAACATGCCGTATAATTTAGGGAAACGATCATTTGACTTTTATTCATTTTATTTTTTTGCAGCAACCTTTTCTGTGTCAGATGCGGCCTCTATTCAGACCACCTGAAGATCAAAGAGCTGAAATTCAAACACATCCAAGACCTGAAGGAAGTCATCCCAAAAAACTTCAACAGATTTTACAACAATTTGCTTCACTAGCTTAATATAGGATGCAGTATTAAGACTCAAGTCAATATGATGGCAATGTTATCTGTTACACTATGATATCAGTTATTGATGTATTTCAAATATCTACTTAATACTAGACTTATTATGCATGTGCATTGAAGTTTTAAAATGTATCTAATATAATAATTGAATTAAATTGGATGTTTTGGTTACCACCATTAAATTGTTTCTATTATTATTTTACTGATTAAGTTTAACTGTTAGGCCTACTTATAGACCATGCCGCTCTTGGCACTGTGCATGTAAAACACCCAAAGTAGAAAGGTTTTTATTTATGGGAGAAAAAAAGGCTGTCTACTGGCGCCAAGTAAGTCTCTTTGGATACAATAACGAGATAAAATAGTTAGGTTAGATTCGGTGCAGAAAGAAGCCCGTAAACCTCAAAGGTAAGTTGGCGAGCAGATTGGGCAAATGACCGCCTATTAGCTCATCGTTTTTTGTATTGCATCACTTATAGCTCTCAAACCTTTAAAATAGAGTTTAGGAAGATGTATGTAACCCCAGTCGTTAGCTTTGGTTAACTACTGAAGCCTTTTCTCTTGTCAAAAGGTTCAACGCGATTGCCAATTTTGCGTGCATGATTCAAAAGAAAATATCTTAATTTTTGCTGTCACACAATAGGACAAATTTATGGTACAGTTCAGTAAAAATGTTGTAAAAGCAGTGAAATAATTTATGAAGTTAGTGACGCTTTATATTTTCTAAAAAAGATCAGAATTATTTTTTTTCTGCCTATTTGTCAACTACCCATATATTTGTGTCAGTATGGAACAAGATTATCCCTATCAAATAAATAGGGAGTTTAGGTCAAAAGTAATCTTAAAGTAATCAATAAGTTATATACTATATATTACCTAAAATGTGTAATGCAATAGATTACATTACTACCATTTTTATCATGTCATTTGTATTCAATAATGGACTACGATTTGTAAGTAATCTGGCGTATATGAGCTAAAAATAACTGCAAGAAAGAAAATGTTTCCAGTGTCTCTTCTACCTAGTCATCTTGAAAAATATTTCATATTTCAAAATGTGCTTCTGCCTGGATTCTCTGACTGGCAGTATGCTCATCAAAATCTGCATGTTTTATGCTCTTCCTGTCTTGCTGCTGAGTGGACCACCACCTGCTCCATGTGTCCTTGCCCCGAGCCAAGTCAACAGACAACGGACTGTTCAGTCACCTAAACACAAATGCAGGATCTCTCCCACTGATGAAAAGAGGCACATTCAAGATGCACAGTATAAATGCAATGCAAATACTGTTTGAAGAGCTTTAATTTAAGTGATGTGCCTTATGTCCTAATTACGTAACTCAGGCTTGGTCACTTTTATTTCATTGTGACTCCAAAAGACCCTTCTCCACAGAGATCAACATGTCCTCAAAGACGTTTACCTCCCCTCTGAGTAATGACTAACTGGGGTGAAGAGATTTTTAGAGCTCAACCCTCTTACTTCCAACCTATAGCACGTGTTACTTGAGATAACAGTGGCATCTGTCCAGAACACCCATTTGCATAAGCATTACCTTGTGTGTTGAGAGAAGCTTAACACAAATTTCATTAACCTATGGGTTAAAAGAGCCTGTACCTCTAATTTCTCTCCCTGTCAACTTCAGCCACCGAATTCATAGCAACTAGCTTCCATTTTTAAATCTCAATCAGTGGAAAACCAAGGGGGAAAAAAGCCTTGAGCATTTATGCAATAATTAGAAATATACAAATTTATTCCTCTCAAATACAGTCATGGTTTATCAACTAATCCGTGACAATTACTTCACCTCTAATAACAAAGGACATATGACTTCCAGGTAAAAGTTAATGAGAGGCTATGATTTAAGAAATCCAATTTAGTTGGACTAGAAAGCTAAATTAGAAATTGTTTAAAAGTTTCCTCAGAGCAAACATGAGGTATTTTTGCATTAGAGAATATATGGGTGTGGTCTGGGAAAAGAGAAGAAAGCGCTAAATGTTAAAACCAAGCTTTTAGTTAAGTATATTAATTAGTGAATGTACGGTTCTGATTATTTGATAACAAACATATAACTTGTGCAGTTCAAACTATTTACCAACATCTGTAATACTATACACGTAGCATGTGGAATTTACTAAATACTGTTGTTGAAACGTCTTTGTATATCATAAATGATTTTTTTTCAAGGTTAAAGCAGTGTTAGTCAAGAGAAGAAAAGTCACATATGAGCTAGATGAAAATGTCTGAGCGAAATTAATTTTATGCTCGTTATCAACTATATGAATAACATTCTGGACATTGTAAAAAAAAAAACATTTTACATCAACCTCTCTTGTGAACATGCACACACGCATTATCAAGTATAACAGGAAAATGTTTAAAAGGCCACTTGTGTTCCTAGAATTGTGTGTGGTAAGCGATTATTCCTGACAGTAATTAAAAGGAAGGGAACTCTTGTCACTGAATTACTACCTTTCAGGACATTCATCAAATTGTGCCTGTGGGTTAGACTTAATTTCTCTTCAAAAAGCATAAAGGAAAATCATCTTTGCACAGAGCCGCTTTGAGTCTTATCTGTAGTACTAATAGCTGAACAACCCAGAGTACAAATTAGTTTAGGAATAATCAGCAGTTAGCTGGGCAGAAATAAGCAATAATTAAACTTTAACCGGAAGGAAAAACCCTCATTTAGATCATACAACGTCTTTAGCAATGGACAGCTCAATTTTACTGCACTGCCTTGCTAATTAACCTGCTTCTGAAACCCACAAGAAAGATTCAATTGATATGTAACAATAGTCAACTTTGAGCAATTGGATTTTTGTGCACAATCCCATTTAAAGCTACTGGAGATATGTTTATTATAGCTTCAGTGGACATTACTGTCCTTTGAAGAGAAATGTTCCATGATCCTTTCAAGGCTATAGAAATAGTGGAGTTTCAGAAATACTGACCTTTCCCATAGTTGAGGTGGAGTTTGATGGCTTTGCCCTGGTTTATGTGAAGATACGTGAACCCAATGGCAAACATAAGCAAAACGAGCAGCAGAAGGAGTTTGAACTGCTTGCGGATCTTCTTCAGAGGAAAGCGCATCCTCATCACAGCAACATCACCCACTCAGTGGAAAATTCAGACTTGTGCCCCTTCAGCGTTGATGTTGTACAGCTAGAATGACAAAAGATGTTGAAATGATGTTTTGCACTCACAATACTCTCCAGGTTAGAACAGATTTAGATTTGCCATTGAACACCTAAAAAATGTTTCCTTCTACTTATCTTTCAACAACAACATATCTATTATAAATGACATTTACACAGCCACATATAATCTACATTCGACATAAATGACACAGACAGTTATTATTGCTTTAATAATCACAAATACTTACCATAGACGTGTTTTTCTCAGTAAAACTGGCATGTCTGACCGGTGGCACCATAGGAAATGTTTGTGTTGGCTGATGCCGCGCTGTCCTGTGTCTATCTTGGATGCTTATCATTGCTCATCATGGCAGCTCATCATTTCTGTTATTAGAAGTGTCAATACAGGAGACACACACACATTATCACACAATGACGGGTTGGGCGAAGCAGCCGTCAAACTTACTGTACGCACTCATTTCCTTTTCGATATGTCTTCATAAACAGAGGCTTTCATAAAGTCCTGTTACTGCCATAAGAGTTTTGAACAAATCCTTATTCCAGGTGTGTTATGTGATGAGCGGAAAGTTGGAAGCCTTAAATTATTTGTTTTTCACGGTTTAGTCTCGTTTATTGCAAAAGAAAGAGAGCTGGAGACAAATAAAGCTGTGAAAACATCAATGAAGCGTCGCTGCTTTGTGGTTTTGTCTCGTGCCTCTTCTCGCGCTGGTATTCACGAGCACGCTTTTGTTTCTTCGGTCTGTTTCACAGGCGAAATCAACGACTGCAAACATATTCTTGTGATGCCATCTCAAATCCTTGTGTTGAGTGATTTTCATTCGTCTTAAGTCCTTTTTGTTTTGATGTTCTCATCTACGGAAGAAATCTGAAATATTTTCCTCAGCAGCATCAGCCCACTTGTCCTACCGCATCCCATAGTTGCATCCTGGTCTTCATCTGATGGATAGAGGGAGCTGTTACCTTCATGGGCGCACAGTCACAGTGCTTTACCTGAAGGGCTCAGAATGATCACCGAACACTGTTGAATGCCCCTTCATTCTCTTTAAATGGACAAGCTCTTAAAAGACGTCAGTCACTCTTTTTTTAAACAAGTTACTAATAGGGTAATGATGCATTAATATATGTAGGCTATTTAATAGTAGTGCAGAGGCCAATTAAATTCTTAATAATAAAGGTGCTTCACCATGCCTTTTTGTCTAAATGGTTCCATGAAGAACCCTTAACATCTGAAGAACCTTTCTGTTTTCACATAATCTTCAGATTATAAAAAGGTAAGATAGAGATTCTTTAAAGAACCTTTTGGAATGGTTCTTTGTGGAACCAAAAATGGTTATTCTATGGCATCGCCTGAGGAACCCTTTTATTTTTAAGAGTGTATGCTCCCTTTAGACTGAGACTGCTGTTTCCTATCGTAATGAGTAATTTATGTCACATAATGATTTGGGCTATGAAAATGTAAGTTTATAAAAAAGTATCCACACTGTTATGGCAAAATACATATAATAGCCTAATAATCTTGTAATATAAACTTGAATACTGTTGAATAAATGTGTCCCCTGATCTTGTTTGATACCATACTGTATGTGACCCTGGACCACAAAACCAGTCATAAGGGTCAATTATGTATGGTTTGATAAGATTAGACAATATTTGGCCAAGATACTACTATTTGAAAATCTAAACTCTGAGGGTGCAAAACAATTCAATACAGTATTTCTCCAATACTGGAGAAATGGTCTTTAAATTTCTCCAAATTAAGTTATTAGCAATGCATATTATTATAAAAAAATAAGTTTTGATATATTTATAGCAGGAAATTTATGAAATATCTTCATGGAACTTGGTATAAAATAAATGTTGACCCACACAATGTATTGTTAGCTATTGCTAAAAATATACCCATGTGACTTATGACTGGTTTTGTGGTCCAGGGTCACATATTAAGTTTTTAGAATATGAATGTAACTTAATAATAATATGTAAAAAAAATCTCAATGCTTGGATTAGTACTTATATTATGTTAATTAATTCTATAAAAAACTGTGAAAATATTAATTGTAATATCCCACTAATAGCATTACTTAAGTTTTATTTTTCATCTTAGCATTTATATAAAGGTATTATATTTATATTATATAAATCTTTTATATGTTTAAGTATGTTTTAGGTATGTGGGCATGATGATATTTACAGCAGTTTCTGTTTTGAACCATGCCTAATACTTTAGCCGAAGTGTCTTTAGCAGAAGAGCTATTAAAGGCTCATGGAGGAGGACTGGATAACAGTTTGGTCTGAATGAAGAATCCTTTAGCAAAACCCTGAGTATGTTTGGATAAAAGGTGCTCCCTTTGGAGAAAATTCTTCCAGGCACCTAACCTTTGAACACTGATGCCTGCCTTCCTTGTTTTGGATGCTGAAACACCAATGGTTTCGATAAACATGTCTTTGAACAGATAACCTCAGGCACAAAGCAGGAGGAGAAAGAAAGGTAGGTGTAATCTGAACTTTTCCAAGTGTGTGGTTTGAGTGCTAATGTTCAGTTTGTAAGGGTTATAAACCCTGAGCGTTGTCTGTCTCAGTTCAAAGGAGCTGATAAAAACCAATGCTGAAAATGAATTGACAATATTTTTCCCCAGTCCTGCCTTATATACTTGTCTGCTGTCTTTCAATCCGATGAAAAAAAAAATTAGATTTTCTTTTTTTCTTCAGTTAAAACATAAGGCTAGGGAAAGTCATATTGGCTGTGGCTAAATAGATCACAGTGTGGTCCGATAACCTTTGTAGCATGAAGTGTTACATTGCAGAACTCAGCACAGATGAGCGCATCAGTACCTGCTCAATTATGATGATGAGTGATGAGGTGTCAACCTTTTTTTTTTTTTTTTTTTTTTTTTTTGCGTCTGCTCTATTTCTGTCAGCCCTTCTCTCTCTCACCGAGGCTCAATTATGATGTATGGCACTCACAATCTGCCAAGGTGTGGCATCCATCACCCAAACCTGTGTCACCACATGCTGTCAGTGTCCTCCGGGAGCAGGAAACAAACATGAAAGATCATCATATTACAGGTAGTCTGATGATGCTAGCAAATCTTGTGTCTCTGGTGTGTTCTCAATGGGAAGGAAATCTAAACCATCGCTGTTCCTACGCTGCAGTTCACTAGAAGACTTTTTCATTACAAAAAAAGTTGATGAAAAATAAGATCTAGAATATAATGGTCTTTAACTTTTGCGGAGAATAAGGAACAAAAACGTGGCGAAAGATTGCGAATCAGTGAGGATCTAATTGTAAACAAACGGTGTATTTACAGAGCCCTCTTGTGGTCACACGGAGAATTCCCTTAATTGGTTGTGTTTTGTATATTTCAAAATAATTCTACACAATCAAGATTAGAAAACTTCTATTTATGCAAATCTAATTCAAACATAGAATAACAAAGTAAACAGGTATAGCGTAATTTTACAATATACACACTGAATAAAACCAAAGCCTTTTGGTTGGAGTTCTAAAAACTCCTTAAATGGGAATGTACACTGTCTATAACTAAAATAGCTACTGCACTGAAAACATTTTTTTTTTTTTTTTGAATTTCAAACATGACCATGAACATGACATTGCAGAGGCATCTGACAGTGACCACACTGTAATAGAATGAAAGACCATAAATGTCTTAATCCAATGGCATAATAGCAACAGTATTCGATTTACAATAGGTTTACACTGTTATTCTGAGAGACCAAAAAAATAAAAATAAAAGGTGCTTAGATAACCAGTATTAATGTATAATTATTTATGTTTGGAATACTTATTTTCACTGATTCCCAGCTATTCTGGTTTAGATTAAAGTTGTAGTTTTTGTCCTGGTTTACATCTAATGATGAGACATATAGCGTCAAAGCAGAATCTGAATCTGTTCAACCTGTTGAAATTGTAAACCTGAAGCACTTCCTGGGCACAGCTTTCAGTTGACTGTTTACAAAAGCAAGCATATGCTAGATAAGACCATCAGAGAGCAGATCTGACAATTAAGTCATTTATGTAACAAATGCTAAATCCTATAAGCATTAAAATACAATACCCTAAGAAGCTAAAATGTACAAAATGTTCACACAAATGAAAACAATTACAAATATGAAATGTACAGAGAGTTGTGTTTAGAAACAACCAGAAAAATATTTTTGAATCTTATTGAAGGCCATGTTTAATATTGCCATCAGCTGGGAAGTCAAATCGCAAAGACTCCGCAGCTGTCTCAATGAAACTGTGCCAAATCATTTTGAGATGTACATATTCTAACAGACTGCTGCACATTCTATCAAACTATTTTGTGGTGTTTTCCTCAGAATAAAAAAAAAACATTGGCTCGTGGACACTGCAAAATTGGAATTGTACCATAAAGCTGGTATCAACAAATACCATCACAAAGCATTCAAATGAACACAGACTACAAGGATATAACTCTACTTTTTTTATCAGAAAGGATAAGCTACTGCATTATGTAACATGGAGTGGTCTGTGATATTAACAGATAATTGCAATATTCTGTCGAGCCATCCCTAGTGGAAAATAAATATACTAAAATGTATTTGAAAAACATTTATTTCATCCTAAGTATACTACAAAAATGCATTTACATATTTATATAGTTAATAAAAATACCCTGCAGTTGTACTTTTAGTATACTAATTTGGAACAACTAATTTAATTGTGCAGAAGTAGTGCTGAAGGCCGACTAAAGATATACTGAATTATATTTGATTGTGCTAATGTGCAACTATTGTGAGTATTCTTTAGGTATACTTTAAATATGTATTTAAAGACAAATATTATTCAAAGATAATACATTCCTCATCAATAGTGATATTTTAGGCTTAATATTAAGAAATGTGCATTGTGCACAAGTAGTACTCTAAATAATTATAATTTTAATATTAGTAAGTCTCGAGTGATATGTCAGTAAATATGCTAACTCTACTTAGTATGAAATAAATGTGTTTTAAATATATTAGGTTTTTACTAGGGATAGCATATTAACTAATAGTTGATTTTGAATGTTGGAAATGACTGTAGTGAAAAGTCAAATTGCAGAGCACGGTTTAAGCTTTCACCATGTCATTAAATTTGTGCCCAGAAATTGCAAAGACATCGGCGGTGTTGTGGTGTGATTGAGTGGTAGTTCTGTACAAACCCAGAGAATGTGAGAGATAAGTTGGAAGGCAGTTGTTCATAAAACAATTGGCTATATGCTAAGTTGTGTATTAAGCAGTGAGCCAGCTCACTTTTTTATGAAGCTTTTATCTTTGTCATATGTGCCAGAAGCGATGTTTGTGCCAAAGCATCACAAAGTGGGTTCAACCAGAGCAAACTTATACTGCTGAAAAGACAAATGCTGAAAAACTGAAAAATCTATAATGCTCTCCACAGGACCACTGGCAAAGTACTTGAATAAAAGTCAGTTGGCAGCTTAAAATGTCTCTGATTTGGGCAGGTGTTGGCTGGAATGAGGCGGGTGCTGGAACAGAGGGTCTGAATGGACTGTGGGGATTCGTTTGGCAGGTAACTGTGACAGCTCACAGGCTGTTGAAATCTTAGTAGAGAGTCTTTCTGAAAAATTGTCATCCCTTACCTGTCCCTGATAATTTTCAGAAATGGAAACTCCAGGCGGCTGCATTGAAAAAGATTCAAAATTGTCTGAGGGTAAATCGCCCACCACACTGCCCTCTGCTGTCTCTGAAGTGTCCTGCTCCAAGTTATGAGATGTTTGTGAAGGCTTTTTATCGTCCACATTTGAAGGTAGAGTAGGGTCGCACAGCTCCGATGGGTTTTGAGGCTCATTAAGCCCAGGTACAGGAGGTTCGTATGGAGGAGGCCATTCCCCGCCGTCCTCAGGGGCTCCTATCATTCCATCAGGTGTGAGGGGAATCTGGCTGTGCACAAGAACAGGGTCTGGTGAGGGGAGGGGAGACATGCTCCCAGTCCCTCCATCATTGTAAGGCTTCTTTTCCTGTGAAGGGCTGTCATCCAGCACGATGGACTCCTGCTGTAGAGAGATGTGCAGAGAGGCAGGTGGCCGTTTGATGAGCTGGGCTTTGTTGGGTGTATCTTCTGAAGGGCTTGGCTTGGGCCGTTTGACCGGAGTTAAAACAACAGGCAGCTCCAGACCCAGAGGTTTTCGTGGAAACTCATCAGGCTTAGCTGTGAATACAGAAATAATGAATGAGAGTGGACTGAAAATCTAGGTGACCTACATGAACTTATTAGCTGTGGCCAAAAATATATATCATTTATGCTGTGAAGTGGATAGAGCACTGCATATGTTTTCATATACAGTATGAATAATGAAATAATGAGTATTTAAATGTTAAAATCAGTGGCATGCACAAGAGCCCCTGCCCCTTTGAGGTCCGACCCGACCAAGAGGTTAGTGGTGTGCGATATGAAGATTTTTGATAGTGGACATTAAAAATGTCTCCAAGATCTGCTTTTGAAGAATTATCGTTCTATTGTGCTACATAGATTGGCCATTTTATCAGCTGCAGTTCTGGTGCCGTGGAATCAATATACATACGACATACATTAACATCAGTGTTAACGTAACTCAGTGGTAGAGTTACTCTCATGGGACACTGCACTTATTCACAACCAAGTACTGTACTCCAACCAAGTACTGTAAGGGTTTTTTTTTTTTGTTTTTTGTTTTTTTGTATCTGCTCTAAAGCCTTACTGGTTATTTAAATGTTTCATTCATGTGCTGTTCTGACGCGTGGTTTTTCTGAGCACACTTAAAGAGTGTACCCTTTGCCGGATTACTGAACTAAGTTACGTTTTGTGTTAATACTGTCAAAACACACAATGTTTATGTATAGCCTTAGTTGGTTATGTCTAAAATTAAAGTAAATAACTAAAAAAGAAACAGATTCATGTCTGTATATTAGATGTGTGCAGGTCTTAAAGGTACAGTAGGCTACATGCTGCCGACTGTAATTAAAGGGATAGTTCACCCTAAAACTTCATTTCTGTCATTGTTTATTCACTCACATGTTGTGAGTGAATACCTTATTTACACACTACAAGCAGTTCACATGCCGGGCAGACTGAACAAGGGAGTGGACATGCTGTCCAGGGACAATGTAGCTCCAGGAGAGTGGAGACTACATCCTCAGTTGGTTCAGATGATCTGGTCAGTTTTCGGGCAAGGCAGACAACTTTCACTGCCCAATCTATTGCTCAATGATTGTCCCAGCACCCATATTTACACCTTCCCTCCAATCGTTCTTCTCCCTCGGGTCATCAGGCAAGTCAGGGAAATGAGATGTGCCCTCCTCTTAGAGGCCCCACTCTGGAGGAACTAACCTTGGTTTCCAGAAATGGTCCAGCTGTCTTCTTTACACTAAGGAAAGACCTTCTCTCACATGCACAGGGCAGGATTTGGCATCCCCAGCCAGAGCTGTGGAACCTCAATGTCTGGTCCCTCGACAGGACTCTAGCCAGCTCTCCATGAGAGTGTCAAACACCATCGTAGAAGCAAGAGCTCAGTCTACAAATGGTCAGTCTTTTGTGAGATCAGGACCCAAACTCATGTGACGTGTCCAGACTATCAGCAAGAACGACTTGGTCATTACATTTCTGAATGGCACTTAGAGGTTAAATCCTCCTCATCCCAGGACTGTGCTGATGTGGAACTTGTCTCTAGTCCTAAGGGCCCTCAGAGGCCTGCCCATTGAGGCACTATAATCAACAGACTTACAGGTCATGACGCTCAAAACTGCTAAGCTGACTTATATAGAGGTTGGCTCCGCCCTTTCTGGTGGGCTAAAGCACCATTAGTTTGTGCAGTTACACAAACGTAAAAAAAAAATCAGGCTTCAAAACAGGAGGATAACGCAACACTCGTTCCCTTATCTCAGGGAACCAAGGTTACATCAGTAACTTACCTCAGTAACCAGAGCGTTCTCAGCACTGCTGCCAATTTGGTACACTTCTTTAGTGAAATAAAGTTTTGTATACATTTTCATATGTATACACATTGTAATGTGCCCTTGATCTACTTAAGAGCGTTTATGTTTGCGCGAATCATTCATGATCCAGCCTCACCTAGAGAAGCAGCAGTGAGTATAATATATTTTAATGAATCCTTTCCTAATAATTAATGTGCTTATTAGCAAGTTTCACTATGAATGTGGCTAAAGTAAACAGTCTCTCAGAAAGCAGATCAGAAGAGAGGGGCGGGGTCAGCAGAGCTCATTAGCATTAAAGGAGAATTCCACAAACCAGCGTGTTTTCCCACATGGAAAAAACCTATATAAACATATATGTTTCAATATAGGTTTTGATATAGGTTTTTAATATATGTGACATATATAAACTTGGCCGTTTTCCTATATTATATGTACATATATGTACATACTGTATATGCACACATATATATGTACATATGGATTAATAAATGTATTGTTCCATGTTCATTTGTGTACCACGCGCAGCAAATCCATGTCTTCTTCTAGGTTTTAAGTGTATCTCTGTGGCAGAATTACAGCGCCACATGCTGGTCTGGCATGTATACTACATCGGTTTCGTGTGGACGCGGATATTTCTTGAGACGGGGGAAAAAAAGATCGGGGGTCCGTCTCTGTGTGGATGGGGCCGAAGAAGAAACGGGTACTTACGGTTATGGATAGAAATGTAGCGGAGTAAAGAGTACAATATTTGCCTCTCAAATGTAGTTGAGTAAAGTCATGAGTACTCCCCAAAAATGATACTCGAATAAAGTACAGATCCCTCAAAATTGTACTTAAGTACTGTACTCAAGTAAATGTACTCCGTTACTGTCCGGCTCTTTATATCATGTAAATATTGCCATAGTTAAATTCCATAACATGCCAATTACATGTGATACCAATTTCACATGCTCGCACATACATAAGGTCTTGCATAATTTTTTTTCATTAATTCTTAGTTTTTGCCTTGATAATAGAAAATATGAGCTAGGCATCATGTATGACAGTCAAAAATGGGATATGATATACAAAATGACCAGATCCTGCCATTAGCTATATAGAAGACATATATTGTAGGCTTATATGTGGATATTAAGAAGCAATACAGGAGACCTATATTTCCTGTATATGCACATATATGCACCTCAATTTTGCCTATATGTGGCATATATACGCATATATGCAGCATATATGCAGTATAAATACGCATATATGTATATATACGCATACTGTATATGCAGCATATATGCGCATATATGCAGCATATATATTATCATATATGTGCATATATGCAGCATATATGTGCATATACACTGTTTTTTACATTGGGCATTATATGAGCACTTTAAAGTAGCCAACACTGCAAGCGCTGGGCTGCCAAATAACCAAAGTTTTTTTTTTTTTTTTTTTATCCCAGCATTTTTTTAAGTGTAGATGAATAGAAAGGTCAAAAGAACATCATGTATTAAAAATTGTAATCTTTTGTAACATTATATGAACATGTGTCCTTATTGAATAAGAGTACTTCTTAAAAAAAAACAAATCTGAAATAAAATGTCAAATATATATATTAAGTCATTTCATATGCATATGAAGGATACAAACGGGTTCTGTTTCATAAAACGACTCACAGTGACATCCTAATTGATCAAAGCATTCAAAAATCAACACGATCATACAACTTAATGCGTTATAGATACAGTATAATATTAAGTAAATTGCTGAACCTGGTGGTGGGAGGTCAAGCTTCATTTTGCGAAGTTCAGACATGGAAACTTTAAGCTGCTCTATGACATGGTCATCGTTGAGGTAGATGGACTCTCCTATCTTCTCCTGCAGGAACTCTCTCAGGTCCTCCAGAGACATCTTAAGCAATTGTTCTGAACATGATTAACTTCAGTTAGCCATTTTGCACAGACAAATCTGCAGTCAATCGATTTCTATAATGTGCTGAGAGGGTTTAATTTGTATCAAGGCAATCGGGTCAATTAGCATGCACTATGAGTTTGTTACTGGCGTTTGTTTACAGCTTTTTGCATCAAAATCGTTTTAATTTCGGTATTGTGAAAAAAAAAAAATGCACTCACTTTTATGGAGCTGAAGGATGGTGTAAGCCATAGCTGTCAGAACTTTCTCACCCTCAAGGATAAAGATGTCCCACAGACGCAAGGTCAAAGTGAATGGGGTCTGAAAATAGTAACAACTTTGTAGATAAACTATAACCAATATTTCTGCACTAAAGTCCTCAAAGCATAAAGGAAAACATAAATGTGTAGAATATTTCATTTTAAACTGGAGCCTCTGCTTGTCTTAAGCTAATCTGCCTCAGCAAGCTGCCAGTCCACAAGCACAGCTCTGAAACCGAGCTGGACCAGTTTCTGCAGTGCTGACAGTGTCTGCTCTCTTTCCTCTACCAACAAACCCACAGGATTGTGTGTATGCGGAGAGTAAACATTGAAACACCCTTGTCTGTCTGCTAATTGCACACTGCTCCCTCTGTCAAGAGGCCCTGACAAAGAAGGAGAGAGGAAGAAGTACTTCAGCCTTTCTTTCAGTTTCTTAAAGCCTAATTCTTCTTCACCAAGTCCACCAACCTCAGTCTGCACTGCCATGCTTTACAGTGTTTTAATGTGGCTTCTTATTAGCCATTTTCATTCAAGACCATGTTACGTACAGTATATCATGGGTAGGTTCTGAACCTATTTTTTATTTATATATTTTTTTAAATTTTAGGGCTACTAAAATAAGTTGGATGTCAGAAACTAGCGATTAGAAACTTAGGAAAGTGGTGCACTGTGCCAAAAATCAACCAATAACAATCCGTTTGGCACCTATTAATTATGGTCACCGTACCTAAACATTTTTCCTCATGTATCCAACCTATGTTCATCCGAGTGTGCTCTATTTTAGGGTGCTTCTTTATTTTGGGGCAGCATCACGTCCCCAAAACTGTCTTGGAAACTGTCTGTCTGTCCGTCCGTCACTACCCTTTTGCAATTTTATTTATTTATTTATTTATTTTTATAGATTTTAATGTTTTACCCTTAACCTTAACTATTATATTTTGGGGTATCTATTATAAAAAGTTCAATTATTATGCATTTACTTCTGATGATGATGATCTAAAACTAGGTCAAGTAAACCTAAATCATTTCAGTTTATATTATATATTATGAAGTAAAAATAAAAATAGTAAACATATATAATTATATACATAATTACATAATTAAAGCATTTTCATATAATAAATACATGATAAAAGAGTTTAGATTTTTGCATTAACTATACAGATCAGCAGTTTCTTTCCTCAGAGATGTCCCTGACTTATCTGCATCTACACCTATTCATTTGTATTAACTAATTATCAATGCTTTGCTGTTGACATTCAATCCCAGTTCCTCCTTCTGTGTCCACATCTACAATGCGTCAAAATCTCTGCTAGTATAAACCTGAATGTCCCCTTAACACCTCAGTTTTTAGATGATCAAGTCTGAGCAGATCTCATTTCCAGCATCTCTTCATATAAACACCTCTTACTTGAGCAGATCCAGAAGTGTTTCCATCCCTTGATGGTGGAACATAATCACAGTTGCAATCAGAACAGCTGACTCAACAGTTACATTCAAAGAGAGCCAAATGAATCACCACTTTTAGGATTGTCTGTAGTGACCTGAACCAACACTATAATATACACACATAGTTGATGTATCATTTCCTTGGCTTTTGAGATCTAAGCTTAGTATATAATTGAGCGCGTACACCTATCTACTAATAACCGCTTACAGAACCATTGTCAGTTTGCTTACAATGCATCTGCTCAGATCAAACACTTACCCTGTCAATAAAACACTGGAGGAACCATTTAGTGCTGTAAATCCCACTGGTCATCTGCTCCTTATCCTGATGAGAGTGCATATAAACAGACAAAAAAGGAATGAGAAGGGAAGAAACCCAGCATTAAAAACAGTATCATGTTAAGTGAATTAAGTTCATATATATATTTACTGTAACTTAAATAGTCATATAGGATCTGAGCTTATTTTGCCCTTATGAAACAAAAATATATTGCAGTATATTGGAAAATATCATGTAATATATTAGGCATACATTCTTATATATGGGATTTAATATTATTTTTTTCCAATATATTGCAATATATTGAAAGCGGCAATCATTTGTATATTTTGCAATGTATTATATAATATATGTATCATCAATATATTATTCAATGTATTCATATATATAATATATTAGAAAATAAAAAGGGAAAATAATATATTTTAAGAAGTATATTGGTAAATATATTTTCTTTTCGTAAGGGTGTACTCTTGTGTGTGCCACAACAATCTTACCAAATGCTTCTTTAGTTTGGGTAAAAGTTTGGAGAGAATTTGGTCATGGTGGTTTTGGAAACGCTGAAGTTTGGGAAATCCAGGAACAAAGAATCCTGTGATGGGTTGCAAATGTGAAGGAATGAAGTACTAGACCTACGATAATAATCTCTGTTAAATTCACAAGTGTTATGTACACTACCATTCAAAAGTTTGGGGTCAGTAAGACTTGAAAGAAATTAATACTTTATTAAACTGACAGTAAAAGCATTCAGAATGTTACAAAAGATTTATATTTCTAATCAATCCTGTTCTTTGAAAAAATTCTACTCATCAAAGTCCCCTGAATTTTTTTTTTTTTTTTTTTGCATAGTTCCACAAAAATATTAAACAGCACAGATGTTTTCATCTTTTAAAATAATAAGAAATGTTAAGTAGGAAATCAGCATATTAGAATGATTTCTGAATAATCATGTGACACTTAAAGCTGCAGTAGGGAACTTTTGTAAAAAATATATTTTTTACATATTTATTAAACCTGTCATTATGTCCTGACAGAAGAATATGAGACAGATAATCTGTGAAAAAAATCAAGCTCCTCTGGCTCCTCCCAGTGGTCCTATTGCCATTTGCAGAAAGCCATCTGCTCCCGGTAAGAAACAACCAATCAGAGTTGTGGTCCGTAACTTTGTTTGTGTTCAAAATGTAGAAAAATGTATATAATAAGCGAGTACACCATGAATCCATTTTCCAAACCGTGTTTTTGGCTTGTCCTGAATCACTAGGGTGCACCTATAATAAGTGTTTATATTCGGACTATTTTAGATTGCTTCTGGGGTACCGCGGCGGAGTAACCCAGTACCTTTGTGATTCTTCATAGACATAAACAGAGAGAAGTAGTTCCGGCTACGATGTTCTTCCACAAGACGCAAGCAGTTCTGTTTATTAACCGCTAGAGCGTCAAAAGTTCCCTACCGCAGCTTTAATACTGGAGTAATGATGCTAAACAATTTAGCTTTGCTAACAGAAATAATTTATATTACAAAATATAAAAGTTATTTTAAATTGTAACACTATTTCACAACATAACAATTTAACGGTGTTTTTAATCAAATTGACTGTAGCTTAGGACGTTTTTTAAAACATTAATGTATACTAACACAAAACTTTTAAATGGAAGTGTCTTATCGTATGTATATAGCCTTATGAAGTTTATATGTTTAAAAAAAAATCTGCCAAGAGCAGAATAAATGTGGAGAACTCACCATGCATGGCATGTTTCTGACTGGTTAAGAGCTGGGACAAAGCCCAGAATGCATCTTCTTCATTCATGAACATTAACAGTATGGCAGCAATCTGACTCATGCCCTGGCAGTAACTCACTTCCTGTGGACAAGAACAGACAAAGTCAGCTATTATGTAACATCTCTTTATTAAGCCTAGATGTGAATGCATACTTACCGTATTGTAAACAGAGTATGCAGAGAGCACATGGAACAAAGACTGCTGCCTGTGAAAAGAAGAAAAGTGTTGTCAGACTCAAACTCTGTCTTTTACTGAAAGTGCACAATGAAACAAACACACATCAACAACACATGAACCTAACATCCATATTTTTCCACAAAGATGCATCCGTTCCTTCAAATTAAAGTTGAGGCCCTCCCCTCATGTGTGAGCATTAATGACACCCTTCAGATGAGCAAGACTTTCCACTTGGCTCTCTAAGGCCTGCAATCTATTAAATCCTCAGTGACATCACTCCCTTTTCTGGCCTGCTTGGGGAACAAGCTCTCAAAACGCAGAAATCAGCTCCAGAGATCGTCTGCAGAAGTGGTGGAGAGAGACTGAGAAGTTGATGAACATACACTCTGGCACTTTCATAAAAGCACATAAATAGCCAATACGAGAAATGTTTGAGCAAATGTGTGCATTGATTTTGCAGTAAACACATGCACTGTACATGTCCCTGTTCTGTAAATGTGTCTGTATTTTAAGTGCATATCAGTCACACTTTAGTTTGGGGACCAATTCTCAATATTTACTATGATTTTTGCTTCAATAAACTTCTAATTTACGCCATGTCACCAAAAAGGAGGACTAAAACTGAAAACTAATCCTATATACCTAAACAAATATACATATTTTGATAAAGAGACATTATTTCCCTTAAACTGATTTCCAGAGACATTTCTAACCTCTACAGGTGCAATTTTTAAACCTTACTAAATGTATGACTTAAGGCTAGCAATTAATTGTTATCGGTTAATTGTCGATAAGAGATTGATCGATTAAGGCTGTCGATGGTCAGATAACTGATTTAATGTTGGGCTGCATGCGGCTCATGCGCAGAACACGTGCGAGTGGCTGTGAGTGACGGTGACCGTATATAAATGCATCATCATTAATTCACAGTGTACTAATTAAAGGGTTAGTTCACCCAAATATTAAAATGATGTCATTAATGACTCACCCTCATGTTGTTCCAAACCCGTAAGACCTCCGTTCATCTTCGGAACACAGTTTAAGATATTTTAGATTTAGTCCGAGAGCTTTCTGTCCCTCCATTGAAAATGTATGTACGGTATACTGTCCATGTCCAGAAAGGTAATAAAAACATCTTCAGAGTAGTCCATGTGAACTAACCCTTTAAGCTTTTAATGTGATTTAAACTTTAAAAGTACAGTACATTAAAATAGAAACAACACAAAAGTCATTTAACATGAAAGGCAAAAGAAATGTAGTAACTAAGTTATTTAATCAGATAACTGCGCTTTGAGTGCTGCGGGACACATGACAGATAGACTATTCATTCCTACAACTTGTTAATTTGTTCAATACAGTCAACTAAACATTTAAAAGGTTACACTGGTCAGTTTAAAAAGGCCGTAGTATACTGGTCCTCTCTGCTGTTCCAAGGACGTTTTTGCTCATATGAAGAGGATCATCTTTTCTGTCTATCTGCGAATGTGTAAGTAGTTTACATTATAAATAACAGTTTAACATTCAAATACATTGTGAATATGGAAACATTTGGATTTGTGCCGAATGAGACATGAGCAGTAATCTCCAAATAAATCTAGCCAAAGCCGTGCTCGCTCGTCCTCGTCTGTACGCACGCACGCGCGCGCTGTCATGATCTAATGTACTGTATGTCGGGTTTTTAAAAACAAATAGGCTAGGCCTACTGGAATGCAAAAATTCACATTGAAAACATTGCAATTGTGTTTTAAAATACAACAACGAGCACCACAAAACCATTTAAAGAGGCGCGTTTAGTGGTCTCCGTGTGGAATAGGAAAGTCAACAAAATAAAATTATCTCAAACGCATGGCGTTTTATGAAATGATCATAATCACATCTAGTCATTTTATAATCCCATTACTAGCATTTTATTCAGACTAAAACCTCGTTAATTCAAGTGAGAAAGCGTTTTGTGTGTGTGTGTGTGTGTGTGTGCGTGTGTGGGTGTGGCTTTTGCACATCCTGTCATGGCAGTGACTGTTGCCTGCAATAAATGCATTTTGTAGCATTATGGTTAACGATTAATCGATTAACTGATCGTTAATTTAAATTACAATTGATTATGGAATTAATCTATATTTTACATCCCTACTTAAGGAATATATTTAAATTAATGTAATGTGTTTATGTGTTACTTACTTTACACCAAATCGATCCATGAACATGATGTGGTTTCGAAAGGTCCTGTTGATATCAAGGTCAATCTGTTTGATTTCTGGAGAGTACAGCTGGGCTTGCTCCTTCATTCTCTGTCAATCAAACAAATCGCTTCATCAAAAATAGATTCACTGTTGATAAGCTACCATGCAGTACAAGATGAAATTAGAAGACAACCATTTCTAGATTTAATTATGTGATATTATGTGATATTATAAAAAAGTTCAACACTAATAATGTGAAATATATACTAAGAACACCATAAGCAGTGACGATAAGCGACAAACTTATAATTCAAACCCACAGCAACATATACACATAAAAACTAACAAGCAAACATGACACAGGTAAAGAACAGTTACCTTGGAAACTAACTAGGACATAACTAAAATAAACTAAAGAAAACGGGAAATAAACAAAGGAGTGGAAGTACATATCAACATAATGTCCTCAAAGCAGAACATAAATCAGATCGGAATCTGATTCTGAATGTGACCGACATTTTAAAAACACAGTATTTATTTGAAAATAGACATTTAGTAACATTATAGATGTCTTTACTGTCACTTTTGATCAGTTTAATGTGTCCTTGCTGAAGAAAAGTATTAATTTTTTACTGACCACGTCGATATCACCACCAGGACACCTTGTTCAGCAACACACAGTGAAAATACTTCTTGCTTGTTGTAAAATCTCAGCAGCTCTGAAGGTTTGTTTGGCTTGTGTTTTGTTCTCTTCTATCTCTTCTCATGCCTTCTATCAGCCATCTGTCTGTTTTCAGATCACACTCTAATACCCCTGAAATAGCTCTACCACAACACCACTTCAGTAATCCTACTCTCACCAAACACCCGGCTTTAGGCCAGCAGAGATGCAGGGGCTACATAGTGTCCATAGGTCATAGCTAAACTACTGTGTGTATTAATCTACTGTGTTTGAATGTGTATGCGCGCTTTTTAGTTGTACCTCATATTTTCCTGCATTGTCACTCTTGACTTTCTCAACATCCAGTAGCAGGGCCCAGGTCTGTCCTCTCAGCTGTAGTGGGATGCCTTTATACACCCTCTTAATCATCTGCACAAAGACACCAGGTGTAAGAACAAGTGTGTGTGTTTTAAGCATCACTCTGGTTCTCCGTGGAGCTTCATCACAGTACTCTCTCTTGATTTCCAGAGAAATGATCACAACCTCTTGAGGTGAAGCTCACCCGGTCACTGTTCCTGTACTTGCTCCAGTTCTTCAGCATCTTCAACCATTTCTGCACCCTTTCAAGCTCCACCTGTTTATGCTGCACATGTAGAAACAAATTTAATCTGATGAATTATGATTTGCAAGAACAAAAAAATAAAACAAATTCTGTTTCATTTTCATTACTTTTCAGTAAACACCAAATAATCATACACCAATTATCACCAAAAACCATAAAAATAACCATATCTTATTTAATAATTGTACTTTTTTTATTGTGTCTTGTCTTTAAATAATTTATAATTCATTTGCAGTAATAAGAAATGTCTCTTGAGCAGCAAATAAACATATCTGAAGGATCAAGTGACACGGAAGATTTTAGTAATGGCCCAGTTTAGTTGTCACACCTTCATATGATTTCAATTATTTGTTGTATTTTAAAAGAATTGAATAATAAAAGATAAAGGCTGAAAGAATATGTCATCATTGGTATTAACAGTCCATTAACAGACAGGTATGAGAATAAATATCTGCTGCATGACTCAAACAACCCTCTTGTGTTTTTGTCTAAGGAAGCGATATCTCTTTCCCCATTTGAATGAATACTCTGGGATTAGATGCAGAACAGGCATTCAGATCAGCCTGCTGCTATTAACATCTGTTCTGAGGACCGCTTTCACTCTTTCCACCCCAGTCTTTAACCTTTACGTGCCACAACACGACTGCACAAACTTCAGCTGGGAAATGCATCAGCAACCTCCACGCTGTGAATACGTCACATGAGAGCACACCCCCAGACAGCCCAGCTGTGTCTGCCACACACTCTTGTGTACTAAACTTGTGTACTCTTACATCTGAAGGTCACCATAAATCTGTTTACATAAGAGCCTCCACACTGCTACTGATTCAATCTGTAATCCTTTGTGTTTTCTTTTGTGTATTTGTCTGTGATTTAAAAAAAGCTTTTTGAATAGTATATTCACATGCTGTTTGAATACACATCACCAGTATAGTATATTTATATGCTTAATTTGTGTGTGCATACCTTCTCTTCAAGCGCACTGGGTGTGGGTAATTCTTCTTCACTGTGGGAAAAACAAATAGGGTTACAAAACTATAGAATACTAGTATACAATCACAAACATTGCTGTCTGGCTGGGATTACATTTAGACCCTAGGATAGCCCAAAAACAGTAGGCAATTGTAATGTGTACAGAGGTTGGTGTTTGATTCAGACAGATTTAAAAATCATAATGTATGCTACATTTCAAAGAAAAAATAGTAAAATACCACTTCAATTTACAATCGCTGCTTTCTATTTGAATATATTGTAAATTGTAATTTATTCCTCCGATAGCAAAGTTGAATTTCCAGCAGCCATTACTCTAGTCTTCAGATCTAATATATAATAATATGAATGAATATTTCTTATTATATCAATCTTTAAAGCAGTTGCTTAATATTTATTTGTTTATTTATTTACTTACTTGCTTATTTTTGCAGAAACCTGATGAATAGAACAGCATTTATTTGAAACATATATATATATATATATATATATATATATATATATATATATATATATATATATATATATATATATATATATATATATTACTGTCAATTTTGGTCAATTGAATGCATCCTTAAATATCTTTTTGAATTTTGAATGTTATTAATTTTAGAAATTAATACTTAGAAAACTTGTATTGTATTAAATGTGTTTATATACAATGTTGATAATAAATAAATCAGTAAATGTACAATTCAAAACTAAAAAAACTCAGCTATTATGAGTGACAGGTTTGTTTCAGACAAAATAAAAGTAGTTTAACAGGGCTTTGAAAGCAATAAATGCATCCTTCAACATGCCAATATGGAAACTAAGTGTTGTGTTTTAACCAGGACTTACTGAAGAAATCCAAAGCGATCTGTGACTCTGTATATGCTGTAGTCTGCATCCTCCCAAGGATCGATCTGAACTCCTGCGTCTCTACCCTGAAATATACACAAGCGCATGCTTCATTTGACTCATCTAAACACAAACAGTGTAGAGTTTATCAAAGGTGAAACAAATTATCCAGTTCCAGGCAACTTTTACTGTAAGCACCTTTAAATCCAGCAGATTCTGAATCAGAACTTATTAATAGTTAGTAAGGTAGTTGTTATGCTTAAGCATTGATTATGGATGTAGAATATGGTCATGCAGAATATGTTCTTTATAAGTACTAATAAACAGCAAATATGTTAATAATAGGCATGCTAATAAGCAACCAGTTAACAGTGACAATTGGTCCCTATTACTAAAGTGTTACCTATTAAATTCTTCTTCGGTACATTTTCTTGTGATTATGGAAGCAGTAAATCAATGATTAAAATAGGCAGTTAAACTGTGTTTGACACTGTGAGGCAAATAAAATCCTGAATTTATATGGTGGTTGACATATTTTCCAAATAAAAATAAAAAATATATATATACTGTCATACAGGAAGCATTTAGAATTGTCAAGGAGACGTGTGTTATAAATGGCAGTTCTGTGCTGAAACCTGTCCTTTTTTAAATGTGTTGCTGAGTGGTTGATTGTAATGTGTCGATGAACACACACGAAGATGAAGGCTTTCAGTCTTTAATAAATCCACACAGGTTAATTCAGAAAGGGAAGGCTGCTGACACATACATTTCAATGTTAACTTAAGCTAACTCAACTGCACAGACACCAATTTAAATAAAGAGACCAAACGTGGATAATTAACAGCTGAACCTAATGACGAAAAATCTAATCAATGACAACGGGAAAAGAAAGCAAAATGAGAGTCCAAACGAACAGAACTGTGACACTGATGCTGTATTGGAAAGCAGTAATATTCTCTCTAGCACATCACTCTCTGCATTACCCTTTCGCTATTCTGTGGCCTGCTAACCATTCTAGTTAAATTACAAAATGCAAACAAATGTGCCCCAGCTCCTGTCATACATCCAATGACATATAGCTGTAATTTTGACTCATGAGCAGAGAGCATTTTAATGCTCTGCAGTTATTCATCAGAATTTGCACCCTGTCAGTATAGCTGTTGTTTAAAAGCTTTTCCAGTTAGTGTGCATTCATTCCCTGAGGGGGATGACTGATGCTCTCCTGCCCTCTTCTCAACCCTATGGTGAAGAGAAGAGTGGAAAGAAAGCAGTGATCCATGACAGACAGCCGAGGATTACGGTCCCAGTATTTCCCAATTTCAAATGTGTCTGTAACAGAATGTCATGATGTGCCATGGTCAAATTGATCACCACGGTGGCCATTTACTACACAAACACTTTGTTGGTTCAAAAAACCTCTGTCTGCTGCCCTAGCACATAAAATCGCCTTTAACATCTGAGTGTGGTTCCTCCTCATTTTTCCCGTATTTACACATCTTAGGGAGTTTTTCCTTGCCACAACGTGTATTACGAAAAAGCCCCATACAAATAAAACCGAGCTGACTCAACAATCACAAAGGCCACAGCACATGTGAACAACCAGATGTAGACATCCCAATGTAAAATAACCAACATCCACAAAATGTAAAAATTTTATTAATAAACTAAGAAACAAAAGAAAATCCTGCACTCTTGAAAAGCCCAATACTTGCAAAAGTATCAAAAACAATAATTTATTAAAAAGCTTTCAGTCTCATGACCTTCATCAGGCATATTCAAATTTGATCTTTTTAATGTTATATTTTTTCCTACACACCTATCTATTACCTGCAGGTGTGTGATGATTAATTGTTAATTCAAAATGTAATTAATGAAATGCCAAACTGTAATACAGCAACATACAAGACAATAATACATTTCCCCTGCTAATGATAAAAATAGGCTAATGATCAGCATTATGTACACTACTGTTCAAAAGTTTGGTGACGTATTCAATTTTGTATTTGTATTTTTTTTTTTAATCAAAGCATTTTATGCTCACCAAGGCTGCATTTATTCAAAATTCAGTAAAACAATAATATTGTGAAATATTATTACAATTAAAACTGTTTTCTATTTTAATATAATGAATTTTCTAAACTGAATTTTCAACAGTCATTACTTCAGTCTTCAGTGTTACATGATTCTTCAAAAATCATTTCAATATAATAAAAACATTTCTTACTATGATCCATGTTGAAAACACTTGTATTTATTTGGAATATAAATCTTTTGTAACATTATACATGTGTATACTGTCACTATTGAGCAATTTTATACATCATTGATGAATGTAAGTATTAATTTCTTATAACTTTTCAGACGGCAGTATATACATATCAATTAGCATGAAGATTAACTATCAAAGTATCCATACTATTTCAATATATATCTGAACAAAGTGTAAATGCAAAGAGTAAATGGCATTACTTACCTTATTATATTTAGAGATGATCTCAGCACGTTCCTCTGCTATCAGCACCTCTATGTCCTTCTTCATGTCAATATCTAGAAATATAGTACATAAAGAACAATTATTGACAAAGAGAAAAATTAATACTGACAAAAAGCTGAACAGAAAACTTTTTTGATGTTCTGTTAAGGACTATACATTTGTACAGATAAATATTAAATAGAGTCACTGTTTCCTTTGAAGAATGCTCAGCGGAATAGGAAAAAACCCAGACTGGTCATGAGTGCAACATATTCATCATATTTAGACTGAGAAACTGGTCCAAACTCAGCTCTTCTTGGCACTGGGTAACTTGAGCCCTCATAAGGTTTTGAAGACCCTGTTGGTCATTTGAAGGCCTTGACTGTCTCAGAAACATTAGCCCCATGGGAACCACGCAGCCAGAAGAAGGGAACAAAGGTTCCTGCCAGGCTTCAGCTGTCTGAGAGCGCTGTGTGCCTGCTAAGTCTGTCGCACACACAAAAATAGAATTCGACCAACAGAGTCACCCACTGTGGGACACAGCGCTGCATGACACACCATCATGTGTCATATTCAATATTTCCAGGCCATCACCAAATCATACCATCTGACATTTAAAACTAAAAACACAGTGCTTTATTTCTTTGAATGACAAGTCACTTGCCCTCACCGCCAAATTAACAAAACATGTACATCTGTTGTGTTTGTACAGTGCCATTGATGACATCTGCTGAGGTATTTACACAGAAGTACACTCCTGACAGGCATCAACATACAAATACTGTCCATCACTTACACTGTTTCTTGAAGTTTATTTTATCATATGGCTGTCACAAAAGTACCGACACAAGGACTACAAGTGAACAGAGATGCTGATCTATGTGTTTCCTAAAAACCCAATAATAAGTGTTTATATGCATCTTCAGGCACAATCAGGGTTTGAGAGAGACTATGCTTCCATGGCTTTCAAACCAGCAGAACCACAGGAAATAATTCGGTGCTTATTAATGTTGTACTACTCAATGAGAAAATCATTTTCCCAAAACCCCAAACCACGGTTTGTAAAACTGAAGAAAAACAAAAGACTTTACTAAGCATTTTTCTCATCACCCACTGGCATTATATTACATTGTATATCCTCTCAATAAACTCACTCTCTGTCAGTTAAAAAATAAAAAATAACAATAAAAAATAAGTTACAAGGGTTGCTGAGGTAGTCTATGACAGAGGTTATACATAAAAAGTCTGGTACAACAAATTTTTAGCAAGTCCCAAAGCCTCCAAATAATCCAATAATCCATTTTACAGAGAAACACAGTTTTTCATTGTATTGAAATCTAAACAGGGTTTTGTAGTGATGTTCCAAAATAATCAAATAATTGATTATTAAATACACCTTATTTTCTGCTTTAATCTTTTGGGTAAATGAAAACTTATTTTCAGTGTAAAAAAATGTCTGTGCATTGTTATGTGGATTTTAGTTAAAGGGGTAACAAACTGAGAAATCAAATTCCTACAAATTCCTTACATCCTGTAAGTTTCAGAACTCAAATCTTCCTTGTTAGTCTAAAAACAGCTTATACTGAAGTCAGTCTGCCAAAACGACTGTGGAATGTGCCACTCTATGATGTAATAGTGTGGCTAAACACCGCCTCTGCAGAAGAAGATCAATACCTGCTTCTACATCACTGCCTGTTTACCCTTGCCCAACAATTCACACATGTAGTGTATAACGAGAGAGGCAAATAGTACATAAAATCAAAGAGAAACCAAATAATGAAGATCACTCAAAAGACAACAAAACGCTGTGCAGTGCCAAGTTGTGGAAAAACAGCCTTGCATTGCCTTCCTTCTGATCCCAACATTAGGAAAGATTGAATTAACTAGTTCCAGATCATACTTGTAAGAAATCAGAGCCAGGTTGTTTGTTCACTTCATTTTATTGCAGATTCATTTACAAACAATGAACAATTCCATGCAAGATTTTCAGAAAGATTGAAACTAAAAAAAGATGCTGTTCGGACTACAACAGGTAGTAATGTTGCATCACACAAAGTGTGAGTAACTGATGCTTTCAGATTATTTGATAGTATTTGTGTGTTTTTAACCTAAAACAGCAGTCTCCATCTGTGTAGGATGTAGACTGTCAAACAACACACAACTGTTAGCCAATCATAGCAGTGGGCGTTTACTTCCGAGTCTACAATCAGGAGAGTTCTGATGACGGGGGTCAAAACAGGACAGAAAATAGCCTATTACATTAAAAAAAAAAAAAATCTTGTTAACCTCAGATGGACATCAGAAAACAGTATAAAAACAAAACAAAAACAAAAACAAAAAACAAAGGCAGTTAATGAACCCTTTAACACGCATCCAAAAGAGTCATCTTCAAAGGAACTGAATTGAAATCTGAATAAGCTGGCCTTATCCCTGATTTACATAAATAAACCAAGACGTCAAAAAATGTTTTTATATCTATCTGTCAGACACCCTAATCCACTTCCATAGGGATAAGCATTAAAATCCTTCCTTCTCCTGAGGAAATCAGTGTTGTCATCTGTCACCCTTGCAGCAAACAGTTAGAGGATTAGGTTATGCAATCTTTGATGAAACCCCAGATTATAGACCTCAAGACTGTCATTCTGAATATGCGCATGCTGAGAACAATGTATATTTGCAAATATTTACATGTAATGGTCCAGCCAACCATACCATATATACACTATAACATGTGCTTTAGATGAATTAAGAGCTATCCAGTAGGAATTCTGTATTTTGTGAGGTATTTTCTCTACAAACCTCAGTTTGTGTGTGTGTTTTTCTTAGTCTAATCTGTTGGGCTGGCACAGAGACTCAGCCTAGCTTTATTCTCATAGCTTATGTTCACCATACAATCCATCTTCATGTTGTTTAAAGGGACCACATACTTTTTCCTTTGACATCCACTGAACTATTGTCCATCCTCTCTCTTGTTTGTTTTTTATCATTAAAAAGGTTACAATTTATTTTAGGGTCTCTTAACTAGTTGCTTATTAGCATGCATATTACTAGAATATTATGGCATTTTCCACTACATGGCACAGTACGGTTCAGTCCGGTTCACTTTTTGGGGCTTTTCCACTGGCCCTGGGTACCATTCCCAAAACATGACGCTGTTCACTGATTGGCCGAATGAACTATTATCAATGAACTTGTGACCCAAACACACCAGAACTGCTAGGTCTAAATCAGCACAGTCAGCGAAGGATTGAATGCAACTGTTTTGAATGAGCGCACCTTTTTTAACAACCAAAAAATGCCAACAGTCAAAAAAATGACAATCCTCTTGTTGACAGCAGATTAGCAGATCCAGCGAGAGTTTGATAGGGCGACGTGGAATGAAAAAGTTTTTCACGAGTCACAGCAGTACAGGTGGCACAACAATAACGACAAGTGAATAATACCGCCACTCTAAAGTGGCACTAAACTGCAGTGGAAATGCAAACTGGGTCGAGTCGAGCCAACCCGTACTGTACTGAGCTGTGCCGAGCCAAGTCATTAGCCATTTAGTACTAATTAAGCACATATTAATGGCTTGTTCTACATGACCTTCTACATCCCTTATCCTACCCAATACCTAAACTTAACAACTAACTTACTAACTATTAATAAGCAACAATGTAACTGTAGTTAATAGTGAATGTGTTTTCTCTATTCTAAAGTGTTATCATTAAAAATATAATTAAAAATCTTACAATTAAAATATTGTGTTTTAGTGATTTGGTGCATGTCTTCAACCAAACCCTGCAGAATCACACAAGGCATTTGCATGTCCTGTGGTGAGCATGTAACCTACTATTAATTTCAACAGAATATCTGGGAAATGCATTTCCATAGCCTCCCAAATGTGAGGTGTCAACAAGACAACGGCAGATGTTTTCTGAGGGGCTTTAGGGATTGTTTGATTGATAGTATACGACAGTCCACACAAGGAGGGACAGGAGTCCCTCAGTGGAACCTTGTTGCAAATATTATTTAAATAATCTTAAAAAGAATGTTGTGGCATGTGAGAACTACTGTATCGGCTTTTTAAGATTGTACTGCTGCATTTGACTTGAGAATGAGAGAAGAAAAACTGTGGTTTAGTAGCTCCGTTGGTCGGTTTGCGTACCATCCCCCTTTCAAGGGTGGGGGGGAAAGAGAGAGAGGGAGAGAGAAAGAGAGAGAGAGAGAGAGAGAGGGATGCCTTACTGGGGACAATGATGAGCAAATATTTCATACATACCAATCAGCTGACAGTATACATCTTCAGAACTATTTTGCAGAAAAGATATACATTCTTTATAGCACACTATTTCTTAAAATTATGAAGAACAATATGTTAAATTTTACTACCATCTTTTTGTACTTGTGTATGTGTCCTTAATTGAGTTTTTATTATGGCAGCAACTATTGCACTAAGTGAAAATAGCATATTTTAGCTATAGATGCTTTTTACAGTGCAAATAGCAATGTATTAGTGATAGGTCTTTCTTGGATGATTCATTCATTTTGAACGAATCTTTAATGTGACTCTGGAAGAACAAGTCATCTTGGGGGATGACTCGTTCAGACTCGCATGCAAAATATTCTATAGGTTCTGTACTGGAATTACTCTAGTAGTTCACCTGTTTTCAGTCAGTGCAGCCAGAAAGATAACTGATTAGTTCATCTCTCTAGTCTTTGTGTTTTTCAAGTCATTGGTTCATCACGTGACAGACCCATAAGCTTAACCAATGCATTCTTGAGCCAGAAAGAGAGTTGATCAGTTCATCTATCGAGTCTTCAGGTTTTTCGAGTCATTCATTCATCATGTGACAGCCCCATTAGATTTTACCAGAAAGAGTCAGAATGAGACTTAATAATAATAATAACCAACTCTTTATTACTTTTGTTACAACATTCAGTGTATGGAAAAGAAACATCATGACAGAAATTTACATATTTAAAACGAATATAGGTTAAAGACTTTTATACAGTCACGTGATAAAAGAACAACTCAAACCCAAAGACTTGTCAGATAAGAGGTGAGATGAGCTAATCATAGACTGAAGACTCAGGTAAACAATGAATTAATATTTCTGTTCCTAATAGCATTATAGTTTTGTATTGTTTGTAACATTTTAATTATATTTTGACAAAATGAACGAAATTACTCGAAAAAAGATTTGTTAATAATTTTGAACGAGACTCAAAGGTCCGAACTGGTAAAATTTTTTGGGATGCTATTTACACTAAGTGCAAATATAGATTCAATGATCTTAAAATTGTACTACTTATTGCAAATAGTGGCAATTATTTGCACCACGTTATTGTATAGTACATTGTGAAATAATATACAATATTAACGTATTGAGTGTAAATTATAATTTGAATTCAAAATTATTAAATGGATTCCACCTTAATGGGACAATAAAGCCCTCCCTACACCTATCCTAACCCTACCTGATACTTCATTTTCAACTTTTTGATTATATTCTTCATTTTCATTGGAAATAAATGCATTTCTGATGTGATCTGAAATTTGAAAAGGGAGAAAAAGGTTGGCCAAAACCTGGATTTGAACCCAGGTCGATCATGTCAAAATGAACAAGAAACATGATTTACCACCTGAGCCACTGAAGCTGACAAGGTGGGCTATTTGCACTTAGTGTAAATAGACACTCCGTTTTATTATTTATTGAAAACATTAAAAAAATACACTTTCATGTAACAATTTCTTTTTGTGATCAAACCTAGAAAAAATTCAGCAGAGTTACTTGCTGAATTCATTGGATTAAAGAGTTTAGTTTCAGTTATTCCTGAAGAACAAGTATAACAGAAATTAGGCCAAGACATTATGTTCTTGTTTGAATTGAGACTGGGTGGGGTATTTATTTTGATCGCTTGTGTCATTGTAAAAGTGCCTATTTAATTCATCCGGACTTTCCATTTTAGGCCTGACTGCCGCTCTCCTCCAACTCTGTTTATGAGTCAAGTACAAGGGAAAATGTTGACCTACAGGCATAGATCTTACACAAGGTGCCATAAATAGCCATTTCTCCAGAGAGCCGGAGTCTAACGGTTGGCTTTCTAATTGTCTCAGCCTTCACTAGTGTATGGAATCACAGGCCTTTCTGCTGAACCTCTTCCCTGCAGCTGGATGTGAAACTCCATGCTTGACCTACTGTAGGAATCACTGCCCACTGGCCTCCAAAAATATAGACACCGAGGACAGAATAGGTTCTCACGAAATCTATAGTATCTTTGAAAGCAATAAGATGTATTATGTTTATGTTAAAAAGAACAAAACAGCCAAATAAATAACGTAACATTATGCAATAACTCAATGATAAGTCAATTAAAAAACATAGGTTAATATTCTACCTTACATTACATAATGTAATATTATAATGTTTGTTAATATTACTAACATTTATACAATGTCCATTTGGAATAAGTTTCAGCGCATAACAGTGATGTCACACAGTAATGATGGATTTGTTATCCAATCAAATTGAAGAATATTTTCATGAAGAAGACAATGACTTGTATGTATGTATGGAATTACATTTGCTTCAATAAAAATGAATGAAACTTTATACAACTGAACGTAACTTTTTCAGAAACTATCAAAAATATGCCATTACAAAAGAAGAAAAACACAATGTCAATGAAAAAAATTAACACAGTTGCACAAATGTAACAGGCTCTTCAAATATGCTTCATTTTTGTTAATGTTTTTCAAAGTTTCATGTTTGCTGATTGTGGATTCTGAATGCATTTCCACAGATTTTACTTTTGCTTCGCAGTTTTTCGTTTGGTGTTTTGACACAAACTTCTCATGGGGGCGGGGTTAACAGTGATCTACTCTGATTTGATAGTGAGCTTTTGATGGACCGGGAAGTCCACTCAGTGGCGTCAGAGAGTGGCGCGCATATTGGAAAGCTCTCGCTGTGATTTGTATTACTAAATATGTAAAAACCTTTGATCGTTTCAGTCTGTAAAGATGAGCTCTTGTCCTTCAAGGCAGCTTGAAGTAAGCTTGTGTTACTGAATGACAATAATAACCCACAACAAACTGTAGCACACTGTAACATCCAAACTTGTATAGATGTTACTTCAGTTACACAATCTACTTCAAGCTGCCTTGAAGGACAAGTGGAGGAGGAAGATGACGCCACTCCATGTCTCCTGAAAGCTCATCTTTACAGACTGAGACGATCAAAGGTAAAATATTATTTACATATTTAGTAATACAAGGCAAGACAAGTTGCATACAAATCACCGCAAGTTTTTTTCTTTCTTTTTTTTTATTAATGAAGAGAACAAAAACATACAAAAGTATAAACATCACATAATATCAACCACAAAAAAACAAAAAACAAAAAACAATAAAGGATAAAATAGAACTAAAGAAAAGAGGGCCTAAATCTAAACAAAATTACACATGATCAAAGGCGGAACAAATTCTAACAGTCCTTATAGCTTTCTTATTAGTAGATACTGATATTACATTCAAATAGTTTTGCATTTCTTTTAGAAAAACAGAGAAGACGGGTGAACAGTTGAAGAATTTGCATTTGTGAATGTGACATTTGTTTAGGATTTTTTTTTATTAATAACAAAACTGTTATTTTCGTTTGTGTGGTCAGAGTCATAATACCCAAATATAATGTTTTTCATATGTACTGAGAAGCCTGGCTAAATCTTACACTTGACCAACACACCAATGTCATCCCAAAGTTTCTGAGTGTACTGACATGACCAAAATAAGTGTTTCTTCAGAACTCGAACAAAAAGAGCATGTAAGATCAATGTCAGATTTAAATATTTTTATAAACTTCTTTACAGGGTAGAACCTGTGCATGAGCTTAAAATAAATTTATTTCAATTTGTCTGTGAAAAATAATTTTTGCGGTAGAGACCAGATTTAATCACCACGAGAGCTTTCAATATGCGCGGCGCGTGCCACTGAATGACATCTGTACTTCCATGTCAGAGAGCATCTGTCCATCAAAAGCTCACTATCCAATCAGAGTAGATCACTGTTAACCCCGCCCCCATGAGAGGTTTGTGTCAAAACTCCAATCGAAAAACTGCGAAGCAAAAGCTGTGGCAATGGATTCAGAATCCACGATCAGCGAAACCGAATCTTTGAAAAACATTGACAAAAATGAAACATATTTGAAGAGCCTGTTACATTTGTGCGACTGAGTTCATTGCTTTCATTTTCATTGTGTTTTTCTTCTTTTGAAATGGCATATGTTTGATAGTTTCTGAAAAAGTTACGTTCAGTTTTATAAAGTTACGTTCATTATTATTGAACTAAATGTAATTCCATATGTATGACAGTAAAAATTAGGGGATCGTTGTGGGCTTGAGCTGTGAATTATTCATGTGTGCTGAATGAGGACTATGTTTGTTGGCAAGCATACATAATAAAAAGGGTTTTCAGCATTTTTAAAGAGCAATATGCATGCATTACACCACTTTCAATCTAAACGCCTCTTTTAATTATTCTCATACTGCCTTTATTAAAAGTGTCTAAAAAGTCAAAAGACTATCGGAATTTGATTTGAAAATGCTGTCATTATGTTTTGGTTTTCTGCCCCATAGCTGTAGGCAGAAACTTACATAAGGTTGTCTTAAAAAAAAAAAAAAAAAAAAAAAAAAAAACCTTGTCACATATTCGATCAGTTTGGCGGAGGAGCTTAACACAAACACTGCAAATTGAATAGTTCTCATTCTCAAAACATTGCACAACACCTTCGAGACTTATTTCAAACTGTGACATCAGGCCTTGCTGGCCAGGCTCCTGGGCGTGCACCGAAATCTGAGGACCTAACTGAGTCTAGTGTGGTTATGGAAAAAAACAAGACTACAGTGACTGATTCCCTTTATGCAAAAAAACAAAGAGGTCAAGTTTTAAGAAAAGTCAAGACTGGACAGTATGACACTTTTTGTTTTAGGAAACAGTTCTAATTTGGATAATTATATAGGTCTGCCCTGCTGACATCTGCTGCGATGTGAAAGGGAAAAGGTACACTTTTTGAGAGCTTGGGAGAGTAGCAGTTGTCAGGGGGAGAGCAGTTGTCAGGGGGAGAGCAAGGACAATTGGCATCACTCGCACTGCCATCTGGGTGGGCCGTCACTGCCTCGTACTTGCTCACAGATGTAGAGCACTTCAACACACTGAGGGAGCCTTGTCCTGACTGAGTCACATACACAGTGGGGGGCAACACCAAGACCAATTATTAATGTGGCAAGTTTTTTTGGTTAATGTACTTGAGTTCAGTGCTGTCATTTTGTTTGAGCACTAGCATATGGCAGTGACAAGTTTTAACATCTAAGTGACTGGTAACTGAGTAGTAGTATACTGGAATGGCACCAGTTCCCAGTTTTACACAAAATATATAGGCCTTTTTCTTTTTTAAATAAGCAAAAATATATTATATAATATAAACACCACCCTAAAGAAGTAAGGATACCTTTGATGGAAAAACAAATCCTGGAGAGGAAGTACTAATAATAATCTCCAAAAACTGAAGAATGCAAAAACAACATCTGGTAACACTTTAAGTGGTTGAAGGTAGGAAATGTGCAATACATTCATATTAACCAAACTGTAATGAAAACTGTGTCTCATGTTGGAGTCATGTCCTAGTGGTTAATGCATGTGCTCTACATAATATTAGTACAACAGGCTTCTGCACAAAATGATGCATATAGTGTAGTTGAACTTATAACTCTTAGGGCTGTATGTCAGACATGCTACGAAAAATGGCCTGTATACGTGATATAGTTCTGCATGTGTGTAAGGGACAGGGCTATTTTTCTGAAGCAAGGATTTCTGTGTTCTTGTTTGTGTGTGATGTAAAATTGATAGGCCACTGCTACTGTATTTTACTTGGTAAGTCTAATGATTTAAAAATAATGTCTTGACTGCACTGAATCCATACTGTATATCCAACTCCATTTCCCAGAATTCCTTTAGCTTTGCACATAAAAGAGTTAAGTGATGTCTGTCACAGTGCTACATTTGTGTGGCCTGCGCTACAAAACTTTCAACCTCTGTAGCATATGTGCAAACATAAAGTTAACATACAGCCCTGTATAATGTGTAAACTTATAAAATAATGTGCTAGGCAGAATATGGTGTAAAGCTCATATTTGTAAATTATTACAGCCTCTGGAGTATTTATTTATGTAGCATTTATACTAATGCATTCGGCAGATGCTTTTATTTATTTATTTTCTTTTACCTCGCATTTAAGGTACACATTTAAAAATGTTTAAAAAACATTTAAAAAATAAATGTACTATTCAACTATTTGTTTTAGTTGAATCATATAAAGTTCAGAGAAATCTTATTTTTTAAATGTTCAATATATATTCAATTAGCATTTTGAGTGTAAAATAAAAATGAGCTCACACTGACAAAAATAACTGATTTTGATGTTTTGCTAACATTGAGCAGGTTTAATACATAGCAGATAGCACACCATACTCCACAGCTATTTTACACTGCTTCAGTGATTTCTAACTCTGAATAACAACCCTGACAGTAAGGATATAAGTGACCTACATTAACTCTTTGCTACTACAGTATTTACTGCACTATTCAGCATCAACCCTTGTGTAAGATCAATACAGAGAGCACACAAAGTAATCAATTTAGTGAATTAAAAAAGATTAAATAGAGGTCAGAGTCATAGCCTAGCATCCAATGGACTGTGCTATGTTGCTCATTCAGGGGATGCAAGTTTAAATCTGATGCAAATTTGAGACAGTAATTTCAGCCTGTTCTCCCTTGCCATTTCCTGCCCCACTTCTCTGTCATAGCTCTCAGTACTACAGGGAAAAGACCAAAAATAAAAACTTAATAAAAGAAAGCCTTGAAATTAAACTAGCTGATTTAGACAAATCTCAATGAAGAGAGTGTGTGTTTCAATGTCACCACCACTGACTGATAAAGCTGTGGCCATATGGATAACCATTATGGGTAATGGGGGTGGATAAAAAGCTCATTATGTAATAACCATTATTTATTTAATTTACATTAAAAAAAAAAAACAATAGCTGGCCAGGCAACTGAGATCTTTCCTCATATATCTACTGCAAAAATGGCCTTTAGCTAAGTTAAATGTGGTCTGACAACAGAGTAGATGAATTAGCTAGCTCATCCTTATGACAAATATTTATAACCATTATTCTTGACAGTGAATAGTTAGCATTGCATAATTCAACAGCAGAAAAAAAATGTGGTGCTTAAAAACATTATTTGGCTTTAAGGGATGTTTGTGTTCATTACTCACCACCATGGTCTTTCAAACTTCCTCATTTGAGCTGCCACAAGAACTAATGAGGGGTTTTCTTATATATCAACTGAGTGAGTATGGTTGAGTTTTTCCATGTTGCCAATATTTGATGAGCTTCCATGTATGAGCATAGACCGATGTTTATTTGTAAATAAAAGCCAATCTAAATTTTGGTTGAATGGACATCAACTATAGTTTCAATAGTTCATTGAATATATTAAAATATTTTAATTTGTGTTTTGAAGGTGAAAAATAAGCCTTACGTGTTAGGAATGAAATAAGGGCGAGTAAATGATGATTTCATTTTTGGGTGAACCAACTCATTACAGGCAATATTTGTGAAGGTTTTAAGCAATGCAGTGTCACAGTGGCAGATATTTAAAAATCAGTTCTCAGTAAATTATTTAAAAAAAAAATGCATGCCTCTAATGTATTAGGACAAAGACTGTGAAACATACATAAACAGATTTATAAGAATAACTAATCCCTATGTCATCAACAAAAAGCAAGAGAAGATAATGTGTAGTTTAGTCTCAGTCTCAGACAGCACACCCACAGACCTCCCACATACAATCCATCCACTGACTGTCTGATGCATACTGTATTGCACCCAAACATTACTGAAATCACCAGTTAAAATCTAGAAGAGGGTTGTCTCCTATTTTGTCCTCACCCAGAAAGTCCTTTTTTTTTCTTTATTCCTTATTAACCAGATTTGACCAGATTGCAGTGAGGACCAGACATTATGCCGTAGTCAAAAGTCCAGCTATATACATGTACACCTATCAGTGAACAGCTTATATGTCTGCCAGATGAGCAGTGTTTATATTTAGCGGCTCAGCCATCCATAAACAGAGCCACAGCAGTTTGTTACACTGGTATGCACGTTCATCAAAGTTATCAAAGAGTACAAATCCTGAGATGAACTGGACACAATTCAGTGAAATCTCTCTTCTGAACATCACTGAAAAAGATGCATCCCATATTTTTAAATATTAGACAATACAACAATTTTGGAAAATTAACCCAAGTATTATAAATAACATGCATTGAAACAAGTTTATAGGTTCCATTTGAGGCTGTGAGCAAACATGCTTAAAAGTTACAGAGCAGAATGAGCAATATGAGGGCAAAATGACTGTATAATACATCTGCTAAGAAGCCCACCCAAAAGCTTACACACAGATCTGTCATTGGCCTACTTCCATCTACTGAACATCTGTTTGTGGAAAGGCAAAAGCAGCATGATTTACCCCCTAAATATGTGTGCATGTTTGCGTATGGAAAAAAAATTGAGATATACTGACCATATTTTCTCTTATGGAAACACTGGAGATGTTCTCTCTTTGGATATTGTTTGTTGAAAAGACCAGTGAAATGCGAAACGTAGGCCATGAGACAAAACAACATCTTTCCTAAATAGCTTGACACTGTCTTAATCGAATATTTACCAGAATTACCTTTGTTTCGATTTGCACAAATATAAACATTCAGTTACAGTATATTGGATATTCTAAAAAAAAGACCTGATCTAACTGCAATTACCACATCATATTTTGATTACGTACATGGCATGTGTGTAAATGCATAACCAGATTAAGCCATTACTCCAGTTTCTATATTGTAAAACAGTAAAACAGAATAAAGGAACCAAAACATAACCACCAAATCAAAAACCAGTAAAAGAAATTGCGCATGTAAACATGCTACTAAGAAAGAAGAAATAGAATGGCCTATAGAAATGCAGACACAAAGGAAAGCATCAGAGATGTGTCTGGAATATGGAGATTCCATAAACGAATCACCTGAACTGCACCAGACTGAAGGACGCATTTCAGAGCTGATCTGTGATCAGGAGGGAATGTTTGTAAACAGCTTCGATTTAAATCCGCTGAAAGTGAATGGGATCTATTGCTTTCTCTCGTGCACCATAATATATAACACGATAAACTGCTTGTTAAAATAATACATTTACGTGCATTTTGATTTAAATCGACTGAATTAATTTAAAATAGGCTACATAACCGAGGTGTTGCGAAATGTGGTGAATTTCAAAACGCTCTCAGCCCAACTGCAAAATTATATAATTATAATAGGTTACATATAATGAGAATCTCTTTAAATTACACTCGGTTGTGTCGTTGCATTTCTTTCTGTGGCTAACGTTATTTTGGATCTTGCATAATATCACTGTTGTGGTATATAACATTCAGAAGCAGAAAGAATAAGCAGAGAACCGATTGCTATAATAGCAAATGTATAAATAATATCCCCCATAAATGGAAAAAAAAATATGTATGTACTACCGTTTACTTGAAAAGACTCTTCATTCCTTCGTCGCTGGAAAAATGGGAGGTAAAACGAATAGCTAAAATCCAGTGGCGAATACAATAGCTGCATGTAACAGCACTGAGAGGAGCGCAAAGCAGTACAGTACGTCAGCGCGCGGTCTGTAGCAGCCTACAGTTCGATCTTGGCTGGCAGCTGGTCACGTGATCTGCCAGTACAGCCTGCTGTGGACCGCTGCTGGCAGTGTGGGTCACGTGACAAACTATGGAAATGATAACCGTCCATAGGCATCTACCGAGTTAGCGCATCTTCACCTCTCGTTGTCTAAAGATGTTATGCAAACTGTCTAAACATTTCGGTGTGGTTTGTGTTAAGCCTTAAAGGGACAGTTCACCCAAAACTGAAATGCCATGTGAGGTTTTTAAGAGGCTCTTCCATGCTCAAATTTAAAACCCAAAAACCTTTCAAGTAATATTAAAGATATGGTACAGGTAGGCAGTAGGTAAGACAGACGGACAGACAGACAGACCGACAGATGTCTGTTGTCAACAAATCTTAGAGAGAATAGTGCAATTGTGCCCTCTGTTGGTGATTGCGTGATAATGATGGGTTTGACCTGGAGTAGGCCTTCAAGTTTGACACTGGGGTGTATGCACTGGGGTATGGGGTGACGCATATGGGCTATTTTTTGGTTTATAATACAACCCTGCAGAAAAAAAGAAGAAAAAAACCTTTAACCAGCCTTAGCTTCAGCTTCAGTTGGTCTCCCAGCCTGGCCAGGCTGCTTTTACATAGATAGATAGATAGATAGATAGATAGATAGATAGATAGATAGATAGATAGATAGATAGATAGATAGATAGATAGATAGATAGAAAATATACATCTAATAAAGTAATATGACAGTGACATAATCTACAGGTGCTGGAAGCATCAGATCAGGGCAGGTTGAGTGTTTTCTCCTCTGTGGTGACAAGCAGCAAACAAACAGCAGTTCTTGTTATCTCCTAACAGATACTGCAGTTTCTCATGGTTTGAAAGAGTTTTAAATGTCTGATGGATCTGCTGTATTTAATCAAAGAACACTGTCTGTATATCCGTGTATTTGGGGCATTCATTTACGATGTGTAGTTCTGTTTCCATCTGTTTCAGATCACAGTGTGTGAGCCATGTTTTTTCTGTGTCTGTCCGTATCTATCATCAGTTTGTGTCCGCTGATTCTGTATATGGTCAATATGCTTTACAGTTTCTTATCTGACACTGTGTACAGATTCTCTGCCATACTCTACTCTCTCTTCATGGCCAAATAACATCGAATTTTACTCTGTTGCTGTTTGTGTTTGCCAGTGAGTGATGTACTGTAGTTCTGTTTGATTTGCAGTAATCTGGTTCATTCTGATGCTGTGATTCAGAGCATCAGTAGATGTTAGTGAAGCTGAGGGGGGGGACTGCTTTCTTTATCTCTTGGTGTTGCAGGGCTTTATAATTATATGATTGGGGGTCACTGAGTTTCAGATGTTTCCAGAATTTAATTGCCCTTTTTTGTATCTTTGTGATTAGAGGATATTTGCCTAATTTTACGCTGCATGCATTATTTGTTGTGTGCCGTCGCACATTATTTTTTACAGAGTTCTGCATGCAGGGTCTCAATTGGATGTTTTCCCATTTGATGAAATCTTGATTTGGATTTGTCAGTGGACCCCGCACCTCACTGCTGTAGAGACCATTGGGCTCAATTACTGATTCTAATATTTTCAGCCTAATTCTAATAGGGATTTCTATGGGACATTGCTGTTTTATGGCGTAGAAGGCCCTGAGTGCTATATATCTCAGTTCAATCACAACATGATTAAAGTTTCCTGTGGATGTGATTTTCGAACCCAGGTAGTTGTAGTGTTGTGTGTGCATTATCTGGTTAGTGCCTAATGTAAATGTGTGGAGTGTTGCCTGGGATCTGGATCTTTTCTGAAAGATTATAATTTTGGTTTTCTTCAGGTTGACTGTCAGGGCCCAGGTCTGGCAGTATTGTCCTAGCAGGTCCAGGTTCTGCGTCAAACCGTGTTGAGTGGGAGACAGGAGAACCAGATCATCTGCATACAGCGGGTATTTGATCTGTGAGTTATGTAGGGTGAGGCCATGGCTGCAGATCGCTCCAGACTGCTCGCCAGTTCATTGATGTAAATGTTAAAAAATGTTGGGCTTAAGCAGCAGCCCGGTCTCACTCCACGCTCCTGGGAAAGATACCCTGTACTGTATGTTTGGTGCTGATTTTTATGTAACATTTCCTTTCCGTGTACATTGATTTGATGAGGTCATATGTTTTACGGTAATCTGGTAAAGATCCAATTTGACTTCTGCTCAGTACAATGTGTTGATGAAGTCTAATAGTCGAGCATTTATTATGATACAGAATAACTTTCCAAGGTTGCTGCTCACACAGATGACTCTGTAGTTGTTAGGATCAAATTTATCTCAGTTTTTAAAGATTGTTGTTATCAAGCCTTGATTCTAGATGTCAGGGAAGTAACCTACACTCAGAATCACATTAAATAGTTTTAGAATGGCTAATTGGAATTTACTGCTTGTATGATTTAGTATTTCATTTAATATCCCATCAGGTCCAGCTGCTTTTTTTAGTTGGAGGTTTCTGATTTTTTTTAAAGTTCTTAATCATTTATTGAGAAATCTAATGGGTTTCGGTTATCTTTGATTGCTAATTCTAGTTTTCCCATTTGGTTGATTGTTTGATTTTGTTTACAGTTTGTGTTTGTTTGTACTTCATTAAACAATGTTTGGAAATGACTCTCCCATATTCCTCTATTTTGCAGTACCAATTCTTCATGATCAGTTTTTTTTTTTTTTTCAGATTGTTCCAGTTATTCCAAAATTGGTTCGTGTTCACTGACCTCTCAATTATTGTCAGTTGTTTTTTTTTCTCTGAGTGTATGTTTGAATTGTTTTAGTGTTTCACAGTAAAGAAGGTGGATCTCTGCATTATTTGGATCTCTGTGTTCCAGGTTATCAGGTCTTTTTTTTTTTTTTTTTTTTGCAAATAGTTTGGCAGTCCTGATCAAACTAAATTTTTGCCATTTTTTCGTATTTGATTTCAATTTGGATTGTTCTGCTGATTTTTCAAATATGTTATTTTTTATCTTTGACCACAAGATTGACACCTTCATAAGTGTGAGCGTAGGTGTTATTTAGAAAGTTATCTATCAGCGCTTGGAATTTTTTATTTATTTATTTTTTATTTTTGGCTGCTTTCTGATATTCTTCAGCGCTGAATCTCCCTAAAGTGTCTCCTCTTAAACCACTGTTGATCTCTCTCTCTCTCTCTCTCTCTCTCTCTCTCTCTCTCTCTCTCTCTCTCTCAAAACAATAAGTTCAAATCTCTGAACAATTAGTTTCTTGTTCACTTTAGATTTTATTCATTAGAGAAAATAGCAAAGGTTTCATGCAAAAGAGTATATACAATTTGCAATTTGCCTGCAATTTACTCAATACCTAAATGCACATGATTTGCTCAAAACTGACAAGCTGATTCTCAGTGAAACTGTCATATACTCTTCACAGCTTAACATTCTTTCTTTGTCTGAACCATTATGTGCAAAACGATCCATAAAAGTCTGTGGGACAGACATGCATATTCCATAAATATACATGGCAAGTTTTGTGTTTACATGTAGGCTCTGACACATTGTCAAATAATTTATTTAGGTAGCACTGGCCAATTAATTGCCCCAATGACTAGGTTTTGCACTGGAGCTGTAATGTCACCTAAACAGCTGTGATTTGTGGCAAAGGCAAGTTTATATGTCAGACAATCCCACCAGTATTCTTTATCATATTAAGCTAAAGTTTGTTTATGACAAAAGTGAATATGTTTTGGACTAAAATATTTGCCAAAGTTTGAGGTTTGTACAAGTTGGTGTGTAGTTTTGAGATTTTTGTGTTAGCAATCACGAAAACTGTTATATGCATTAAAAAAATAAAAATAAAAAAATAAAAGATTCTAGACTAACATAATTGTTGTTTCAATGAAAGAGAATGAGGATAAACTCACCATTAACATTATTTACCTGCAACACTGTACACTGCTTTAATGTCACATGTTGGCAGTGAGAGAGAGCAATGAAAGGGCATGTGAATGCAATGTGGGCTTATTAATAGTATGTCAACAAACATACAGTAGTAGATAAGTAACAAAGGATGGAGAAAAGGAGCGGGAAAGTAAATACAATCAATTCAGTAGGTGTATCATAGACAATTCCCTAGACATGCAGCTCAAAGAACAATAGAAGAAACCACTTAGAATGAAAAAAAAGGCATTGTAAATATACAGTAAAGTTTTTATGAATGAAATTTTGCATTAAGGAAATTAGACCAAATTCAGTTCAATTAATCCACAGTTATTCAGTTATCTCTGTGAAGATCAAATCCTTTATAGTAGTTTCATAGTCAGTGAAAATAAACTCAGGACTCCATATTTTCTTATGATTTACAGTATGCCCCTTTTTGTCCACTAGGTGGCAAGAAATTCCAAGCTAAAATCATTACCACAGATAACCTCAACGTCCAACATGTGGACACACTGAAGGGTCAGAGGGGTTGCATGAATGTTTCCCTTCTGTTCTGTTTATGCTGGCTTGGCATTTCATCATAACAAGATGAGACATTACCTTATAGTGAATGAAGCATGCAAGGTTACAATCTGGAGTTTTTTTTTTTTTTTATGGTCATTAAAATAAACTCAAAACTGATGGCAGAATCGATGGAAGAGGTCAATTCTAAACAATTACAGATGAAAGTTTTAGGAATCATGGCCATATTGCTTTACGTATTATGGCAGTTGGTTTAGGACATCTTTTAAGTCCAGCCATTCAAACACTGTTGCTTTCAAGTTTTCTCTTCTGTACTCACTGCAGGTGTGCCGTGCGGTTACGTAAGTCTGTTTTTCTGAGGGGATTTGCTGTCTCTGGTGAAAAGCAAGGCACTGGGGTAAGGGGGGCGAGGGCTACACCTTTTCTTTTGTTCTTTTACCTGTTTCTGAGTATCTTATTGCCTTGCATTATCCAAGATACAAATAAAATCCATTCAGGGAAAGAGAAATAACAGCAGATCACCTGAAATGAACCACTGAAAGTAAATGGAATGAGAAGAAAAATGGGATCACCAAGGACATATACAGTGTCAAAAAGTTTCGAATATAGTGCACAAGATTTATGGACATGCTGAATACTTAGCATCCTGTGAAATTTTGGCGTTAATGAAAATTGTTCAGGTTGCTTTTCACTTTGCTTTGAACCGATATTTTCTCATCTCTTGGGGGACTTGGGTAATACAGTTTACTTAGCCTACTTTTTTGAACAACTGAGATGTGTTTGAAGAATGGCTTTTCTTAATTGAATGACAACCATCCCAACTGCTAAGAACTACAAAGCGTTTGTGGAAATCTGATAGTGTTCATAAATTCAATGGAAGCATGCCTATAATAGACTTTTATGACCCTCTATGATTGCCTTGAAATGAGAGATTCAACCCAACTAATCTGTTAACTGCTGTTTTGTACAGTCCGGTTTAGTTTCATCCCACGTAGCCTGTGTGACTTCAATGAAATCAATGAATGTCTTTTGTTTATTTATGCACTTCAAACATCACGTTTACCATGACGTTTTTTGTTTGATTGAAGAAAATCCATTCAAGACTCTGTATCCTTTATACTGATACATACACCGTATGGGTGTGAATGTGTGAGAGAGTTTCTCTGCAAGATGTCCCCTTTCATTTGTTGTGGAAATTAGAGTGTCTGTACGAGGGTGTGGACAATGGGGCATAGTCATAATATCTAGCAGTAATTGAGAGTGGGCACTTTTGTCGGTTCAGTATTTTAGAACACAAATTGAAAATTGAAGAATTGGCCTATATTTTAGTAGGAACAATACAAGCCTGAGGCACTGCAACCTGACTCAGTATTTCCAGGCAGACCCCTTTCCTGCCCTCCATGACAGATCCATCGTCTTCTCTGAAATTGTGTGATCCAAGACTTCCCGGCAACATGAGAGTGAATGGCAGTGCAGGTGGAGACCTTGAACAATTCTCTTTGTGTGTGTATGTAGAGGTGGGGGAGACTGTGTTTGGTTTGGCACAGAGCAGGATGAGTTCTACAGGTAAAGGTACAGATGATGTACAGTAGCATAAGCGGTCAATGACCATTATAGGGCTGTCTTTTTACATGCTATACACACAAATGATAGATATCACTCCCATGATAGTTGATTGACATGGCTGTCCTACCATAGACATGCCCTGAGTGAGCTGTAACAGTCCAACGTTGTTTCGGCGCCAGTGCAGATGTAGACAAAAATGTTTTCTAAACAACTGAGGTGTTTTGTTGTTGAACATAGTAATCGTCATTTACACCGACATCTGAGCCGCTGAAGACGGAGTGGACTACTTTTGTTTGTGAAGGGAATGCACCTCCTGATCTACCTAAATGCGTTTTATTTCATTTTTACTGACTGCCAGAGGCAGTGCTTCACATTGAATATTATCTCTCATGCACAGGTCAAGTCTAATAACAACAAAGTCATCACGTGACCCAAAATGTCATCGAAATCTCCCCTGTTTAATCTTGTGACATCCGGCAAACTTTCTCTATAATCTTCTGCATACGTGCAAAATACAGGTCAAAAGAGAAAATTGAAATCAAGTTAATTTATCATCGGAATTATGATATTTGTCTGTTTAAAAGGTAAATTTGTAAAAAAAAAGAAAAAAAATAGTGAATTGTTGGCCTTCTGGAAAGTGTGTTAATTTACTGTACATGTACAGTACTCAATGCTTGGTAGGGGCTCCTTTTGCTTTAATTACTGCTTCAATTCAGCACGTTTGTGGCACTGCTGAGGTGGTATGGAAGCCCAGGTTTCTTTGACAATGACCTTCAGCTTTTGGTCTCTTTTTTCTCATTTTCCTCTTGAAAATACCCCGTAGATTCAGGTCTGGTGAGTTTGCTGGCCAGTCAAGCATGAGAAAATTTTAATCAAGTTCATTTATCATCGGAATTATGATATTTGTCTGTTTAAAAGGTAAATTTGTGGACATATAATTGAGAGTGGTTTTCGTTCTGTGGAAAGTCTAGTTAGGATTAACTATGTTGATATAGCAGGTTGGTGAGTGCTTTCACTCACTGAACATTATCTTTTATTACAGACCAGGTGATTCACTGGCATGATTCATTACACTGTGTTTATGAAGATGTTGTGCCCCGCATGATGGGCTGCCCTGACAATAACCTCTGTCTAGTGGAGTTATACTACCATGAGTGTTTTCACTCTGTATAGTCCTTGTATCATATCTGATGTTTCTATTACACCAGGTTATATCAGCACTCAGTAGAACATTTGAATAAGGCCCTCACTCAGGATGCTTGTATGAACTCTATCACCATGGCGTGGGATCATAGGACCTCCAGGCTAGATGCAGTAGAGGGACTCTTGACCTCAGAAACACTACTAAAGCAGTGTAAAGGGTCATCTAACCGTAAAATGGTGGAAACAGTAAATGCTTCTGCTAGTAAGATACATAAAGAGGATGTCTTAGTCAAAAGAGTAGATGCCTTGACATCAGAATTTGCCCAGGTTAAGTTTTTATTAATTATTCTGCAGCAACATGAGACATTTCTACATGAAGCACCACCGCCAGTAACAAAAAATTATAGTATGGAGTTGCCTTTTTTTGAGGAAGATGCTATGTCTATGGCAGCATCTCAAAGTCAGTTCTGTGAAAGGAAAGAGGATTTTTTTTAATCTGAAATCCACTCACAGACCTCTCATGATAACTCTCACATCACAGCACATGCATCAGGGGAAGGAGTAGATATAGACCAGGATGTTGTTAGACAAACACTGCAGGTGAGGCTGGCATGTTTAAACCTGGACACTGCCCCGACAGTAGCAGCTCCTTCAAGTGCTTTTTTCAGAGGTGCAGTAAGACCTTCGGTTCTTAGTATTCCTCCTTCCAAAGATTTCACTGATGAGCTTCAGAAGTGTTGGGCTAACCCTAAGACATTTACTCATCATAGTGAGTTGCAAGTAGGCCTTTGGTAGCAATGCAGGAGGCAGAATCTTATTGCTTGGGGCAAATGTCTGAAGTGGATCCATTTATTGCCTCTTTAATACTTTTGCCTGACGAAGCATTGATACCTAATGTTCACTGTCCACGGCTTCAGTGCATAATCACAGATGCACTTCTCATTCAGGCATATAATACAGCAGCATGCATGGGTCACATAGGAAATTCAACTCTCCCATCTCATGTCAGCTCTTTCTCAATCTCTTCAATCTGTGTGGGTGATCCTTCAATCCAAAATACAAGTGATGCTTCTTTGCAAGCATTTGCATTAATGTCTAGAGAGTTGGGTAGACTAATGCCGCCAAGTTTGGCTGGCACAGTCTCCATTATCAGAAATGTGTAGGAAAACACCACATGACATTTCAGTTATACCAGGCCAGCTGTTTGGCTCAGCTGCACATGAAACCGTGGGGCATAGTGTTCAGATGAACAAGACCAGACAGGAGCTAGGAATCTTAAGAAGAGCACCACCATCACAGGCTAGACAAGAATCTAGGGTAAGCTACCCCATGCATTATCAATCATTAGTTAATTCTGTAACTGCTCAAAGGAACCAATCAAGGCAATTAGAATGCCCCCCCCCCTCCCCCAAAGACACTAAAGGCCAGGCTTGTAGAGCATGAAATATCCGCTCCAGCCATCTGACGTATTTCACACCAGCAGCTCAAAAAAAAAAAAAAAAAAAAAAAAAAAAAACACCCTAGACCGATGGGTCATAGCGATGTTATCTCATGGGTACAAGCTGCTATTCCAATGGTGGGCCCTTCTTTCAACGGTTTCAAGATGATGACTGTCAAAGACCGCAATGATATTGACACAACAAATAACAGAGCTCCTAGGAAAGGAAACTATATAGCCAGTAGAATAGTCAGCATGGCTAAGTGGATTCTGTTCAATCTACTATATAATTCCAAAAAAAGTTGGGGGTGTTTGACCTCTTCTCGAAGGTTTTGAAGGTTTTGCCATTTCACATGCTATGTACATTGGACATCCTTTAGGCAATCAACCCACAGCAATGGTTCACCACGATAGATCTGAGGGATGTTAACGTTCACGTGCCAGTTGGACCACAACACAGACAATTTCTCCCCTTTGAATTTCAGGGTCAGGTTTACCAGTTTTGTGTTCTACCATTTTCCCTGTCTCTGTCTCCGCAAGTGTTCACGATGTTCAAACTGGCAGTGTTATCTCCAATTCAAGCTCGGCGGGTACAGTTGCTACCCTGTCTGGATGATTGGCTCATGTGTGCACCATCTCATTAGCAAGCAATAGAACAGACCAGTCTTCTGTTATCCCATGTGATACAACTGGGCCTCATGGTGAACTTCAAGAAAAAAAACTGTTATTTCCATGTCAGTTGGTGGAGTTCATAGGTATAGTTCTGGACTCAAAGTTGATGAAAGCCTCGCCATCACCTCAGAGAGTGGACAACATACTGCTACTCTTTCACCATTTCCAGATGCATGTCAAGCTTCCATTCAAATGTGTGCTCAGGTTGATGGGTATGTACACAGCGGCAGCAGTTGTGATTCCACTGGGTCTGCTTTGGCTACGGCCTTATCAGAGATAATTCACACTGGAATTCCAATCAGACATTGAGAAGTATCAATGTTTTTTGAGTTGAAAGTGGTGCAGCTAGCTCTGGAACACTTTGGGCCGGCGTTACTGAATCATCATGTTCTCATAAGGAAAGACAATGCAGGTGCATCTCAATAAAATGGAATGTCATGGAAAAGTTAATTTATTTCAGTAACTCAACTCAAATTGTGAAACTTGTGTGTTAAATAAATTCAATGCACACAGACTGAAGTCTTTGGATCTTTCAATTGTGATGACTTTGGCTCACATTTAACAAAAAACCCACCAATTCACTATCTCAACAAATTAGAATACTTCATTAGACTAATTAAAAAAAGAAAAAAAGAAAAGAAAATTACCGATTGTTTGCCTACTGGAAAGTATATTAATTTACTGTACATGGACTCAATACTTGGTAGGGCTCCTTTTGCTTTAATTACTGCTTCAATTCAGCACGTTTATGGCACTGCTGAGGTGGTATGGAAGCCCATGTTTCTTTGACAATGGCCCTCAGCTCATCTGCATTTTTTTGGTCTCTTGTTACTCATTTTCCTCTTGACAATACTCCATAGATTCAGGTCTGGTTAGTTTGCTGGCCAGTCAAGCTGGTCAGCAGAAGGCTGTTGTGACTTTGGTTTTCAAAAATCACAATGGACCAACACCAGCAGATTACATTGCACTGTGTTTCAGGAGTGGCTTAACAAGAAAAATACGACAACTGTAGCCAAATTCCTTGACACGTCTGTATGCCTTGACCCCAGCCTCATTCCATTCCTTGTGAAGTTCACTCAGTCTTAAATCGATTTTGCCTGACAATCCTCATAAGGCTGTGGTTTTCTTTTTCTTTGATTTTGTGCATCTTTTTCTTTCTTTTTTCTTTTACTCAACTTTCTGTCAACATGCTTGGATACAGCACTCTGTGAACAGCCAGCTTCTTTGGCAATGAATGTTTGTGGCTTACCCTCCTTGTGAAGGGTGTCAGTGATTGTCTTCTGGACAACTGTCAGATCAGCAGTCTTTCCCCATGATTGTGTAGCCTAGTGAACCAAACTGAGAGACCATTTTGAAGGCTCAGGAAACCTTTGCAGGTGTTTTGAGTTAATTAGCTGATTGTCATGTCACCATATTCTAATTTGTTTGTGGGCTTTTATTAAATGTGAGCCAAAATCATCACAATTAAAATAACCAAAGACTTAAACTACTTCAGTCTGTGTGCACTGAATTTATTTAATACGCAAGGTTCACAATTTGAGTCGAATTACTGAAATAAATAAACTTTTCCACAACATTTTTTTTTATTTATTGAGATGCACCTGTACTTCAGTGGTAATTTATATAAATTATCAGGGAGGCACAAGGTCAAGTCGCTTGCTGAAATTGACATGGGACCTTCTGACATGGGCTTTCCATCGATTGGCAAGCATCAGAGCGATGTATGTTCCAGGAGTTTCGAATGTGGTGGCAGATTTCTTGTCCCGTCACAGAGTGGAAACTCAATCCGGAGGTAGTTCAGATGAGTTGGCATCGATTTGGAAGAGCAAATGTGGATCTCTTTGCCTCAGAGGAGTCAACACACTGCAGTCCGTTAGGTCAGGATGCACTAGCAAACACTTGGCCAGATCTGCTCCTTTATGCCTTCCCTCCAACTCCCCTAATTCTGCCAACTCTCCACAGGATACGGAGAGGACACTACAAGGTGCTTCTAGTGGCACCAAATTTACTGGGGAGACCATGGTTCCCATTGATATACAATCTTCTCAGAGAGGAATCCTGGAGTCTGCACAAAACACAGGACCTTCTCCTTCAGTTGCAGGGACAGATTTGGCATCCAAATACAGACAGACTACAACTCTCTGTATGGCTGCTTAGGAGCCAGAATTACTGTTCAGATCCTGCAATATGAATGTGAAAAATACGATTCTGAAATCAAAACCACACTCCACCAGAAATATGTATGCTGGCAGGTGGAAACTTTTCACTGATTGGTGTACTCAGTGTGGGGTTGATTCCAGAGCAATTATCTGTGCCACTGGTGGTAAGTTTTCTGAAGTCGCTGCTAGAGAATAATATTGCACCCTCCTCTCTATGAGTATACATTGCCGCAGTTTCTGCACAGCATGCATTTGTTAATGGACAACCTTTGGGATCTCATGACTCTGTGACTCATTTTCTTAAAGCTGCACAGTGATTGCGCGCTGCTCAGACTGTTAGGTGTTCCTCGTGGGACCTCAGTCTGGTTTTAAATTAATCTACACAGCACCCTTTTGAACCTGTGGACCAGGATGATCTGAAGTGGCTTTAATTGAAAACACCATTTCTTTTGGCTGTAACATCAGCTAAACATGTTGGTGAGCTACATGCATTGTCAGTCAGTGAGTCCTGTATGTTTTGGAATGCGGATAAAATGGTGGTGACATTGTGGCCTAACCCTTCATTTCTCCCATAAAGACTGTCTATGTTGTTTAAGAACCAGGTGATTGAGTTGACTGCACTTAATCCTTTTGTGAAAGAAGCACAAAATGGTAATCATACTGAGCTTCTCTGTACAGTGAGAGCCATGAAGGGTTATCTGAGAGTGATGGAGAATCTGCAGCATTCAGACCAACTTTTCATATGCTATGGTGGACCAAAAAAGGGGAAAAACAGAGGCTTTCGCACTGGGTGGTAGATGTAATTATCCAGCCATATAAGGTCAATAACCTTTATGTTCCAGCTTTTCGACAAGAAGCATCTCAACATCTTGGACAGCACTTAAAGGTGTTCCACTGATGAATATTTGTGCAGCTGCTAATTGGCCATCAGCTGATACCTTTTCTAGAAACTACAGAGTTAATGTTGCGACCTCTGCTCTATGGATAGAACAGTTCTGCTGGGATCCTTAAATACTGATTAGGTAGTAGAAATCTCCTTGTGACTTTGTTGTTATGAGTCATCCAGTGTGAAGCACTGCCTCTGGCAGTCAGTAAGAATGAAATATAATGAGAGTTATGCATGTAACTGAGGTTCTATGAGTTCTGGATGACCGCCAGAGAACTCTGTCACTAGGAGTCTGAGCAAAAAGATTCTGTAGAGACAGTTTGTCAGATGTCACAGGATTAAATAGGGGACATCTTCATGACATTTTGGGTCACGTGATGACTTTATTGTTATTAGACTCGACCTGTGCATGAGCAAGAGACATACTATTCAGTGTGAAGCACTGCCTCTGGCATTCATCTGGAACTCATGGAACTGCAGTTACATGTTACTCTTGTTTATGTTCATGTGAATCATCTATGATCCACATAAAGTGAGTATGTTTTTTTATTTTTTTATGAATCTTTGCAAATAGCCTTTCCTATAAACGTGTTAGTTAGCAAGTTTCGCGGCTAAAGTATAGAGTCTCTCAGAGAACTATGCATCACTTCATGGAAGAGAGGGATGGGGTGAGTGGAATGATGACTTAATGTACTGTATGATGACAGTAGCAGAATTAATTAGGAAGGGTACAAAATCATATTGGCTACCAATATTCAAGAAAATACCACCAAACTCATTAGAAAACACTTAATATTGGATCAGAACAATAACCCAAAATACCCTGCCAGTACAGTCAAAGACTTTATCAGGGCAAAAATGTAAGCCCAAATCAATAACCAGATTTAAATCCCACTGAACATTAATTTCACCAGCTGAAAAGTAGACTAAAGACAGGAACTCCCCAAAACAAGCAACAGCTGGAATTGGCTGCATTTTAAGGCTGGGGAAAAGCATTTCAAAGCATTAGACCAAAAGTCTGGTGGTGTCTATGGGCTGCAGACTCATTGCTCTGATTGCATGCAAGCGACCTGCAACTAAATATTAGCTTCTAATCTTTTATATCTGCCTTAAATTCAGCTATGAATGCTCACCTCAAATAGTGGGATGAACTCTAAAAGTGCTGTCCTTATTTGGTCAAACATGTATGTGTCAAAAGACCTAATAATAAAATGTGACATTCTGTTGTTTTGTCACATTTTATAATAATTTGTATTTAAATACTGAAAATTCTATTGATCACAGCATTCGGGAATTTCTGCATTCCATCACAGGAGTAAATTAGATTTTAAATATATATTAAAACAGAAAATTGATATTTTAAGTTGAAATAAAATTTCACATTATTACTGTGTTTACTGTATATTTTATTTAATAAATATAGCTTTGGTCAACATATATGATTTCTTTAAAAAAATAATCTGACCCTAGTGGTTGCATAAATCCAGAGTTCTGGACTGGAGTCAAAGCAAGGTTTGAGACACACTGCTAGACAGAGGCCTTTCCTTGTTTTTGACATTCTTGTTGGGTGGACAGACTGGATTTCAAGGCACTTCCTTGACCCAGAGTTTGCTCACAGCTAACTAAGGAAGGTGCACTATGAATGAACGAGGAGCAAGGCCATCATTCCTGACTTCCTCTTCCCCAGTGCCAGGTGGAGTGGGCAGAAATGTTACTATTTGACTGCTGATCTGGACAAAGCAAGACAGTGTGTCATCAGGAGTGGCTGACATAGGAGGGAAGGGCACAAGATTAGTCCTTTTGAAGTGAAAGCTGGCGGTTCAGATCATGTGCTCTCTAGGAAAGTCTCTCTTGCCATAGAGTGGTAATGAAATGGAACTTATTTACACAGTTTCCATGGAAACTACCCATTGGATCTATTGGATTCATAACATTTCCCTTAAATCAGGGAATTTGGTTTATTTAACCTATTCAATGTTTTTTTTTTTTTTTTTTTCTTTTTTTTGAGGTTCCTACTCTTATTCTTGAAGCAATGCCCCATCTGTGTTATAATAAAAGAAATGTTTGAAATATGTTTCATAAAAGATTGCTCTGACCTTCAAATTACATCTGTTTTCAGAGACTATTTAGTTGCAAATGACCTGCACGTGATAAATAAAGGGAGTGGATTACAGAATGTGCAATAACCTTTAAAATGTTTTCTTCAATTTCCTTAATTCATCACAAACCTGGTTTTCCTTGGAGATGAAGCTCAGGCTGCTAGAAATATACCATGCTTTGGAAGATCTGAAATGGTCATGAACTTTTTCCTTGATGAACCTGCACTCAGACTTGAATTAAACAAGTTTGAAATAGGGTCTGAAAAACAGATGGAAAGCATAGTGGAGGGGGAGGGGATACAGTTTTGCGTTAGGGAAAGTCTTATTACCTGCGTCATGGGTTTTCACTCACAGAGAAAGGCTGTCTGAAAGTAAGTCTGAAAGTAAGCTTTAGAGCCCTACTATCTCCATGCAGGCTTTCAGTGTACATGGAGTAATGTTCGGTTTGAACAACACAATGTTGTGTGCAAGAAATGGCACAGCTCTTCATTTCTCCAGTCTTCTCAACCCAACTATCGCAGTGACCCAAAGATCTTATCAGTTCATGACCAAATCACTCATGGGTTCAAGAAAATAACAACTCGGCTCACAGTGCCCTTTCGTTGCAAAGTTGTTCAAAGTGGCAGAACAACTGGCTTTCACTTACATCAAGGACGTGTCTGTCTGCGTCATGCGTTGGTGTTTCCATTACCTTATGCTCAGAACACCAGAGGAGCCACCCTACCTCATGAGCCAGACCTTTGATTGATGTGCCTCGGCCTATAGTGGTGTGGCTTTGTGGTTCTCAATATATAATATTTTGTTATGAAGTTGGACTAGAGTTGTGACCTCAGAATTTGACCTAACTGACACACTCAAAAAAAAAAGCTGTCTGCATAGATTCAGGTCCAACTTTGCTGTAACTTTAATACTTCTGTGATTTGACATGGTTTGCGGTGACCATATTTTCCCATTTGAGATGCGTAACAGCACTTAAAAACCAAGAAAGAACAGCTTCGACAAACATATTTCAGAGTTTCCAAAGCAAACAAATTGCTTACTATTAGCCACTCCAATTAAGCTACTTTTTGCTCATGCTCAAATACTTGGGCGAAAAGCAAGCTTAATTTAACTTATCCAAAAAGACTTCTTTGCCATATCACAACGTATTCTGCAAGACGAAAAGAGTTTTCCGGAAATGTTTAGGCTCTTAATTTGCCACATAAAATTTGCTCGATGTGATTTGGTACGCAGTGCAATAAACTATGCCCTGAAGGCACACTTCATTACCAAGACAAGCTCAAGAGCAGAACTGTGCTTTCCATAAGCTTGGCTCATTCCCTCACCCTCAGTGGAGAACATGAGGTTGTTTCCATATCAGATTTCTGTAACCGAACCTCGCAAAAGTTACACACTGAACCTACAATGTGTTGTGATACGTTAAGTATCAACAATATAGAAGTGTTTCCCAAACACTTAAGCCCCTGTCGAGGCCTCCATGAAGAAAAGAGGGGGTTCGTTTAAGAACTGCGCAAAGGACTTCCCCCAATGTTTACAGGTGCTATTAGTTGCACAGCAGTGACTCAGTGGGCGGGAATGTTTCTCACTTTTTATTGAGTATGAAAAGGCCACTGAAAAGATCAGCAGTTGTGGAAAATGATGAATCAGTTGCTTTTGGAAGAATCACTAGTCATTTGTTTTGAGGTGTGAAAGGATTTCTATAATTTTAGAACACTGAGCTGAGAGAGAGTATTGGTGTCCATAACCTTACACAAATGTCAAACAATTTAACTGAAAAATGTGAGTGAAAATCCACCAGGATCCACATTTTAACAAAGCATCATACTGTTCATGCCTTCAGATAATATTCTGTACTGAAATAATATACTGTACTGCTAACCACAAAGCTGGAACCCCTAAATTAGCTTTAAACTAGTGTCTGTGTATGACAAAAATAATTTCATCCCAGTTTGCTTGCATTTCCCCATGAAAGTCCATTAAAGTCACATGAGAAAAAAAAATATTTTAATTGTGATATAACAGAAGCATGACATAAAAGTCTAAATTGTGACAGAAACAATTACGAGATAAACAGTTAAAACTATGACATAAAAACTATAATTATTAGATAAAAGACTTTTTAATCATTTTCTCATCTTGATTTTTTATGTCATAATTATATATGTTTAATTGTGGTTTATTAGTCACTATCTTTAGTTCATAGTACACCTAAAACAGTGAATATCTCCTCTCTAAATTTGTATTTTAAAATGTTAGCTAATTGTTTGTATGCTACTTACAGCCTAATTTTCAGATGAATACCTGATTACTGATTTATGTTTATGGCAGGAGTTGTTAATACTTTTACTCCATCTTTCCAGACAAATTCATTTCCCAATTTGTTTTTCTCCAATCAGAACTAAAATGAACATGTGTTATATGTTTATTACGTATAAACACATTAAAGCGTATTGAAAATCAGAAAATCAAGTAAAGTATACACTGTATACACATGTATTCATACAGAAGAGAGAAGTTTGATCGTTCCGGTTACTATCATCCTTTTGTTGTTCGTCATAGAGCCTCTAATGTACTGTTTGTTTATAAGTGAGTAAACAGTGGTGTGATCGAAATGCCATAACGCTGATACGAAATTGAATTGCTGCCTACTTGTCCTGCCAAAAAACAACAGCCCAGAGAGCCTTCCTCTCCATCCGGTGGTGGTGAAAACATTTTTTTTTTTTTTGTAATTGACACCACATGTGCTTGTGTATGGTGTGTGTGTGTGTGTGGGGGGGGGGGGGGGGGGGGCTGTTACTCACACTCTGTACCCCTGGACAAACCATCCGTCAGCTAATATCATAGTACTGATGTAAGCGCCCTCTCCCCAAACCCCCTGCCCTCCTTACACACACCAGGCCAGGGAAGGGTGACTGTATCTGCTTTCTCTGGCCTAGCATACCCTGTGCAGATGCAGGTTGGGAGGTAGCTGGGGGCATGGTGGCTGTTGGCCAGAACTGGGAGGTCTGGAGAGATGGGGAGACTAAATGAAAAAGACTTTGTCAGGCCTTTGACAAGTTAAACCTGAAGGCAACGGTAAATCTGGAAAGCAATGTAAGCGAGTCTCTAAGATAATCCTCGTCTGTTGTGCATACTATTTCAGTGAGGCACTTTGTCTGACTATTACCCTGTTGTCTGAAGCAAAAGCAATGACCTCGATGATCCCGGCTGCATTTGATGATTTCATGCCTGCCAGATGCATGTTCAATTCAATTCAAGTTTATTTGTATAGCACTTTTTACAATACAAATCATTACAAAGCAACTTTACAGAAAATTACGTTTCTACAATATTTAGTAGTAGCTTATAAGTGGTGACTGTCAGTTTGTGCGTGTATGAAAGGATTTTTCAGAAAAATTAATACAAGACAGAGTCAGCCAGATGATGAACATCATTTACAGCAATTATTATGTGATGTAGTCACACTTGTAGCAATATTTGTAAGTTATGTTTGTTGATTCAGGGTTAGCATCATCTGAGGTCCTCTGTGGGGTCAGCATCATCTCTTCTCAGGTCGAATTAATTTTCTTGCAAAAAAACAAAACAAAAAAATGGTATTAACAAACTCCAGGTTAAGTTATATGACTATGAGTGAATGAGGCCTTGTTTACACCTGATATTCAGATATGTTTTTTGTTGATCTGATCACAAGTGTATAGTGTTAAGTGATAGAGTTATTTATTTCTTACTTTTTTGACTTATTTGAATATGCTCAAGGCCTGCATCACTTCAATAATTCTCACCCTTGTAGAGGTAAATGGCAAGTCCAGGGCAAAAAGGAAGCCCAGCATCCCCCAAGAGACTGAGACTGAATGTGTTGTCAGCAAAGCTGACCTAAATGGAAATCCTGCTATCACTGTGGAATTTTATTATTTAGTCATTGTTTGATTCATAGTCACCTGGTGTCTTTCCTACCATACTCTATCACAGGACACATGAGGTGGGAAAATATTTTTGTTCAACAATAATATGCCCAAATATGTGGTACAAGATTGGCTTTGCATAAAAACAACCTCGTGACTTATCATTTTTCATACAGCACACATATTAAAAGGGAAGGAAAGCTTGGGAAATGGTCAGCCAGTATGCAATGTGGTCATATATTTGTCATTAGATCTTCCTATTATTCTGTGGACCATTGCAGTATGAACTGGAAAAATAGCACTGATCCTCTTTGAAAACAGCAGACAAGCCTCTGACTAAGTGCTGGCCTTGTTTTGACTGAGACCACATTATTCATGTGTGGCATTTGTCACAATTAAGACATTTACAAATTGTTATTTGTCAGACACTAAAGGCATGTTTGCACTGAAAAAAGGACAATTACTTCATTTGACATAGCACAGCAGTTTACCATTGCAGACTACACCTGGTTAAACTAGATTGTACTGGAGGTGGTATGCGAATAAGATGAATGTTAGTCAACTCAGCTACCACAAAAAAAGTGTTTTATGATTTTGTTCAAAAAAATAAAAATAAATTAGTAATCTGACTTAAAGATACTGTCAATATACCAGACGTGCTATGCCTGCTTAGACTCTTTATCAGCTAAATTAATTTAAGGCTTTGTTTCAACCAACTGTATCTTTCAGAAAGTATCTAGCCAGGAATAACATAGCTAATATGTTCTGGTTCTGCAAGAATTAAATTTAGGATACTGTCATTAAAAAAAATTAAAACATTGGTTGCTAGGTTAGACAAAAATAAATAAATAAATAAATAGCAGCTGATCCAAGGTCGCAACCTGCAATTAATTAATTTTTTGTATATTTGCTGTCTTCTCCCCCTCAGTTTGTTAGTTTTTGTTTAGAAAATAAAGGAGGAAATGCAACAACTCTGGGAATTGGTGGCCCAGTTGGCCAAGTATTTTGCCAGCCAACTGCTATTTTTTTAAGGTGTGCATGGACACCATCAGGTGAAAGTGCTGGTATGCCATGAGAAGCAAATGGCTGATGTCAATTTTAATCTCCTTGTGCCATTAAAGTGCCCCTATTATGAAAGGTTCATATTTTGGTATGGTTGACATGCATGCAAGGTAAAAAAAAAAAAAAAAAAAAAAACACTTTCATTTTTTATTTTTATCTTACTTGCGCAACAAATCCCAAGTGATTCGCTCAACATGTGATGCTAATCTGAGGTGATTGGTCCAGTTGGTCTCATTTTAATTTCATCATGCCTGTAATGCCTGATAAACCAACAATTTTTTACCACTCTATAATTGGCACCTAATGGCAAAGAATGAATTTGCATTTTCATTCAGACCAACGCTAAAAGACCATCAAGAGGGCGGGCAATATGCTAATGTTTCATGTTGACGTCAACATGAAATGGCTTGGGATTCGTATTAAAAACGACTAATTTCAATGATTCAGAGTCGACTCTTTCTTTTGAGAGACATACATGTTCACTTTCAGATTTAAAACTTTGCAGGATCTTTTCATTTACCTAGAGCTATGTTACACACTTCGTGAAAGGTAATTTTCAAAAATCCTTAATAGGATCCTAAATAAATCCTTAATCTTTAAATATAATGAATGGGTTTCAATGAGCTAAAGATGTCTAATTTATGGTGGTGATAGTTCACCCTACTCAAAAGGCTTTGGGAAATGATTAACCACAGACCTTTATACAGATCTTTAAGTCAGTGACACTATAGATGGTCAAAGGGTGTATCTAAGTGCCTTATTACCAATGTTACTGGCTTATGTGTTTTGTTTCACTAGAATATATCTACTTTTTGGATTGCTTTGTACTGCATATACCTGTGGTTGATTGCTATTTGCAAATGCCTTTTAGAAAATCAGCTTTTCAGTATAACCATATTGTCTTCTCAGTTCCCTTTACTGGTCTTAATCTACTTATAAATATATATATATATATATATATATATATATATATATATATATAAACTGTTTGGACATTTTAATTTGTTGATTTTAAAAGGTTGTCAGTTAAGTAAGATTCAACGTCACAACCTTGATAGTTAAGACAAGAAATATCCTCTGAGCCACTCATGGTCACAAGGGGGGTTAATCATGACTATAACTGAAATCCAGGATTCGGCCCTGCTCTGCACAGTAAGGCTTAGGTGTATTTTTGGTTAATATTATTTTCCCTGAACATGACTGGAGTGATGCGTTTTCATTTTAAAATTTCCATTCTAAATTAAGACATCTCCCACAGATTTCCCTGTTTGTTGCTGCCGTCTGTTTTGAGTGTTTCTTAAATAAAAGATAAAGTGTTTCTTTATTGTCTATTTTTCAATCTTGAAATCAATTTTATTCACCATAATTTTCATTTCTATGACGTGTGAATATATCCCTCACTGTATTCTACAACAAAAACAATCAGAGCACCTTGTTATCATTAGTTAATATATTATTAGATATTTATATTTGCCATGTTGGCTACTAAACCGTTTGCATCGGTAGCATGGTTGCCGCTAATCTTGCTTACATTGCTTAAACTTCATTCTTTTACACATTGTGTAAATTAAATTGTGGATTTGTGGGTGCACTGGTAGCGGAAGACGCAAGCCAAGCCCCAAGGACCTAATTTGTCAGGAGCCAAGTGAGGACCTCTTCCCCTCCACCATCTCCAGTCTTCAAGATTTCCACCCGTAACCGATTCGCTCCCCTCTGCAAGACAGAATGCAATGGTGTGATCGTCGGAGACTCGTTGGGCATGTCAGGTGCTACCCTTGCTAAAGGTAAAGTGCACACTCACTGTTTCCCTGTTGCTCATGTCCTCAATGTTTCTGTGCAGATACCCGCGATCCTCCCATGTTGTGCTCCTTCCTGCAATATATATATATATATATATATATATATATATATATATATATATATATATATATATATATATATATATATATATATATATATATATATATGTAACCCAGGTCTCATGTAGTTAGAAAATAAAGCTAGAGTGGTTAATACAATGAGACTGGGCCTGGGCTCGTTGTAGGAAAAATACAACTTGTTTTATATGTTACTTAATAAATGTATATTTGTAATACTCTTGGCTATTCTTATAAAGACCACCACAACTGTATTTTGATTGCAAAAAATATTAACAAGTATTTTATATACAACATTAAATAAAAGATAAATGTATCTTAGAATAAAATAAAACAAATCACATAAGCATGAAAAGATATGGAATAAAAAAAATTAATATGTTATGCCTGTTCGATGACACTTTGTGTGCGGTGAGGCCTAAAAACTGGAATGGCCGCTTCACTCAGAAACTGAGCATAAACAAAAAAGCACGAGCAGGTGAATGTTAGTACTCACGAATCCAGGTTAGTACAGCGATGGTAATGGTAATGGCAATGGTAATGGCAAAGGGAAGAAGCACAGCACAGATGATCAGGGCAGGGCACACAGAAACAGCAAAGCAGAAACAGCAGGGCCTTCGGTTGGTAAACCAGTCTCTCGCTCACCAACGTCCGTCTCCTTAGAGCATATTATCTGAATTTAGCCACATTATCAAACACTATTTCTTATTGAATTAGCGTTAGCTTTGCTTTAGCGATATCACAATGCTAAAACTATTACTAAAACATATGAGCACATTGGCACAGAATGCTACCGCTAATTAGCATGTCACTAATTACATTATACATCCAGTCTCTTAACTATAACAGTTCGATATAGCACAAAAATACAGGCATACACAATCATATTCACCTCTTGCAGGTCACACCAAAGTTTTTTTGTTGTAAGGACCACGAGTAGTCGACCTTCATAAAAACATTAATTCTTCCCACACCACGATGCCTCCTTCATTAGCGCTCTCATTATAGCGTCTGTTCTCCGTTTTCCATACGTGCTCACTACTCCTCACACAAACATGTCCCACTAGTCCCGCCCCTTACACAATGATGTTACTCTAATTGGCTCAAGTACTAACACAACCAAAAGCAAAACGGGAATTAAATGATTGACAGGTAACAGGTAACAGATTAGGTTACACAGATAAACACAGCTTCTTCTTCTCTACTTTTTCTCTCAAATGAAACATAAAAAACTTTTTATAATGAATTTAACTTTATCTGTAAATAGTCTTATTTATTAAACTCTAAATATTATATTTATACTTTTAACCAGCACACCTTTTACCCAATTTTAACTATTTATGAACTCCATTTATAAACTTTTCTTTTGTTTCTTTATGTGTGTGTGAATTACACTGTTAATGATCTTTTAAACTCTAATTTATAGAAATTTTGTACAGGGCTACACCCTCCCTCTTCTGAATGTGTAGATGTCCTCATCACACCTTTTGTCCCTCTTCCTTTTATCCTCCTCCATATACCTTTGGGATGTTTTGGACTTTTTCCTTGGTTTATTGTCTTGGTCTGGAGGGTTCATTTTGAGTTGGATGACCATGCCATGGTGCATGATGGTAACTGGTTCAAAAGATGGATGACCAGGTTCCTCATAAGTAAATCTTATAGGTGGCTTTGGTTTTCTCAGGGATGTCCGGACTGTAGAAGACCTTTCACTTTTTGCTCTTTCAGCAGCTATATTATGTTTGTTTCTTTGTAAGGGAGGTGACTTTGCTCCCTCTTCTGAATCTTGAGAATCTTCTTCTACAGATTCAGAATTTGTCTCTTGGACATCAGAGTATGGCATAGGAGGTGCATCACCTTCAAGCGGTTCCTCATTCTCGGTCTCTGTAAGTTGTTGAGTTTCTGTAACTTCACAGCTTTCCTCCACAGCTTTTCCATCCTCCTCAGAGTTGTCACTCTCATCATTCTCCACAGAGTGATTTATCTTTAGCCGTCTCCGGACCTCATCCATATCAAAATCTGAAGATTTGTGGACGGTTTCAAACTCTGAACCTGATGACTCTGTGTCACTTTCTTCAGACTTGGTTGGTTGACGTTTCTGAGTACGTTGAGTTCTTGTTACAGGTCCCCGAACAGAGCTTGCATCATCTGATGGGTTAAACATCCTGACCATGTAACCGATGGGTAACAGATGATCTCGATGGAGAGTTTTCAGCACACCTGAACCATGCTCTGGTTTGACCTTATAAACAGGCAGGTTAGGCAACTTCTCCACAACAACATATGGTATTGATTTCCATCGATCTTGGAGTTTATGTTTGCCTTTTAGACCCACATTCTGTACGAGAACTCTGTCTCCTTTCTCCAAAGGTAGGTCTCTCACACGTTGGTCATATCGGGCTTTATTTTTCAAGTGATTCTTTGTAGCAGCATCAGATGCCAACTGATAAGCTTTTTGCAACTCTTTCCTCATCCTGGCCACGTACTGTTGGTAGGAGGTTTCACTTTCACCATTTGGTGAGATTCCAAAACAGATGTCAATGGGTAACCTTGCTTCCCTTCCGAACATGAGATGATAAGGGGAGTATCCCGTGGAATCATTTTTTGTGCAATTGTATGCATGTACCAGGTAAGTTATATGTTGACTCCAATGTTGTTTTTGTACGGCATCCAGGGTACCAAGCATGGCTAAAAGTGTTCGATTGAATCGTTCTGGTTGGGCATCCCCTTGAGGGTGGTAGGGAGATGTTCTTGACTTCCGAATACCAAGCATGGACAAGAGTTCTTTTATCAGGCGACTTTCAAAATCTCGGCCCTGATCCGAGTGTATCCTTGCAGGTAGGCCATAGTGCACAAAATACTTGTCCCACAATACCCTGGCAACTGTGATAGCCTTTTGATTTTTTGTAACAAATGCTTGTGCGTAACGTGTATAATGGTCTGTCACTACCAACACATTCGCAACACCTTTAGAGTCAGGCTCTATTTGCAAAAAAATCGATTCAAACTAAATCCAAGGGGCCATTACTTGTTATTTGGTTTAAGGGCGAGGCATGTTGAGGGAGTGTCTTTCTGGAGATACATCTACCACAGGTTCGAATGTACTGCTCGACCTCAGCTGTCATTCGCGGCCAATAAAATCTGTCCTTGATCAGTTCAGTGGTGCGTTCGACTCCCAAGTGTCCACACTCATCATGTAGAGACCTTAACACCATTGGGCGGTATCTTGTGGGCAAGACAAGTTGTTTGATCTGTTTCCCGCATATCTTTTCTTTTACTCTGTAGAGTATTCCATCTCTTAACTCCAACTTGCGGCTTTCACGAAGGAGCAGCACAGTTTCCGGTGAGTCATTCTCTGAGCGTGTCAAGCATTTATTCTTCTCCAGAGCTTTCTTTAATGGTCCAATTGTTGGGTCCATATCTTGTGAAGCTTCAATGTCTTTTGAGCTCAATTGGTCAAGTGTATTCATGCTAAGGTTCACTGGACACACATAAGCTTCAGGTACTGCGGTGGCAGGAGCTCCCAATTGATCAACTAATCTGTCTGGCACATCAGCCTCTTCACTGACACAGGCTCTTTTGCAGAGGGCTTTGATGCCAGCAGGTGGGACACTAGTCCACTCTTCTGTCTCCTCTGAAGAGTACTGTCTGGACAACAAGTCAGCATCAACATTATGTCTCCCAGGTCGATACTGGATGGTGAAATCGTAGGTGGCGAGGGCGGCGAGCCAACGATGTCCGACGGCACTGAGTTTGGCAGAGGTCAATACATATGTTAATGGGTTATTGTCAGTTCTTACTATGAACTTTGCTCCATACAAGTAATCGTGAAACTTGTCCACGACAGCCCATTTTAATGCCAGAAATTCCAATTGATGGACTGGATAGTTTTGTTCTGAATCTTTAAGCTTACGACTGGCAAAAGCTACTGGCTTGAGGCCCTCAGGATATTCCTGGTTCAGAACAGCGCCTAAACCATTCATACTGGCGTCCACATGTAAGATGTATGGTTTTGTGGGGTCAGCGAAAGCTAGCACTGGGGCATTGATCAAACAGTCACGAATACGGTCGAAAGCGTCCTGGCAAGTTTTAGTCCACCGCTCTCCGAATGGCTCTGACGGCTTGAAATAGACTTTGCTTGAGTCAACACTTTTTTTAGTCTTGGGGTCTTGCCAAGTGGGGGCGTAACCTTTAGTGAGCTCGGAGAGGGGACGGACAATGGCAGAATAGTTTGCAATGAACCTCCGATAATAACTGCAAAATCCGAGGAAGGACTTCAGCGGTTTCAAGTGAGTGGGCTCTTTCCAATGCTGTACTACCTCCACTTTGTCTGGATCCGTAGCTATTCCATTAGCAGAAACAATATGACCCACATACTTGACCTCGGGCTGACAGAATTGGCATTTGTCAATAGAAACCTTCAATCCGACCTCCTCTAGTCTGTCCAACACCTTGAGAAGACGTTGCTCGTGCTCCTCAAGTGTCTTGCTGAAAATGATGATATCATCCAAGTATACGAGAACTTCCAGAAGATGCATATCGCCTACAGCCTTTTCCATTAAGCGCTGAAATGTTGCTGGCGCTCCTGTGATTCCTTGTGGCATGCGCTCAAATTGATAGAAACCGAGAGGGCAAATGAACGCTGTCTTTTCTTTGTCCTCCGGAGCCATCTCTATCTGGTAGTAACCACTGCGCAAATCCAGAACTGAAAACCATTGGCTGCCTGATAGAGAATCCAAGGCATCGTCAATGCGTGGCATTGTGTACTGATCTGGTGTGGTGCGGTTGTTCAATGTTCTGTAATCAATGCAAATTCTTATCTTCCCATTCTTTTTGCGGACTACCACAATTGGTGAGGCGTATGGGCTACGGGACTCAGTGATAATGCCAGTGGCCAGTAGTTGTTGTATGTGTCGCCGCACATCGTCTATGTCGGCAGGGGCTATTCTCCTTGACCTCTCCCTGAAAGGTCTGGGGTCATGCAGGCGTATGTGGTGTTCAACACCCTTGGCGCGACCAACATCCCACTCATGCAGTGAGAAAACATTCCGCCTCTCAGCCAACTTCTGCTGAAACCGACTTTTCCACTCTTCGGGAATTGGAGAGTCCCCGAAATTGAAAAGACTTGGGTCTAGAGTTTCAGCTGGGAGGTTGGAAAGCTGAACTGGGGTAACTGTGTCAACAGCATACATCTCAGCAACGATGGTCCCAACTGGGATGGAAGTTGCCCTTTTGGACTCATTCTGAATGAGGACAGTGAAACTGTTATTATCTATGTTGGCGTCTGAGAGCACACCAGGCTGTACCAGTAGACCGGCAGGGAGCAACTGTTCAGTGGGTGCATCAATCAGTACAAGGTCTTTGGACGGGGCACTCTGTCTTTCCACTTTGCATGTTGCATAGTACTTTACACCTGGAGCAATTGAGAGTAAACCAGGTCCTTTCCACTTTATCTGTCCCAAGACTTCATCTTTTGCAAACTGCTCTTGTGCTTTGACAGGTGCGTAAACAGACTGAATCCTCATTGAATGCACAATGTTCTCGTCACCTTTTGTTTTCACCAGCTCCCATAAGCGGCGAAACAGAGATGTGTTGGTGCCAACCAATACAGGGGTTTGTTGCTGATTTCTTGGCTCAGGGCAGATTAAAGCAAGCACTTCTACTCGTCCCGATACACCAGTGATCTCTTCAGTGAACTCCATCTCAACCACAACATATCCTTTGTAAGGAAACTCAGTGTCTGAAAGGCCCCAGAGTCCAAGACCAGAGAGGGGTTTTATCGGGACATCAGGTAAGTGTTCGTTATACCAGCTTTCAAAAATAATAGTCACGTTAGACCCACTGTCGATAAGAGCATTGCAGACCACATCATTAACTTTGATGGTGTGTATAAATGATGGACCTACGAGACCTTCAGGTAAGTCAGTGTTATGTTCTGAGACTTCAACCTTATTGGTTCTAGCTACATGCTGCTCTTCAGCTGCAGGATTTGGGTTCTCTTTGTTTGGTAAAGGGGAAACTCTCACCAAGCGTATAAGCTTTCTAATAACTTTCTGGAGATTCTCAGGGGCAGTACATCTGGTGGCTATGTGTCCATTTTCCCCACACCGATAACAGAAAAACTCATCCTTGTCTTGTCGGGGAGGAAAAACTTTGGAATGAGCGGGCTTGTGAACTGGAGCTGCTTTGTATTGGTGAGGCTGAGGTGTGTGTTCTCGTGGGGGGTCTGATGTGTATTTCACTGCCATTACACTAATTTTATTTTCTAAGGCTTTCACTTGTTTCCTTAGTGATTGCAATTCACTCTGTGACTCATTTTTTTGTTTTTGTTTCTCTTTCAGACCTGTAAAAGATTCATCAGAGATTGGCTGAGGTTGTAGGTTGTTTCTCTGCTCTAGCTGCGCTCTCAATTCTCGAATCTGAGCTTGCAGTTCACTCCTAGAGACTGATTCAGGTTCTTTCTCCTTTTCAGCTTGGACAGTGCGTACACGCTGAGGACGTATGTGTGACAAATGGCTTTGTTTGGCTAATTGGCGAACCTCCTCTTCCATCACTTCTCTTAACAGGTTCAAGAATGTAGGGGGATTACTACTCCGCTCCCTAATTTTCAACTGAAGCAACATGAGTTCAGAGGTAGACCCTCTAAGAAGCTGCTCTAAACGAGCGCTATTGGCAGCGCTAACAGGTAAACCACCTCCCTGTACTACTTTGACAAGAGATTTTTCTACTCTTCTTAGGAACTCAGACAAACGCTCACCAGACTGTTGGTGGAGGGCTCTAAACGACAAGTATAGTTCTTCTGCGGACTCTACTGTACCAAAAATGCTCTCTATAGCCTTTATGTACTCACTTGGGCTAGCATCAGGTTGAGTCAGGCGCACAGCTTGAATGATTTCAAAGGCGGGCCCTTTAAGACTCTCCAGTATCCGACGCCGTTTTTCTTTGTCGGAGCACTCACCTTCCTCTACTAAGAGTGTTGCTTGTTCCAGCCAGTTATCTAAGGTCTCTTCTCCAGTTGGGGTGGGACTAACCCCGGAGAATGTCCGCAGACGTCTGTATGGGTGACTGTCATGTTGTTGGTTTGTTCTGGTCATAACATCACCAACCGCACGGATGATGTCTTCAGGGTTGCTGTTACCCTCTTTGGTGAGTGAACATAAACCTGGTAAGTCATCTAAGGTTCTCCCTTCGCTCTGCAAAAAGGAAAATAACTTCTCTTCAAAGTTATCAAGCTGAGGCTCTGTGTAATAGACAGTTTTCCAACCACTTCCTTCACTTATAGGCATTATTTCAGGTGGGATTTTGGAGGGGTCAATCTCTTCACGACACTCACATAACACCATTACTGATTGTTCTTGAGGGTGAAACATTTTGCCTCTCACTTTAACTTTTCCTAATGCTTTGATTGTCCCTGCTGTTTCTTCAATCTCTTCTCTTGAAACACCTTCTGGCACTCCATGTAAAAGGAGGGCATGCTTTAAATCTAATGATTCTCCTTTGCACCAGTTAATTAGCTCACGTTGTGATGAACTACTTGTTTGGCTTGCCATGCTGTACTTTACTTAAATTGCTTTTAGTTACTGTTAGCACGTTATTTTTATACAAATGCTCTATACTACTGCTCTAAAGTTGTGGGGTCTAATGGCTTGTACTCTATTTTTATAAATTCCTGTTTATGTTAAATAAATCCCAGCGGTGCCTCCATTTTATGTAACCCAGGTCTCATGTAGTTAGAAAATAAAGCTAGAGTGGTTAATACAATGAGACTGGGCCTGGGCTCGTTGTAGGAAAAATACAACTTGTTTTATATGTTACTTAATAAATGTATATTTGTAATACTCTTGGCTATTCTTATAAAGACCACCACAACTGTATTTTGATTGCAAAAAATATTAACAAGTATTTTATTTACAACATTAAATAAAAGATAAATGTATCTTAGAATAAAATAAAACAAATCACATAAGCATGAAAAGATATGGAATAAAAAAAAATTAATAATAAAGAAAACTTCACTTTCCCAAAAGGAAAAAAAATAAAATAATCCTTTCTGTGGTTATATTGAAATTAAACAATCATTCATTCCCTCTGAAAAAATGTCCAACCCCGTTGCAGGCCTGTTCGATGACACTTTGTGTGCGGTGAGGCCTAAAAACTGGAATGGCCGCTTCACTCAGAAACTGAGCAAAACAAAAAAGCACGTGCAGGTGAATGTTAGTACTCACGAATCCAGGTTAGTACAGCGATGGTAATGGTAATGGCAAAGGGAAGAAGCACAGCACAGATGATCAGGGCAGGGCACACAGAAACAGCAAAGCAGAAACAGCAGGGCCTTCGGTTGGAAAACCAGTCTCTCGCTCACCAACGTCCGTCTCCTTAGAGCATATTATCTGAATTTAGCCACATTATCAAACACTATTTCTTATTGAATTAGCGTTAGCTTTGCTTTAGCGATATCACAATGCTAAAACTATTACTAAAACATATGAGCACATTGGCACAGAATGCTACCGCTAATTAGCATGTCACTAATTACATTATACATCCAGTCTCTTAACTATAACAGTTCGATATAGCACAAAAATACAGGCATACACAATCATATTCACCTCTTGCAGGTCAAACCAAAGTTTTTTTGTTGTAAGGACCACGAGCAGTGTTGTGGGTAACGACAAACAAAGTAACGCGTTAGAGTACTCTAATTACTTTTTCCCTGAAATGTGTAACTTAACGCGTTAGTTTCGTGCGTAAGTAATCAGTAACTTCGTTATTTTTTTTAAAAAGTAATCCGTTATTTTAAGGAAAGGAAAATCCCGACTGCAGCCTGCTTTTTGTCAGACAGTATGCCTAGGTCTACTGTGCCACCTGCGGATGTATCAGCGGAGCCGAAACTCTGTGATCGTAAAGTCAATGGCTGTGATGCGTCTGTGCCCTGCGCCTGACCCTGTGTGTGTGTGGGTTTTTTTTTTCGAACTCCCGGCAAGATAGCAGAGAGGACAGCGTTTGGTTTATGGAAGTACGCACATTATTTTCAATTTGTCAACGAAAAAGAAAAGAACATAATGGTAAAATGCACACTGCGTTGGTGAAAACCTTCCGTCGACCGCCAAAAATTCTACCTCAAATTTAACGTTTTAATCACTACTTAGTAAATGTAAGAGGACTGTGTTAAAGCGAATTTAGGCTTGTGACTGTGAGTGACACTTTAATAATAATTAGTTCGGCTATTAAGCGATTTGTCATTTGCCTGTGTGGCAATGAAGGATTTAATTCGGTTTGTTATCATTTTTGTTTGACACGCAGCTGTTAATTTCTGTTAGATCGTTGGCTGGCTGATTGTTCATCATTTCTAAATGGATTTAAATCTGCACGCCTGTTTAAGGTTGTGTTTACAAGTAAGCATAATTGTACTTTGATAACTGCATTATTTAAAGTTAAAGAAAAATCAGGAGTTTTCTTGTGGTGCTCATAATATACAGTAGCCCAGGCTACCCGGGCTGGGTAGGTGCAAATTTTGATTAATAATATGTTCTGTGATAATAAATAAATAAAACGCCATGTGGAATAGCCTATTGCTGACTGTCTTTCCTGTTATTGTTATCCTGCAGTGTTAATTTAGTCGGATGTCTGACGTTATTCATTGTCGGGAGTCACGACTTCTAGGTGCATTTAAAGGGGCCGGGGGCTGTGTCTGTCGTGTGTGAGCCGCTGCAAACGGCTTTTAATTTTTGGTAACGCATGAATACTCTAACGCGTTACTTTTATGAATAGGTAACGCTGTATCATAACTGATTACTTTTAATTGATGGTAACGTTGTAACCTAACTAACTACTTTCCAAAGTAACTATACCCAACACTGACCACGAGTAGTCGACCTTCATAAAAACATTAATTCTTCCCACACCACGATGCCTCCTTCATTAGCGCTCTCATTATAGCGTCTGTTCTCCGTTTTCCATACGTGCTCACTACTCCTCACACAAACATGTCCCACTAGTCCCGCCCCTTACACAATGATGTTACTCTAATTGGCTCAAGTACTAACACAACCAAAAGCAAAACGGGAATTAAATGATTGACAGGTAACAGGTAACAGATTAGGTTACACAGATAAACACAGCTTCTTCTTCTCTACTTTTTCTCTCAAATGAAACATAAAAAACTTTTTATAATGAATTTAACTTTATCTGTAAATAGTCTTATTTATTAAACTCTAAATATTATATTTATACTTTTAACCAGCACACCTTTTACCCAATTTTAACTATTTATGAACTCCATTTATAAACTTTTCTTTTGTTTCTTTATGTGTGTGTGAATTACACTGTTAATGATCTTTTAAACTCTAATTTATAGAAATTTTGTACAGGGCTACATATATATATATATATATATATATATATATATATATGTATATATGAAGAATTTCCACACAATGTGACTTTGCTGCAGCCTTGAATTGAGCTGCTGGTTTCATCTGGCCAGTAGTGAACTACACAAGGGCATACGGGCACAGCGGCACAACGGCACAACGGCTTCCAAGGACTGGTTTGTCACAATGGATCTCAAAGATGCGTACTTCCATGTCTTCATCCTTCCACAACACAGGAAGTTTTTGAGGATTGCTTTCGGGGGCGACGCTTACCAATATCGAGTACTTCCCTTCGGCCATGCATTCTCAGCACACACGTTTATGAAATGTGTAGATGCAGCTCTGGTTCCTCTGCATATGAAGGGCATCCAAATTCTGAATTTTATCGACAATTGGTTGATTCTAGCTCAATCGGAACAGATGGCAGTTCGCTCACATTGGGAAGCTGGGTTTGAAACTGAATGCCAAGAAGAGCACCTTCTCCAGTTCATCATGAGTCGATCATCATGTCAGTCAAGAGAGTTAAAGAAGGCCAGTCACTCACTGTCAAACAGTTTCAGAGACTGTTAGGTCTGATGGCAGCTGCGTACAACGGGTTACCTTTTGTCCTGCTGTACATGAGACTGCTACAGTGGTGGCTCAATTTTCTCTCAGGGGGAATCCTCTTCAAACTATCAAGGTCACACGGCGATACCTTTGTGCCTTAGACATGTGGAAGAAACCTTGGCTCTTGAATCAGGGCCCGGTGCTGGGAGCTCTTTGTCGTCATGTAACACTAGCAACAGATGCGTCCCTCACCAGTTTGGGTGTGATCATGAGGGCCCAACCTGCCCGCGGTCTGTGAAGCGGTTGCCATCTGACATGACATATCAATTGTTTAGAGATGCTAGCTGTGTATCGAGCATTGAAACATTTCCTCCCAGACCTGAGAGGTCACCATGTATTGGTACGCATGACAACACATCGATTGTCTCTTATATCAATCACCAGGAAGGTTTGCATTAGTGCCCCTTCTACAAGCTGGCACACCAGATCCTTCTCTGGTCCCAGGACAAACTCCTCTCACTCAGAGCAGTGTATATTCTTGGGAGATTGAATGTGGGAGCGGACATACTGTCGAGACAGGGGCCGAGGCCCGAGGAATGGAGGCTTCACCCCGAGGTGGAGAAGCAGATATGGAGAGTGTTTGGCAAAGCCCAGGTGGACCTCTTTGTAACTCAAGAGACATCGCAATGTCCCCTCTGGTTCTCTCTAGTTCATCCAGCTCCTCTGGGACTGGAGGCTATGGTACAAACCTGGCTGTGGCTTCATTTGTACGCCTTTCCCCCTATTGCTCTGCTCCCAGGAGTTCTGGCGTGTGTACGTAGATTGCATTGCAGTACCTGCAGTTAGAATAAAATTAACTTTAAATGGGAGGGGCCAACCTGCCCGCGGTCTGTGGAGCGGTCACAATGTCTGACATGACATATCAATAGCCGGGATGGGGTCCATATTCTATTAATGGCCCCCACCTCTCTCAGGTGCAGGGCAAGATAATTCACCCTCGCCCGAAGTTGTGGAAACTGTGGGTGTGGCCCCTGGGGCGGGGGCAGCTCATAGCATCAGGTCTCTCAACCGAGGTTGTTGAGACCCTCCTCCAATCTAGAGCTCCCTCAACAAAGAAACTGTATGCCCTGAGGTGGAAACTCTTCAGCTCATGGTGCAGAGACCACCAGCTTGACCCAGCTAACTACCCAGTTGGTACAGGTCTGGAGTTTCTCCAGGCTAGGCTCTCTGCAGGGTTAACTCACTCCACCTTAAAGGTTTACATGGCAGCCATTGCTGCTTACAATGTCCCTTTCAATGATCAATCAGTGGGTAGACAGCCCCTAGTTACACGTTTCCTCTGTGGTGTGCTGACCCCCTGGAACTTGGTTGTGGTTCTAGAGGCTCTTTGTAAAGCTCTATTCGAGCCAATACATGATATCTCAGATAGACATCTGACTCTTAAGACTGCCCTGTTACTGGCTATCAACTCTCTCAAGAGAGTTGGAGATCTTCAGGCCCTCTTGGTGGCACCTACCTACCTAGACTTTGCCCCTAGTTTGGCCAAAGCATAATTATACCCTTGAGCAGGTTATGTTCCTAAAGTTCCCTCTGTCACACCACGACCCATAGCACTGTAGGCCTTTTGGGAGCCAGACCAGGAAAAGCTAAATTGTATCTGTCCGGTTCGAGCACTGGACGCATACGTCCACAGAGGTGCCCTGTGGAGAAAATCAGACCAATTATCAACCAATTATCAAAGGTTATCAACATATCCTATGAATCCTCTGGTCTTCCCCCTCCTTTGGGAGTCAAGGCTCACTCTACTCTCACTCTATAGTCAGGGATTAGGAAGTCTGGCAGCATGGGCACATCGTTCCCCAAAGTGTTCGATGCATCTCGAGTTCAAAAAGAGGAACTTCCCAAGGTTGTGAATGTAACCTTAGTTCCTCGAACGAACAAGACGCATTATCGCATCACCACACTCCCAGCACCCATTCGTTCGCCAAAGGCATTCCCCAAAGGCGTTTGACGCAGCATCTCATTCCTTCGAGGAACTAGGGTTACATTCGTAACCTTGGGACGTTTTCCACTGATTTATTATTGTTTTGTATTTGTTTTGTTTGTTTTTTGAGACTTTGCATTTTTAGGAGAGACTGAAATTGTTACGATCATTTTACTTTAGAAAATTGAGAAGCACTGCAAGTCAGACCCTGTTTAGGTGTGTTGAGTATTAAAAAAACTCAATTTTTTTTCTTTTTTTTCTACTTCGCTTGTTGTTTGTTTATTAGCCTGCCATCCTTACGACCAGTGGATGCTCCTGCCAATTCTCCCAGGGGAGGGATGGTTGGGGGGCAAATGTTTGCTTGATAAATGAGGATAGGTCACCCATTCAATTGATGATGTAACAGCTAGCTAAAGATGTAAAGGGAACTGAACTACTATAGTATTCATTAAAAATAAACTGACATTAGGAATCAATATCTTGCTCTCCTTATATTTCTATATGCATGTTAACACAATTCAGCAGCAAATGAAGACTGACACCAGGATGTGGTTTTCCCCATTTTTTTTTACTTCTATTTCAGTTTAATAATAAATAATTGAAGTCACATAAATCACTGTTTACACAACTCACTTATATTACACTGCTCATGTATATCACATGCCTAACTTACATTACACTGCTTACTTAAATTACTCAATTATATCATACTGCTCCCTAATATCCATAAGCATCTTTGCCCTTTCTTGTTTTTTTCACCTTCTCAGAGAGATGATGCATTTCAGTGACACCTGTAGCATGCGATGTCCGCCACGCTCTCGCGATGGAACAAAATGCAGCGGTAAATTAGCAGAATACCACACCCTCGAAAATCCTCATTTATACGACTTCCCTCCCTTTGGAGATACCTGTTTGATGTTTAAATTTGGTCTTGGCTGTCCTAATTCTTTAATTGCTGAATTATCCTTATTGTTACGATGATTTAATGGGATTTACTTCAATGACGCAATAGAATTAATTTACGCTGAGGTAACGATCGCCGTGATGTCGATCAACTTCAGCTGACAAAGGCATAGTTGTCCTTGTCCCTGTCTCTCTTTTTTTTTACACATTTGATAAAGATATTAAAGTAGTTTTCATTTTCTTCTTGTTGTTAAAATTAAAAATAGTTTTTAAATATTATTGGATGTTACTGTTCCCACCAGTCCTTGCACAAGTAAAGGTTACGCACGATGATGAAAGCACGTTAGGACTAGCCCTCCCAGAACGTATTGAGATTGCATTGCAGTGCTTGCAGTTAGAAAAAAAGAAAAACTTTGAATAAAAAGTCTATGAGAGCACTCGGGGCGATTCTCAGTTTGACAGGAATTGCCCAAAAAGGGGCGGTACTGCACAAAAAAAGACTCGACTCTGATTGGACTATTTAGAGGCAGCACAAAGAGTCTAGAATAGTGAAAGCTAGCGTAACACTGTGGTTGAATGTAAAATTTAAAAAATTCCTCCCTTTCCTTTGGTGGTGCGTCGCCCAATCGCCCTAATGGAGAAACCATTCATTTTATTTTTTATGTACGGATTTAATTTAGATTTAAATTATAGTGTATACGTATAGTCTTTTGCTTCTAAAATGTTTGTACTTAGTGGCAAAAACCCTGATTCACCGCCAAGGCAACTAGTATTGAGAATGCTCACTAGCAACCTCAATGCCAGCCCCTGGCGACATGCAAAATAAAAGTTGCTACTAGTGTGAATACAGCTTAAGAGTTAATGTGATCCATCCAGTGTTGTTCGTAATTCAGTTTGTGTCTTGATACTTTGTAAAACTTGAATTTGAGGTGTTATACAGAAGTGTTTGACATTGTTAACCTTTTGGAGGTTTACCAAGGTTGAAAAGAAGTTCTACCAGAAAGACTCGGGAGATAGAGGAATGTACGAAGCATACATTTATTGACAGCTCAGCGAGCACAATTATAAATTTCTTTGGCGGAAGGCCCCGTCCATGGTTCGTAATCCGAGGGTAGCGAATCTGCATTTCCTGCCTGAAGACGAAGGCAGGGGCGCAGCAGACCCCCCCTGGAAGGTAAGGACAGGACCATCCTGGTGGTGGTGGGGAGGGTGGAGGTTGTTGTCGCGTTGGCATCTGCGAACTCAAACATGTGTAAGTACGATCTTTTATACAGGAGTATAAAGACGTGATTGGATAATGATGAAGGTAATTAGTGACGAAATGATTGAGTCTTCCTGGCAGAACTTAGGCTAAAGCTTCCATTTCCAGGGAACTTGATTATTTTTATTTTTCATTTTATTATTTTATTCTATTGAAACAAATCAAATAGATGAAAATCTAGTCTCTTACTAAAATAAATTAGTAATTGTTAAAAAGCAATACAGTTGAAAGTTATTTATTTCACTTACCTTGGAGTAGCGGCATCTCACTTGCACTATTAGGTTTAGCTGGGTGGGAATGTGAATTTGAGCTGTCACTTTGCATCACATGTATACAGTAGTTCCAGTAGTTCCTCTTCAGGAACGTTTGGGGAACGCGTCCAGCTTGACGTCTCTGAATAACATGTATAATCAGTCCAAAGGAAGGGCGAGACGTCATAGGCGGGTGAGGTCAGAGACCAGGAAGCATAAAAGCATGAGCGGCGAAGCCGGATATCAGCCTTGTGTCTTCAGCAAGCGCTCTGTGTGTGTGTCAGTTGCTATCTGTTTGTGAGTCTTATTTAGTGTCGTTTGTCCACTGATAAACTCCATTGTCAAAGCTTCAATCAAGGGAAGTTTTGGGCGAGAGCAGGCAGCGCTCAGGCTGTGTTTTTCCCTGCCAAAAAAACAAAAAAACAAAAAAAGGGATAGGAACACACGCTGCTCGTGTGTTGTCTGCTTGAGAGTGAAGCGCGCAGTGTCAACTCTCGAGGGAGTTGACGGCTGCGATGCGAGCCTTTGCTTCACTCTCAGAAGGCTCTCTTTGAGGAGAGAGCTTTCACTGGCATTTCACTGGTGCCAGTCCCGCTTTCGCCGAGGCGAACCGGTGGTTGTGCTCGCGGGACTCGCTTTCGGATCTGCTGGAAGGAATGTAAGACGGGCAAGTCCCTATCTTCTTTCTTAGCCACCAGATCCGGCGCCCGCTCTCTGTGGTCGGAAGCCCGCGTTTGCGGTACTTTCTCCCCAATGAGAGGGCGCGACGGCGCTGCCTGTCTTTCTTTCTCTGAGGAGATTGATGTGGAAAGGCGTCGATGAGCTCGCCAGTTACACAAGCACCAGTCACACAAGCACCAGTTGCACAAGCATTTTATGCCTAATATTAACATAAGCAGCATTAATGAAGAGTGGAGCTCGTGCAGTCAGCTCTCGGGGGGCTGACTGTGCTTTTCTCACTGTTAAGCGCTCCGCTCTCGCCGGGCAGTTGCGGTCGCGCGGTTGCCGAGGCACAGCGGTGACCGCGATAGCGGGAATCGCACATGATCTGGTGAACGGGTTGGAGACGGCTCGTCCTATCTCCACCCGTGTTCACTAGATCTAGAGTTCGTGCTCGAGGCTTTGAAACCAGCGCTGCAGTTTCTTCACCCTCTGAGACAGCTCGCTGCAGCATCCATCTTTCTCTGAGGAGATTGATGTTGTTTGTGTGACTGAGTAGCATAAAATAATATATATATATAAAAGACATGAGCGCTGCCGAGGCAACGCGTGTATTACATGGTTTCATTTTTATGTGAGTTTTTCTACACCAGACCATGTTGACTAGTTTGGTTGCTGACTACATTTAATTCTAAGGAATAAAATGATATTTATCTGACTATGTGAAGTTAGATGTACAGGGGCTCTAGGGATGTGATTTTTTTGTGAGAACACGTGTGTACCGCTCTTCCTCTGAGGAGGTTGAGGCGGTCAGGGGCTGCTGGGCGGAGCAGTCCCAACCGTGTTCCAGCCCCACGTGCCGGGGGTGTCACTTTTGTACTCTGCAGACGCTAGAGTCAAAGTGGCGCTCCCAAGCCGAAGGCTTCTAGTGGAAAGCAGTTCTGCGGACCGTTGTTTTCGCTGGATAGCCTTCATCATAGCGTCCTGACACCTAGGACATTTTGAGGGCCAGCTCCCTCTGGGGAAGAGTGGTGTACACCGCATTACACGGTGCCCGTCTCTCCTCAGTGCCCTCAGGAGATCGTTCTGCCAACCCTGCCGATGTTCCAGGGCGCAGCTGTCTCCAGCGAGCGCTTCTCTCAGTTACCGCCCGGAAACGTAGCGGTGCTAAGAGGATCGCGGGCTCGCGACCTCCTGGGAGGTTTCCAGAGCAGCTATTTCGGCTGTCTCCTGCCGGTACGCCGCTTCAGGGCACCGAGCTAATTGCGCTGATGCAACCAGAGATCAGTCTTGAGAGGCTGATTCCCTTAGTAGACTATATTGCTATATTTCCTAGATCTGTTCTTTTTAAACCTCTCAGTCAGGGGACTGAAGTTTAGCACGACTGCACAGGCCAAGTCCGAGGACTGGTGTGTCACGATCTATCAAAAGATGCACTTATCTCCATCCTTCTTCATCGGAAGTTCCTGAGGTTTGCTTTTGGGGGCAAAAGCCTACCAATAAGGATCTTCCACTGGCCTTGCACTCTCACCCCACACTTTCCCGACTCAACCACATTGTTGATTGGTTGATATCAGCTGAATCTGAGCAGATGGTGGTTCGGCACCGAGGTGTCATTCTCGCTCACATGAAAGAGCTGGGGTTAAGACTTAACGCCAAGAAAAGTGTGCTTTCTCCAGTTCAGAGAACCACTTATCTGGGCATGGTGTGGGATTCGACCACGATGCAGGCACGTATGTCACCTGCTCGGATCGAGTCGGTCCTCACTGCAGTCGCGAGAGTGAGAGAAGGCTGGTCACTCACTGTCAAGCAGTCACGGAGATTGCTGGGTCTGATGGCAGCTGCGTCCAACGTGAATACTATTGGCCTGCTGTACATGAGACCCCTACAGTGGTGGCTCAAGACCAAGGGGTTCTCCCTGAGGGGAAACCCACTTCGCATGCTAAAGGTCACGATATGTGGAGGAAGCCTTGGTTCTTGTCCCATGGCCCGGTGCTGGGAGCTCCTTGTCACCGCGGTATGCTAGCGACGGACGCGTCCCTCACCGGCTGGGGTGCGGTCATGAATAGTCACCCTGCCCATGGTCTGTGGAGTGGTCGCCATCTGACATGGCACATCAACTGCCTGGAGATGCTGGCCGTGCTTTGTGCACTTCATTATTTTCTCCCAGACCTAAGAGGTCACCATCTGTTGGTGCGCACCGACAACACAGCGGTGGTCTCTTACATCAACCATCAAGGAGTTCTGCACTCACGCCGTTTATACAACTAGCATACCAGATCCTTGTGTGGGCCCAGGACGAATTCCTCTCACTCAGAGCAGTTCACATTCCTGGGCATCTTAATATGGGAGCAGACATCCTGTTGAGGCAGGGGCCGAGGCCCGGGGAATGGCGGCTTCACACTGAGGTGATGAAGCAGAGTTGGAGATGTTGGCCAGACTCAGGTGGATCTGTTTGCGACTCGAGAGACATTGCACTGTCCCCTCTGGCTTCCTCTGACTCATCCAGCTCCACTGGGGCTGGACGCCATGGTACAGACATAGCCGAGGCTTCATCTGTACATTTTTCCCCCGATTGCTCTGCTCTCAGGAGTTCTGGAGAGAGTGCGCCGGGACGGAGTCAAGCTGCTGTTAGTAGCCCCGTTCTGGACGGGCCGGGTATTGTTCCTGGGCCTGATTTCTCTTTTTGATGGCACTCCATGGGAGGTTCCTGTCAGGAGAGATCTCCTCTCGCAGGCGGAGGGTACGCCCCCGCATGGAGCTTAGAGGCTGTAGGTGTTGTCTCTGAGGAGGCACAACTCTTAGCTTCTGGTCTCTCAACCGAGGTTGTAAGACCGTTCTCCAGACCACCAGCTCGACCCAGTTAACTGCCCGGATGGTACAGTGCTGGAGTTCCTGCAGGCTCTCCGCAGGGATGACCCACTCCACCTTGAAGGTCTACGTGGCGGCCATGGTGGCCTACCACGCCCCTCTTGGTGGCCAGTCAGTGAGCAGAAACCCTATGGTTACATGTTTCCTCCATGGTGCGCTGAGGCTGAGGCCTCCGGCCAGAAGAAGCTTAAGCTAAGCGGTGATCAGGATGCTGTCCTAAGTCTCGAGTCCTCTGATCTCCCCTGTCCTGGGGGTCAAGACTCACTTCCTTCTAAAGTTTATCATTGGACGGGTTGTCCCCAATTTCTGTCAGGCTTCTCTCCTTCTCTTGCCTTACCTGTGCTCTTCCACACTAGGCAGAGATTGGAAAGTCTAGCGGCATGGGCATTCTCGTTCCCCAAATGTTCTCGACGCAGCTCGAGTTCCTGAAGAGGAACGTCTAAGGTTACGTATGTAACCCTGGTTCCTCGAAGGAACGAGACGCTGCGTCGCAGTGCCACACTTCCGGCATCTCTGGCTGGCGCTTGCTTCATCCTTTGAGGCTGATATCCGGCTTTGCCGCTCATGCTTTTATGCTTCCTGGTCTCTGACGTCACCCGCCTAATACGTCTCGCCCTTCCTTTGGACTGATTATACATGTTATTCAGAGATGTCACGCTGGACGCGTTCCCCAAACGTTCTCGACGCAGCGTCTCATTCCTTCGAGGAACCAGGGTTACATACGTAACCTTAGACAATTTCAGGATGCCACTATATTGACACCTACTGATCTGAAGTCTACACTACCTATTCCTGGAGTATATTATTCAATAGTGTAAAATAAAACATATACACATTGTGCATATTGAGACTTGAAGCACCAGAGTAGGGATCAAGATCCTGTTACTTTATTAAGTCTTCCAGGGTTACGTTTTCATCTCCCCAATGGAACAAGAATTACGGTTTCATTACATATGGAGCTGTTTGGTAGATCGTGTCATAAGTCACTTGTCTAGTAAACTCTGCCTGGGCTCATAGCTCCCTCATCTCCACCATGGCCCATCATCCCTCTTGCTCCACTGGGCTCCCTCGTCCAACGGTCTCCACCTTGGTCACTTGAGACCATCCGCCACCTTTGGGACTTCACTCCTCCTGCCTCGCCTCGTCACTCCATCCCTCTGGTTCTGTCACACTCCTCCTTCCCTCTGGCTACGACTTTATCCTCACCTCATCCTCTACCTCGGCTGCCAGAGCCTGCTGCTTCGCCTTGGCCCTACGGATCCTCAGGGTCACCCAGGCTCTGCATCTGCTTGGCTCCATCTGGGTCACCATCCATGCCAGCATCATCGCAGGAGCTCACACCCATGGATCCTCCGCTCAGGTTTCTTCCATGGTTCCTACCTCCTGCGACTCTGCCATGGGACTTCATCTTGGCTGGGCTCTGGTGGTCTAGCTCCTTCCTTCATCCTCACCTCCCTGGTCCTGGCTGCTCCATCCTCCAACTCTTCATCGTCTCCTATCTTTTATCTGTCTTGTGACCTTGTTTTCTCCTCATGTTTTTTAATTGGATTTGTTTCACCTGCCCTTAATCAATTATGTTGCTACCTTATGTGTACTTATACTCTACTCTTGTCTCTGTCAGTCGTCTGATCTCGTCAGTTTGTGTTAGTCTGTATGTGTGGATTTTGCCCTGTTCCTTGGATTTATTAAACATTTTGAACTCTTCTTTGTCATCTTATGCCTTTTGGATTTTATTCACACCGTAGTGTGACAGGCGGTTCCTTGGGTGGAAACTTGCAGATTAGGGGGTGATAATATTATAAGAAGATCCCCTTTCTATGTCACTGGGAAGTGAAATCTGACACGCTCTGTTTTTATTCACAAGCTTGCAGAGAAAGTCTTACCAAAAAAGATTTTACTAGGTTAATCTTTTTCACTTTTCTTGGGTTGAAAGATGCACCAGAAACCTCATTATAGCACTTAAATATGGAAAAAAGTCAGATTTTTCTGATATATCACCTTTAAAGTAAAATGTTAACTATGACTGAATATCTGATAAAGAATTTGATAAGAAATTAAACCACATTTGATGAATTTTCAAATCACAGTATGAGGATGAATTGCCTTAACTTGCACTGATAAAGCTCCTGAGTTAAATTAGTTTAATAGTTAGATATCCAAATAAATACAGTATACTGTATACTGCATTACCAAATCTGCATCTACACCTTGTTTCAAATCATCTACATGTGTTTTAGTCCTCTAAAATGAAGAATGAATAAAGATCAAACAGTCGTGGTAGATAGCATATTTGTTTTTCTAAAGATATTTAGATAATAAATTATATTAAGTCCATTTTAGATATCATTTTTATGAAATATTACAGTAATTATGACAGTAACTTAAAATGTATAATTTACATATACAACATATCATCCAGCAGCAGTTCAAATTTGGAGGAGTCTGTAAGATTATATTCACAGCAGTGGCAACCACAGACCACAGCATTTCTGAGAGTTGAAATACTACGAAAGACCCAAGTGACTGTACATTTCAGCAGTACTTATGCTGTGATCAAAAACACTATCTACAGTTTGCTCATTTCGCCATGCTGATTTTTGAAAAGTTGCCTTTTTTTCCACAAGGTATATCAGTGCATGATCACAAAATCATAATCATAAATTTCATGTCCTAGGTTTTGTTTTCTCTGTTTCCATTGTTCCCATTTGCATTTGTATTTATATGCCATATGTGTTTAGCATATATACTGTACCTTATGTGTTTTGGTTATCTTTGGTCAATTCTCATTAATATTTAGTTGAGTATGGTTATGGTAAATGTCTGCCCTACAAAGACAAAGACCTTAACTCGCTACAGTGTGAAACTGAGAAAAATTAATTTAAAGATTTTTTATTTGTCCAGCCATATTACTTATAGCTAGGACACTGGGAATTTGGCAATTAGATGTTTTAGTAATGAAAATGATCTACATTAAAAAATTGTGATCTAAAATTAGATTTTTACCCCTATTGTTAATTTATTGTACTCCGCCTTTGCAATGTCTGCAAAAAGTGAGAAGTCAAACCTAGGCAAAAGCCAGACTTCCACACTATCAGTGTTTGGTTGCTGATCACCATGTACAAAATGGTTATAGTAACACCTGTGTAAAATCTCATGATAATGGGATGTATCATAGTCTGTTGCATATAAAGGGTGACAGTTTTAATTGTTTTTTTGACTGTCACCTTTATTCATATAGCGCTTTTTTTAACAAAATATATTTTGACAAAGCAACTGAACAGCATTGAATAGGAAAACAGTGTGTCAATAAAGCAAAAAGGCAGTTCATCACTGAATTCAGTGATGTCATCATCCAGCTCAGATCAGTTTAAATAGTATGTGTGCAATCAACTCAATAATATCGCTGGAAATTAAGTGTCCACAACTAAGCAAGTCAGAGGCTACAGTGGCAAGGAACCAAAACTCCATTAGTGACAGAATGGAGAAAAAAACTTGGGAGAAACCAGGCTCAGTAGGGGGGCAAGTTCTCCTCAGGCCAGACGAAATCAGCAGTTCAATTCCAGGCTGCAGCAAAGTCACATTGTACAGAAGAATCATCTGTTTCCTGTGGTCTTGTCCCTGTGGCCATCTAGGAGACATGGTCTTGACTGTGGATATGTTTCTGGGGCTCATCTAGTTGTCCTGGTCTCCACTGACATTCAGGTCTTTAGAGGTCCTCTCTTGGTGCAGATACACCATCTGCGCTGGATACGTACAGGATCTGGGAGACTGCAGTGACCATCTGATCTGGATAATAAGAGAGAAACAGACTAATATTAGCATACAGTAGATGCCATTCTTCTAAAGATGTAGCAAGTACATTGTGTGTTATGGTAAGTGTTCTGGTTTTCCTAATTAATGAAGCCTAAAAATACTTTAATGGATTTGAATATTAGAAATGTGTTAGTGTGTTATGTGTAAGCCAGGTTAAAGAGATGGGTCTTTATTCTAGATTTAAACTGACAGAGTGTGTCTGCTTCCCGAACAATGTTAGGTAGCTTATTCCAAAGTTTGGGCATTAAATAGGAAACTGCCGCCCGCTGTTGATTTTGATATTCTAGGTATTATCAAATTGCCAGAGTTCTGAGAATGCAGTGGATGTGGAGGACTAGAGTGCAATAAGAGCTCGCTCAAATACTGAGGTGCTAAACCATTCAGGGTTTTAAAAGTAATAAACAAAATTTTCAAATCTATATGATGTTTGATAGGGAGCCAGTGCAGTGTTGACAGAACCAGGCTGATATGGTCATACTTCCTGGTTCTAGTAAGAACTCTAGCTGCTGCATTTTGGACTAGCTGGAGTTTGTCTTTTAAGCTTGCAGATCAACCACCCAGTAAAGCATTACAATAATCTAACTTTGAGGTTTATTTGGATGAATTTGCATGCGCTTGATGAATGCATGAATTACCGTTTCTGTATTTGACATTGAGAGCATAGGTCATAATTTAGATAGATTTTTTAGATGTAAAAAAATGCAGTTTTACAAATGCTAGAAATGTGGCTTTCAAAGGAAAGTTGGCTTTCAAATAGCTCACCTAGGTTCCTAACTGATGACGAAGAATTGACAGAGCAGCCATCAAGTCTTAGACAATGATCTAGGTTATTATATGCAGATTTTTTGGTCCCCCTTTTTTTTAGTCCCTCTGTTTCTTTTTTATTTAAAGAATTTAGCAGTAAGAAATTACTCCTCATCCAGGTTTTTATATCGACAATGCATTCCATTATTTTTTTCAAATTGGTATGTTTCTCCGGGCCACGAAGAAATATAGAGCTGAGTATCATCAGCATAACAGTGAAAGCTAACACCGTGCTTCCTGATGATATCTCCCAAAGGTAACATGTAAAGCGTGAAAAGTAACTGACCTAGTACTGAGTCTTGAGGTACTCCATACTGCACTTATGATCGATATGATATCTCATCATTCACTGCAACAAAACGATGGCGGTCAGATAAGGAAGATTTGAACCATGCTAATGCACTTCCATTAATGCCAACAATGTTTTCTAGTCTATTCAAGAGAATGTTGTGGTCAATAGTGTTGAACGCAGAACAAAGATTCAATAGCACTAATAGAGAGATACATGTACAACCATGATCACATGATAAGAGCAGGTAATTTGTAACTCTAAGGAGAGCAGTCTCGGCACTATGATACGGTCTAAATCCTGACTGGAAATCCTTACAGATACCACTTATCTCTAAGAGGAAACATAATTGTGAAGATACTGTCTTTTCTAGTACCTTGGACAAAAAAATTCTTTGGGTTTTAATTGTGTTTTTAGGAGCTTAGATCATATCATTTACAAGAAGTGCTTTAGTAGAAAGAGACCTGATATTCAATAAGACAAGCTTCAAATATGTTTTGAGCCCCAAATAATTTAACAAATGGTTTCTCAGTGGTTTACAGCAGTATCAAATGTACTTAAAAACTTACTAAAAGTTTACCAAAGTTTGACTCCAAGAAAAAGCCCCATTTTCAAAATGGCAGCCGCCAGGTCCTTAAAATCACCATTACTCCTTTGTATTCCTCCTAGACCAGAAATATTGGTGCCTGATACATGTTTTGGCCATGTAATATTCTAATTAGCATATTTGCATGATAGATAAGTGATTAAAAGTATAATTATATATTAAAGCAATTGGTTACAAGCATATTTATGGGAAAAAGAAGTACAATTTCTCTCATGTACAGGTACATGTAAAAAAAAAAAAAAAATAAAATAAATTGGAAAGTACTTTATTTTTTTGTAATTTAATTGAAAAAGCTAACTTTTTTGTATTTTAGATTCATTGCAAACAAAATAAAATATTTAAAGAGTTTTTTGTTTGAGTTTGATGGTTACGACTTACAAAACAGAAATGTTCAACATCTCCAAAGTATGTTTAATTATGCACTCAATACTTGTTGGGTCTCCTTTTGCAATTACTGCCTGTGGCACTGCAGGTTGCTTCGATAGCCGCCTTCAGCTCCTCTGTATTGTTTTTCAGATGTTACTTAACTTCCTCTTCACAATACTTCATAAATTCTCTGTGAGGTTCAGGTCAGGTGAGTTGGCTGGCCAATCAAGCACAGTAATATTGTGGTCAGCAAACCACTTGGAAGTGGTTTTGGCATTGTGGGTAGGTGCTAAATTCCTGCTGCAAAATTAAATCAGCATCTCCATTAAGCTTGTCAGCAGATGGAAGCATAAAGTGCTCCAAAATCTCCTGGTAGATGGCTGCATTGACTTTGGACTTGATATAACACAATGAACTAACACCAGCAGAAGTCACGGCACTCAAATCATCACTGACTTCAGAAACTTCACACTGGACTTTGGATTCTTTGCCTCTCCAGTCTTCCTCCAGACTCCAGACCTTGATTTCCAAATGAAATGCAAAATTTACTTTCATCTGAAAAGAGGACTGTGGACCACTCAGCAACAGTCCAGTGATTTTCCTCCTTACCCCAGGTGAAATGTTTCTGATGTTTTTTTTTTTTTTTTTTTCTGGTTCAGGAGTAGCTTGGTTTTAGGAATGTGACAGCTGTAGCCCTTTTCTTGAAGATGTCTGAGCATGATTACTCTTGATGCACTGATTCTGGCTTCAGTCCACTCCTTGTGAAGGTCCCCCAAGTTCTTGAATCGGCTTTTCCAGACAATCATCCCAAGGCTGAAGTCATCCCTAACTTTTCCTACCACACTTTTTCCTTCCAGTCAATTTTCTATAAATATATTTTGATACAGCACTCTGTGAACAGCCAGACATTTCAGCAATGACCTTCTGTGGCTTACCCTCCTTGTGGAGGGTGTCAATGATTGTCAAGTCAGTAGTCTTTCCCATAATTACATAACATGAGTTAAATTGTTTACATCTCTGGTTCACCCCAAACAATGTTAACCTAACAGTATTCTCACAAAATAATGTATTCCATAAGTATGTAATCATGTCAGTGCAATTTAGACAGGTTCAATGGATTCATAGACCCAGAAAACTTGGGATTAGACACCAAGATTACTTGACTACTGGTCAACCCTGTTGTAAAACAATGTGCACACATAAGGTTTAAACAAACTCAGTGCTGACTGGTCAACATTATTACACTTCAGTTCAACAGAGCATCTCTTTTTTTTTTTTTTTTTTTTTTTGCAACAGACCGGTATAAGTAGGCCTAATAAAGAAACCAAAAATGCTGGTACATGTCCCTACATACAGTACTGTTCACTATTATTGGCACCCTTGGTAAATATGACCAAAGGCAGCTGTGAAAATAAACCTGCCTTGTCCTCTTGATCTTTCCTTTAAAAAAAATCACAAAATTCTAAACTTTCATTGAAGTAAAACAATTGAAATTGGGGGCATAAATCTCATTGTGAAATAAATGTTTTCTCTAGTTCATGTTGGCCACAATTATTGGCACCCAATTATTGCAACGTCTTTCCCCAAGATAACAGCTCTGAGTTCCTCTTGGGGAACTTGAGCTGCATCGAGTGCTTTTGGGGAACGCCTTTGGAAAGAACAACTCTGAATATCGTGTGCAATCAGTCCAATGGAAGAGCGTGACGTCACGTGGTTTTATGCGTGGTTTGCCTGTGATCGAGGGATCCGATCATCTGCCAGATCTGGCGCCCAAACCCTGGGATCAGAAGCACACTCGTCGGTTTCTTCCTCCCAGGGCGAGGGGTCTAAAATGGTAAATGGCCTGCATTTATATAACGCTTTCAGCAGACCACATGGCCATCCAAAGCGCTTTACAATTTGCTCACATTCACCCGTTCACACTTCTCATTTATACACCAACTGCGGTGTCTGCCATACAAGGCGCCATCCAGCTCGTCGGGAGCAGCTGGGGTTAGGTGTCTTGCTCAAGGACACCTCGACACTTGGTCAGGTGGAGCCGGGGATTGAACCACCAACCTTCCAGTTTGTAGACAACCTACATGAACCACTGAGCCACTGCCGCCCACTGCCGTCTACACTCCACCTCTCTTCGTCCGATGAGACAATTAGTAGGGATTCGCCACCCCTTTCGCCCCAGTATGAGGAGCTGCTGGAGGTGGTAAATCGTGCAGTTGATATATTAAAAATAGACTGGCCCGCAGAGAAAAAACATGAACCGCAGAAAAGCAAGTTAGATGAGTGGTTTCTGCAGCCGAGACAGCCACCTCCAGCCAGAGCCTTCCCTTTTTTCCCGACCTCCACGAAGAAATAGCGAGGTCGTGGAAACACCCCTATTCAACCCGTCTCTTTGGCCCCGATTCTCAATACTTTGGCAATGTCGCGGGGCTCGATGAGCGAGGGTAGAGAGCGATGCCCCGAGTCTAACAGACGCTTGCAAGCTATCTGTCACCCGGTTCGGCATCGTCTCTGAAGGCTCGGCCTTGCCCACGAAACCGTTAAAAACAACATCAACATTAATGGGCAAGGCTATGTGGCAGCAGGTCTGGCGGGGGCGTGCCTTCACACTACGGCCATCCTCCAAGCATATCAGGCCGACCTGCTGAGAGATGTAGACGAGGGAGAGGGGATCAAGTCCGACGATATTGCAGAGCTTAGACGGACCACTGATCTCTCCCCCCGCGCCACCAAAGAGACCGCTCGTGCGATTGGGCCATCTATGGCAGCCTTGGTGGATGCGGGGAGGCATTTATGGCTGACCCTGTCTCAAATAAGAAAACGTGACAGGGTCTGCCTCATGGACGGGAGATACCCACGCCACTAGCGGGCTCCTCATACCACAAGGCTCAAAAACAGAGCATCGCCACTCGTGCTCCCCCGTTCTGAGTGGAAGGCTCCTTAATTAAAATCTGATCTTCGTACTGTACGGTGCCCGACTCTCCCTGGTGCCCTCTTGAGGCCGGTCTGCCAACCCTGCCAGTGTTTCAGGGCGCAGCGGTCTCCCACGAGCGTCACTCCCAGTTATTTCCGCCCGTGAGCATAGCGGAGCTGGGAAGATCGCCACCCCTTCGGGGGCCTCTTACACCAGAGATCAGTCTCGAGAGACTGATTCCCTTAGTACATTATCTAGCAGCGTGGAAACTACTGCCAAATGTATCTCAATAGGTCCTGCACACAGTAGGAAGAGGCTATTGTATTCAGTTCGGCCGTCCACGGCCGAGGTTCAATGGGGTTACACCGACAGTCGTCGCCCCCAGCAGGCTCTGGTTATGGAACAAGAAGTGAATACCCTATTAAGGAAGGAGGCCATCGTGGTGGTCCCTCCTCTAGTCAGGGAATCCGGGTTTTACAGATGGTATTTCATAGTTCCAAAGAAGGATGGGGGGTTGCGTCCGATCTTAGACTTACGTCAATTAAACCTCTCAGTAATGTCACTGAAGTTCAAAATGCTCACTGTCAAACAGGTTGTAGCCCAAATCAGATCCGAGGACTGGTTTGTCACAATAGATCTCAAAGACACATACTTCCACATATCCATCCTTCCACAACACAATAAGTTTCTGAGGTTCACTTTCGGGGGCAAAGTTTATCAATATCGAGTATTTCCCTTCGGCCTTGCACTCTCACCCCACACGTTCACAAAATGTGTAGATGCGGCTCTGGTACCCCTCCGTATGCAGGGCATCCGCATTCTGAATTATATCGACGATTGGTTGATTTTAGCTCAGTCAGAGCAGATGGTGGTTCGACATCGAGGTGTCGTTCTCGCCCATATGGGGGAGCTGGGTTTGAGACTGAATGCCAAGAAGAGTGTACTTTCTCCAGTTCAGAGAACCACGTATCTGGGCGTAGTATGGGATTCGACCACGATCCAGGCACGTATGTCTCCTGCTCGGATCGAGTCAATCCTCACATCAGTCAAGAGAGTCACAGAAGGCCAGTCACTCACTGTCAAGCAGTTTCAGAGACTGTTAGGGCTCATGGCAGCTGCGTCCAATGTGATAACTTTTGGCCTCCTGCACATGAGGCCCCTACAGTGGTGGCTCAAGACCAAGGGGTTTTCCCGAGGGGAAATCCATTGTGAACTATCAAGGTCACGCGGCGATGCCTTCGTGCCTTAGACATATGGAAGAAACCTTGGTTCTTGAATCAGGGCCCGGTGCTGGGAGCTCTTGGTCGCCGTGTAACGCTAGTGACAGACGCGTCCCGGTTGGGGTGCCGGCATGAGTGGCCACCCTGCTCGCGGTCTGTGGAACGGTCGCCATCTGACATGGCACATCAATTGTCTAGAAATGCTAGTAGTGTATTGAGCATTGAAATATTTCCTCCCAGACCTGAGAGGCTGTCATGTGTTAGTGCGCACCGACAACACAGCGGTAGTCTCTTATATCAATCACCAGGGGGGTCAACTGCCCAGTTGGTACAGATCTGGAGTTTTTACAAGCTAGGCTCTCTGCGGGGTTAACCCACTCCACCTTAAAGGTGTACATGGCAGCCACAGCTGCTTACCATGTCCCTCTCAATGATCAGTCAGTGGGTAGACACCCCCTAGTTACACGTTTCCAAAACAAATATTAAACTCAACACAAAAATGTGACACTGAGCACAAAATGAAGCTTCTGCCATGGCCATCCCAGTCCTCTGACCTGAAGCCTAAAAAAATGAGTGAGGTGAACTGAAAAGAAGCACTGACATGGAGCTGTGATTCTGAAGGATTTGGAGATATTCTGCATGAAGGAGTGGTCCCTGATCACGCTCAACCTGTTCATGTCCTTCTCCCTCGTGGCAAGCCATGTTGCTGGCTCACACACCTGGTCAGATAAAAAAAGACTGAGAAACAGCAGAAAACAAACAAAGGGGAGACACACAATTTAAACTGTTTTGGTCGGGTCTTCTGTCACATTACACTGCCAGAAGAAACACAGAGTCTTTATCAATTCAGGGTAAATCCAAAATGGAACACAGGAGCAAAACACACATACTGACTTGACCCATCTGGGAGTTTGTCGCTCAAAAGCTCATTTTTTAGTTTCATCTGACCATAGAAGTCAGAGCCATTTCATGTTCCAGTTGTATCTTACAACTGAATAGGCTGGAGTTTTTGGATGAGTAAGGAGAATTTTTCTTGAAACCCTAAAGAACCCCAAGTCTCAACTAATCTCCGCAATTCTCCAGCTGTGATCCTTGGACAGTCTTGGGCCACTCAAACTCTCCTCCTCATTGTGTATTACGACGATATAGACGATATGTCTTCTTCTTGGAAGATTTGTAACATCTTTAGTTGACTGGAACCCTTTAATTTTTGCCCTGATGGTGAAAATGGGGATTTTCAATGCTTAAGCTCTTTTCTTACAGCCATTTCTAATTTGTGAATCTCAACAATCATGTTCTGCACATCAGAACTATATTTTTTTGGTTTTACTCCTTTTTGATAGATGATTAAGGGGTGTTTGGCCTTTGTGTTTGTGTGCCATGGCTGGACAAATTCATACTCTTATTCACCCTGGTGTGCTAAAAAAAATTTATATCATTGGTAATATACTTTAGAGATATTTCACTCAAAATCATTTATAGGGGTGCCAACAATTGTGGCCAACATGCATTGGAGAAAAACAGTTATTTCATCATGAGATTTTCTCCCCACTTTCAATTGTTGAATGTTAATGATACGATAGAATTTTGTGAATTTTAGGAATGAAAGATCAAAAGGATAAACAATGCAGATTTATTTGCACAGCCGCCTTTGCTCATGTTTAGTAAGGGTGCCAATAATAGTTGAGGGCACTGTATCATATAAAAGGCATTACCATTACCACATCTACTGTACACTCTGGTTCAAAATATCAGAATGTTTACTGACGTGTTTTGTTGTTGTTTTTTTAAACATTCCTGTTGTATAACAGATTTGTTTCCAAAGACATTTAGATAATAAATGACCATTTTAACAATCAGTTTTGTGAAATATTACAGTAACTATGACAGTAACATAACACGAAAAATATCATCCAGCAGCGGTTAACATTTAGAGGGGTCTGTAAGATTATGTTCAAAAAGATTCCAGCAGTGGCAACCACAGACCACAGCACTTCTGAGAGATGAACTGCTGTGAAAGAAGTGACTATGCAATTCAGCAGAATTTATGCTGTGATCAAAAAGAGTAAGAGATATAATGTGTATGACAAGGGCCAAATGTCTGTGGCTTTCTTTAATTTGATTTTGCAAGACTGGGGAAGATCCCACCCAAAGTGTGTGACGGTGAGGACATTTCCCTCTTTTTTCAGTCCTTATGAGTGCTGAATGTCAAAGCAAAGGCATAGATTAAATGATTTTCTTTTTACTTTTTACTTTCTTTGCCAAACAACCTCTTGGTGTCAGTTTGCACACCTCCACCACAATGCGAGGCAAGTACAGCACTTGGCTGCATGGAACATTCATTATGCAATATAGGTTTGAACAACTCTTTGAGGACATACTTGCCTGTCACTGCCAGATTGCCAATGGCATTTCCTCCTGCTGCTTGTCAGGGTGGAATGTATTGATTCAGTTTAATAGTTTAAATTTACTGTGGCTGGTTCTGTCCTCTGCTGCCAGCTGCACAGCGTGTCATGTTCTCCAACCTTTGCACCATGTGAACGTACACATTTTCAGACACAACACGCTTTGAAAAACACACCCTTATTTCCAGAAAAATGTCTACAACCAAATTAATTGATGAAGGGCAAAATAAATAAATAGAGGAATGCTGAAGAATGACTGAAACTTCGACAACATGTTGGCTAGGCTGTACTTGATAGCACTATGAACTCAACAGTCATGGGTTTGATGCCCAGGAAATACATGGACATAAAAAGTTACACATATAAATGCAATGTGAGTCTGTCAAATGTATGAATATAAATAGCATATAGGCCTTCATGCTAAAGGTCAGTGCTGGAGACCAGAGGGCCTGTAACACTTGCATTGGAAGGAGGCTATATTTGACTTTAAAGAGCCAAATGAGAGGAAAGGAATCTTGGGTTGAGTCCAACTATAACATTAGTCTTCATTAACATTAGTCCATTTGCCCTTTTTCCACTCTCTGTGCTTACATTGAAAAATATATATAATAAATTTGCTTGCAATAGGACAGACCATGGATAATAGGCTTGTTGGGAAAAGTCTAAGAAAAATTAAAAGATTAATCTTTTAGCAAGAAATTTCTCAAGCTAATGCGAAACAGTAGTTGTTGACACTAATGCCTTGGATATTGTGAGGCCCTTTAAAGGTGCCATCTGTAATGTTTGGCAAAAAAAATCAAGTCATACTCCACATTCCATAACAGATGGGGGCAGTATGCCTCAATAAAGTGAATTGGTCTACTCTAGAGTAACAAACGAGAAACGGCATAGTCTCTATGCTCCGCCCCTACTTTCACAACAACACTACAGCCATAGCCGAAGCCTAAATGTGCGTTCACACCGCCGGCGTCTAGAGCGTCAAAAATCGCTCTTGCCGCTCTGCTCACGACGCTGCAGAAAGATTTGTGAGCGCTCAGACGCTCTAACGTAGATCGAATGCTTATTTTGTATTTAAAGCGCCCGCAAAGCAAACAAGCTTGTTGATCTCGTGCAGACTAACCACAAGGAGTTATAACCTCATTAAATATTGTTGTGGACGAAATATTATGATCCTTTACTTAAAATGAACAATCTCAGACACCTTGGTCCACGTATCACTTTTAATTAATTTTTTTATGTCCCTTTAGGCAAACAGGGACACATCATAGATTAATACAAACGCTAAACAGCAATAATCAACCTGTCCTTTATTCTGCTTGAGAACTAATGTGCCAACTCTCAAGCATTCACCGTGAGACACACGCAATTGACTCTTTTCACACGCTTTCACGCCACACATCAATTTTTTCACGCACAGAAAAACCACGAAGCAAAGAGGACACAGAGACCAACAGACTAGACAGAGCAGGTTAGTTATGATACATAGGGCTGTGCAAAAAATCGAATGCAATTTTCATGCACCTCTCATCAGTAAAGACACTCCTGTAATTAGAAGTATATCTCCAGCATGTGCATTCAGATCAGGGTTGCCAGGTTTTCACAACAAATCCTGCCCAGTTGCTTCTTAAAACTAGTCCAAAACTAGCCCATTCACGTTTCCGGGAGGTTCCCCGATAAAAATTGCTTCACGGGGTTAAAATATACATTTTTGGGAAGGGTTTCCCTGGTAAAATTAGCATTTTAGGGGCTAAATATCACGTTATTGGTATTGGGATTGCTTCAAACCGCGGACATGAAAAACAACCGCAGACTTGCAACACTGGTTCAGGTGGAGCGGCAGTAACTGCACAGAGCCTTAGTCTACCGACAACTAACACAAAATCGCTTTCAAAATCAACAAAGAATCGCCTGCGATTTTAACATCGATGTTGTGTAGATTGTCAGTGAATTACGGCTCCGTGTAGTAAATGCCAACCAGTGTTGCCAAGTCTGTGGTGGTTGTTTTTCATGTCCGCTGGTCACAGCGACCACAATACAAATAACGTGATATTTAGCCCCTAAAATGCGAATTATACCAAGGCAACCCTGCTAAAAAAAACTATATTTTAACCCCGGGAAGCAATGTTTTATCGGGGAACCTTCTGGAAGCGAGATTGGGATAGTTTTGAGAAGCAACTGGGCAGGATTTGTTGTGAAAACCTGGCAATCCTGATCTGAACACACGTACTGGAGATATACTCCTAATTACAGGAGCGTCTTTACTGATGAGATGTACATGAGTAAAGACATGCACAGCCCTATATAATAAAATGGGTAACGTTAAGTTATAGCTAGCTAATTATCAAACGCAGCTACGGTTAGCCATCGCTAACATTAGCACGTTTATCGAACAGCCTTCGATACATTTCTATGTTATAACTTCCCGAAAACAAATACACAAACATATAAAACAGAAAAAAACAGACACTATTTTCAACTGAACAGAGATGACATCACTGAATTCAATGATGAACTGCCTTTAACTATCATTTTGCATTATTGAGACACTGTTTTCCAAATGAATGTTGTTCAGTGCTTTGACGCAATGTATTTTGTTTAAAGCACTATATAAATAAAGGTGATTGATTGATTGATTGATAAAACAAACTTCTAGCGAAATACTAACAGCATCTAACTTGCAAGTTCGGAGTCAAACCTCATTTCTTTCAGGTCCATCAGTTGTCTCCAGCGATTAAAAGCAGTGCCGATGTTTACTCTGGTATTCTTATCGGATTTGATTTGTGATTCCGAGCGCGGTTGTTTCCCTGTAGCGGGTGTTGGTCTTTTGCCAAGGGCTTCAGCTATCTTTCCGCTCTCTTCTCTGAACTGAAAGTATTGGGCTGTACTTTCCACACGATTGACATCAGGTCCAGGTACGCCCTGCGAGTTATTCGTGTATTCGTTGCAGGTTGGCTGGTGATTATGTTGCCCGCATACCGCCTCTCACGGCCGAAACTGGTATTACAACACCTGCCGGGCCGGGGCTAGTAATGCTAATGCTAATTAAGGTTGATATCTCTGCAGCACTATAACTTGAAATTTTTTTAATAACATCATCGCCTTTATTTCTTCTCATTCTTTTGATGCGTGTAGGTCATGTTATGGATATTTTTACCTCAATTTCTGCATATGGCACCTTTAAGCAATAAGTTGTGGCCTAGTGGTTAGAGAGTTTGACTCCTAATCCTAATGTTGTGGGTCTCTGGCCGGCAACACCACGAGTGAGGTGCCCTTGAGCAAGGCACCGAACTCCAAACTGCTTAAATGGCTGCCCACTGCTCTGGGTGTGTGTGTGTGTGTGTGTGTGTTCACTGCTGTGTATGCTCTTTGGATGGAATTCTGAGTATGGGTCACCATACTTGGCTGTATGTCATGTCAGTCACTGAAAGGTCCCATGCATCATCTCTGATTCAGATTAACTGACTCAGACCATTCTGACCAATGTATACAGCCCATATATGATGTTAAAAGTTCATACAAACATGCTATCATGCTCTAGAACATTCCTCAAAAACTGCGGGCAGAGTTTGTACACATTACACAAAATGTTGGTGGAAGCCTGCTGATGCCAACAGAAAGAAATTCATCAAATGTATGTAAATGTTTTGGTAACCTGAACCTCAAAGGCTTTTGCATCACAAGGCATATTTTGTCAATTTGGTTTTGTTTGTTTACGGAGGTTTCAAACTAGTTGCAGGCCCCATTTGATTATGGCATTTATAAATGCAAGAGCATGAGTGTTATTCCCTTGCTTTTTGCTAATGATGGCATCGAACAGACGTTCTTTATGTTTGAGCTGTGTGAACATCTTCTTCGGTTCAGCTTTAATAGTTCTGATAATATTCTAATAATTGTCTTTCCTTTCTGTGTAGAGTGTGGGCTTTGCCATTCCTAGTAGTCAGAGCCCCATACTTGGGAGCATCAGGTCTGTTTTTTAAAATTCTTTTTAAAGAAAATCCTCTAAGGAGAAGGACAGGTTCTCTTCAAGAGCCCCGCTGGTCTGCTTCTTGGAAGTGTGTGTCTGGGGAGGCCAGGCCTCTCATTAGCCCTGGGTTACAGCGCTGCCTCCCTGTTTGGCTTCCTCAAGCGTCTTGGGGTCAGGGAGGGGTTCTTGGAGAAGGGGGTGGGGGGCAGTAATCCCAGAGAGAAGAAATAATAACAACATGTGCATTTATATCCTTGTGTAGAGAGTGGGATTTATCTAATTCAGACCACCTCAGATCCTGCTGCTCTTTTGTCTTATTCACGTCCCTTCCTTTGATCATTTGAACATTTTGACATGTTTTAAGTGCCATACCATTTTGCTTTTTAATCTTCAAAACTGAAAAAATCAAAACTGTAACAAATGACACCCCAATCCCTTGAGTCCACACTTTAATGATGTTATGCTGCTTTCTGTTCAATCTGTTCTTACTCCAAAGGTGTCTGGTAATTATAATAAAAATCTTGTCTCACAATATCATCATGATGACAATTATACCCCAGAATATAATTTCATGATGGTAAAATTCCCATGCCTTCATGTCAGTAATAATGGCAAATGTTTCTCAATAAAAGCCATGTTTTACCTGCATGCAGCAATAATAACGCTTTTTGAAAATATGTGACTAATGTTATGGTGCAGCATGATTTTGAATATCCATAGCCATAGCCATAGTCGTAGCTGGACACCTGACACAGATGCAGAGTGATGCACCGGCATGTATACAGAAGAATGTGTTCAAATCTTAAAGATGTGGTACAGCAAATTTGTAAAGACACATTTTCGTTAAGTTTTGCTTTGCTGATGTTTAAGGATTCCTTTCAGGGGAAGGGCTCTGATAGTAATGGCATGCAAAGTGATATAATTTATGAATCTTAACCTGCCAACTTGGCTAGTGTGTTCTTATGCATTTCCCGCCATGGTTGATTTTCACCCACGTTTGGTGGGTTGGCGGGTGTTATCACTGGTGCGATTTATAGTCCAAAAAATTAACAAATTAAACCTTATCTTGATTTTATCTTGATTTTGGTTTGCTTGCTTCACACCCCAGAGAACAAATTCCTTAATTCAGCCAGAGTATGTAAAAATCTGTCATATCTGTCACAAACCTGGAATTATCAAAATGTTTGCACATTTTCAGTTCTTACCACATCGTTAACATGTCAAACATTATGATGCTAAATAAGAGCTGGAGTTGGAGAAAGGTCAAATCCGGTGCAGTTTACCAAAGCATACTTGACCGTTCCTTCATCGAAAAATTGAGCTCTGTCATGCGAATGGGTGTGAGTTTTCTTTTGCCAAACTGTTATGAAAATGAATGCATGTGGACTACTCAGAAAGTCTGAGTATCCAGAATTCATCTGGCCCCGAGCCAGCTTGTACAGCTGTGCTTATCCTTGTTGTGAGGTAAAGCCACTCGGATCATGTGGTAGGGTGTGGACTGGTTGACCCGTGGTCCTAACAACCCAAAAGCAGCCAGCCAGCAGGGCTTCCATCCTCCATATCCCTAATCACCAAGTTCCTTTCCAACAGCAACCTCCACTATGGAATTGCAGGGCAGCAAAAATAATAATAGCTGTTTTTCCCGCTCTGAAAGAGGAGCCTTGCATGAGATTAGGCGATGGGTGCTCTGTTTTTCTTACCCTTGTAATGTATGTACACCCTTAGACCTGTGCTTCCCCTCCCTGACCTAATTCTCAAATGGCAGAAAGGAGGGGGTAGCAAGTAAAGGAGAGCAATGCTAGGCCACAGAGTACAGAATGAGAGCGACTCAGGCGACCAATGTGTGATGAAAATGTCTTGTGTAAAGAGATGGGATGTGCTGGTGTGAAAGAAGAGATTTGCAGACACGGAAAAGATAAGCAGAGTTCTCCTAGGTTTCCACAAGACGCTTCACCTCACATGACCCTGAGAACCACTCTCGGGTCAATTAGCTGCCTATCACCTCATGCATCATCAGTCATTTGTGGCCTTCATCCAGGCTGTTTTGTTTCAGTTCTTCTGAGATGTTTTGCAACCAGTTTAGGGCTGACTGGCCTGACAGATGCATTAGTGCCGTCCCCTTTCTCTCCCTTCCCTGGGAAGAACGGGAAAGTGACGATGGCATATTTAATCCATTAAAGGGGAAAGATGTTTACTGAGAACGCAGACAGGAGTGCTGTCAAAACTGCGTATGTCGGTGCTCACGCTCATATACGGAGCCAGACAACTTGACGATAGGCAAGTCCTGGGAGATGGAATTCAGTGTGAGGCCGCACGCCTTATTTGGAATCATCTAGTCCTCTGGTTCAGCAAGAAAATATGAAGAATGTGAGGATAAAAGGAAGAAAATGTTTATTTGCGGTGCTTAGATCCCCAAGTGGTGATATAAGGTGGGGAAGCATTCCAGCAGAATGAGAGATCGTAGGTCAACAAAAGAACATGATGGACTGTGTCCAATGGTTTTACAACTCTGTCAGTGATGTAGGCACAACAAACTGTTTAGGCAAAAAGCATACTAGGTGGCAAATACAAAAATCTGCTAATGAATACGAATGGTTATGAATGTTTGAACAGTGTAATGAAGGAAAAACTGAGGACAAGAAAAACAAGGCAGTGCGAGAATATTAATGTTTGGAGCTTACAGAAAATGTTTTCAGTAGAGGAGAATATACAACAGTTGTGTTTTGATGAACTAATATGATATAAACAGAACCATTTCTGTTAATGAGATCTGGAAATGTAAAGAGGCTTTCTGGGATCTCATTCCCCCTACTAAAATTTAGTTTCGAGTGTTGAGCCGATCTACAGAGCAAGTAAGAAATTATGAAGGTTTATTGGATAGGTACATTATAAAATAGGAGGCCAGGTTAAATATGGCCCACTGGGAGCTGCAACACTTTAAAATGGTTCAAGATTGCATTTGGAGACTCTTAAATGTCTGAGAATGTTGTGGTTTTGCTGTTTAATGAACTTAACATCTTGCTCTACTTCAGGCAGATTTGAGGAAGTGCAGAAAAGTAGTGTGTGACAGACGCTTTCTCACTGCTCTGAAGAAATATGGAAAAACAATGAGTTTACCTCTGGCTGCTGGCAGCGAAGAACCCATGTGGCCCATGAGAGAAAATAAAGGTTACAAATAGCCCTCAGAATTAACCCAGTCCTTAAGTTAACCATTTCATTGTTAGGCTAGGCCCAGATCCCTCTCTCTCTGATTTGTCTCTATAATCAAGTAGCAAATTCCTTTGAACTCATTAACTGCATTTAAATGACTACTGTCAGAGATATGTTTTAAATTGATGGCAGCAAATTAGTGTAAGTAAAGTATGAGCAACTGCAACCTCCACTTTGAAAAAGGCCTCTTTGTGTTAAACGCTAGTGTGGCATTCCTTAATTCTTTAGGGTTTTGATGAATAAAACTCTTGGTTAACTCTAACCAATTTTATTAAATAAAAATGTACAATATCTTATGCAAAGACATACACATGTAAAACACTGTTAATGGGGCTAAGTGATACTATACGAATGTAAATGTATGCACAACAAAAACAAAAGAGCATTAATGGGAGGAAATAGAGTGTCTTACACAGGACAAAACCAGGCATAAAATATGTGAACAATTCACTAATTGCTAAGTATTTTTCTTTGATTTAAAGATTTTGACTGCTTTAAAGGAAAATAACCACGTCATTTTCATGCAGCTTCTGACATCTTAGCAGCACCAGTGCACTGGATTGTGTTATAGCAGTGACTTGGGATGTTTGTGATGATGGGTCGACACACACTCACACACACACACACACACACACACACACACACACACACACACACACACACATACACACACACACACAATATGTTAACACTTTATATGAAGCCTGTATTTAAAATACATTATAAAGGTATTCTTAAGTCTTTATAGTGAATGCATAATTCATTATAAAAAAATCTTATAATATGTTGCATCATCTCATGAATATTCATAAAAACAGTTTTAATATATTATAATATTTACTTATTTGTGGTTATAGCTTTTAAGATTATGATACTTTATAACACAATAAACACGTTGCATCAACTTTTACAATGGATTATACTTCTTATAATGTGTTATAAATCATATCTTGCCATTTTTCTGATGCTACTTTACTTAAAGCGGTCAAACTCCACTCCACATAATAAGTTGTAATAATATTAATAATAATAAAAAAATCTGTATTTTTTTCTTATTCTACCAAACTAGATTCTTTAATTCTTGAGCATATTAATACTCTAATGAAAGTTAGTTGGCATGTAGTTGCAAAGCTGCTTATAGTCGACTGATTAAGGGGACAATCAAAATAAAATGTAACCATATAAAACATTGTTGCTGTTTTTTCAGTTGGAGTATTAAACTCAACTAATTAACATTAGCTCCACGGGAAACACTCAAAAAACATTCAACATCTAACCACTCACAAGCTTTAGTAAGATACTGTGCAGATCTTAAATAAACAATGTTAAGATATGATACAGTCCATTATACTGTAAATAAAGTAGATTAAATATGGTGTTCATTGTGTGTTATAAATAATCATACTCTTAAACGTATGACCACAAATACATAAGTATTATGATTTATTATAATTGTTGTTGTAATTATTCATGAGTTGATATAGACGTTTTTTTTAATTTTTTTTATAATGCATTCATTATAATGCCTTAAGAATACCCTTATACATACCCTTACACACACACACACACACACACACACACACACACACACAATCTTTAAAATATGCATGTTTAGTGTAAAATTAAGCATGGTTCAGTCCTTTTAAAAGGAGACGGGAAGAGCATGTACAAATCATTTTAATGAGCTTTCCTTTGGGATGGGATTAGCTACCAAAATGGCCTCCTCTGACGTATGTGTTTGATTTTTCTCGCTGATGCATCCATTTTGCTCTCAAGGCAGAAATGATCGAGGCAGATTAGACTGCCCTTAACAAACAGCTTTAGCTGGTTCAGAGAAAACATATGGGAAAGACTGTGATAAATTTTCAGTGTGTTCACTCTTGATCTCAAAAGCCCTCCATTTCAATTCAGTTCAATTCAAGTTTATTTATAAAGCACTTTTTACAATACAAATCGTTGCAAAGCAACTTTACAGAAAATTAAGTTTCTACAATATTTAGTAGTAGCTTACCAGTGGTGACTATCAGTTTCAGTACATATGGCAGAAATGTACGGAAAAATCAACTGAAGACGTAATCGAACAGACGATGAACACTATTAAAATAAATTATTATATGATGCAATAAAACTTATAGCAAAATTTGGTAGTTATGCATGCTATTTCAGGGTTAGCATCATCTGAGGTCCTCTGAGGGGTTGGCATCATATCTTTTCATGTGTTCTGGATCCAGACTGGAGCTTGTTTAAATCCTAGTTATCACGGAATGTCAATCTCATGGCAGAAACAGAAACAGATAGAGACATAATAGCGTAGCTGCTGTTCCAACAAAGTAATATTAATTTGTTTAACCCAAGCTAAAGAATAATCATGTGCATTCGATCAGATATAACTGCAGTCCAAGATCATGAGATTCATTAATTTAATGCCTGCCCAAAGAGATGTGTCTTTAATCTAGATTTAAACAGAGAGAGTGTCTCTGAACCCCAAAAGTTATCTGTTCTCAAGGCTGTTCCAGAGTTTGGAAGTCAAATGTGAAAAGGCTTTACCTCCTTTGGTGGACTTTGCTATCCTAGGTACTACCAAATGTCCAGAGTTTTGTGACCTTAGGGAGTGTGATGGATTGAAGAGTGATAGAAAACTAGTTAGGTACACAGGAGCTACACCATTAAGGCCATATACTGTAGGTAAGTAACTATATTTTAGAACTGATACAGAACTTCAGTAGCCTGTGCAGCGACTGTAAAAATTGGGGTGATCATATTTCCGTGATTGTAAGGACCCTAGCTGCTGCATTTTGGACCACCTGTAGATTGTTTAGTGAAGATGCAGGACAACAACCTAGAATTGCATTACAATAGTCCAGTCTAGAGGTCATGAATGCATGAACTAGCATTTCTGCATCAGAAACAGACAACATGTTTCGTAGCTTGGCAATATTTCTAAGCTGGAAGAATGCTGTTTTTGTAACATGGGAAATATTATTTTCAAAAGACAAGTTGCTGTATAATATAACCCCCAGATTTTTGACTGTAGAGGAAGTAAGAGTACATCCATCTAGTTGCAAAATAAACTAGATATAAAATGAACCAAATGAAGTTCACAAATAATGTAAAAAATCCCAGTTCAGTTTTTTCTTGACACTTTTGGCTGGATTTGGTCTGTAATCCCCTATTTGACCATTTATTTGACAGCTGCACCAGATACAAATAGCTGGAGACATTACAAATATTTCATAAATACATTTTATTGAGTGCTCAAAAAAACATGAAAACAAAGTTTATATAATCAGAATACATGACTGTTTAGATAAAAACAAAACTTGAACTGATCTCAATAATAACACCACTGTCTTCCATAAAGCTTTCATGCTTAATCGAATATTTTGCAACATTGACACTGCTATTGAACTAAATTGAATGAACCCTGGACTGACTCAAGCTGGTTAGAGATGAACTGAACTCATTTAATAATATTTACACCGTTTCCATCATTGATTCCATTATTTTCCTGTTCATTATTGTGAAGATGCTTTAAAACAATATTATTTTCTTGACTGTCAATTGAGAAAGTTGTTTTTATGCTTTCAGATAGTGTAGTTATAACATATACCAGCAGGGCCTAATGGAACTTTGCTAACAAAACAAAACTTTGTGCCTAGGTTAATGCAATTGGTACTAAATCTTATAGAAGAACTATGCTGTTATTGAAGGACTGGGAGGTCAACTGGACTCAACAATAAACACGCAAGCTGGAATCGCTGTTGCACATTTCTTATGTGAAGGGAGACTTTGTGGGGTAAGTGTTTTCTGGTAGCCAATGCTGATGTTTCAAATCATCAATACAAATATGACCCCTTCCCCATAAGGGTCTCGCCCTTATTTTGATAAATCCAGCCCCACATATGTATGAAACCCAGGAAACGATTATGGCGGAATCTGCTGTATTATTATCTGCTGTATTAAACCTATAATCTTACTTTTCGGAAACACTTTGGGAGCTGACGTTTGAACAAAGAAACCTCGGCATTAAAACGCAGGCCTTCCCACTCCTTGAGTTCTCTCCAGCACTGGAAAGCTGATCCAAACTTTACAAGTTTACTTCTTAACTTATCATAAGCCTTCTTTAATTCAGCAGATGGTTTGCTCCTTTTTTTTTTTTTGTCCGCCATCTCTTACATTCTGTCGTCACTCAGCACATCTAATGTCTGTCCTGTTCATTGATCGTTCTCTTCTTCACATCATGAGTAGACATGCCCCTTACTGTTGATTGGCTACAAGTTTGTTTTGGTACTCGGCCCGAGTCAGTTTTCTAAAGCGTTTTAGAAAAACTATATACCCTACTTTTAAAAGTCTCACTTACATGACTGCAATAATCTAAAATTCAGATACATAAATTCCAGTGTGGTGGCAGCCGGGCTTAATTAATGACTCTGAATAAACTCTTAGCTCTCAACAACCGTGCACGCATGGCTTTGGGTCCTGTTTCAGTAGTCTTTTACATAGCTAGACCTCACTGCACTAAGTTTGACTCTGAATATGTGGTTATTTTGTCACTCTCTCATCACATGTTTTTGATTTAGTTTTACAGTCTTGCAGCCACAAGCCACAGACCAGAAATAACACTCAGGCTGAATGACAGTCATACATCATTGCCAACTCTGATATGACAGCACTTGCCATATGAATAAATAAAAGGTAATTTGACTCAGGAATTATTAACTTTGACAGGCATTCAAACCATTCCGAATTATTTGAGGATGGAAATTACCTTTTAGTAGGCACCCATAGTACAGTGGGCATGGAAAGTTGAATATCTAAATCAAACACTGCAATAAAAAGTGGGGCATATGTTTATTTAAAAAGGGGGACCTAAAAATTGAGAAAATTTGCATAATTACTACCACTTTCCTGCTCCAAAATGGCCCTTTGTTCTTTTTATTGTCCTTCATTTCTGTAATTTCATGTTTGAAAAATATTTACATTTAATATTTGCATTTATCTGACGCTTTTATCCCAAGCAACTTACAATTGCTATATACGTCAGAGGTTGCACGCCTCTTGTTGCACTGTCTTGCTCAGGGACACATTGGTGTCTCACAGTGGATTCACACCAGAGGCATGTGTCTTATCCACTGTGCCAACACCACCCCTTGCAAACAATAATAAGCAAACAATAAATAAGCAAACAATAAATATATCACTTATATTCAAACATTTACTTTGGAGAACACAAGATGTGGAAAAAAGTATTATAGGCTCACAATACACCCAAATCTAGTGATTTCCAGTGAAATATGAAATCCTAAAAAGCATATTTGTCAGACTTATTTTGGTTTTACTGATTTGTGTCACAGACAAAAACAAACAAACAAAAAAAAAAAACATTCACAACCAGTTCTAGCCAGATATAACTCCCGAAATACAATAAATCTTCAAGGGAAATAAATAAATTAATAAACTTTAAACACAAAACTCCAAAACAATCCAGCTGTCCCAATGAAGCTCTCCCATTGCCTATTCTCCAGACGTTAACCAATGATTTTCATCATTTTTCCTTTTTGTTATTTTAAGTCAATACCCAATCCAGTTTGGTGATTCATTGAAACAAACTGGAATTTCAATACAGTTGAGTCTAGATTAATCATTTTACACAAATGATACATTTTTTTTTATATTTTGTGTAAAGTACCAAGCTAAGAGCTGTTTATGTGTTTCAATAGTGGTTGGCACAAGTTATCCTGTATGAGCCAGAGTTGGGTTTGCTTTATACTGATATGGTTACATATGTCATTGTAGTGCAGTCCTTATTCTTTGGTCAAGGAAAGGTGGATGCACTGTGCAGTATAATGTTAACAGTATCCTCCTCTCTAATTACACCATAAAAATGAAATGAAAACTTAGAGAACTGTGTCAGCAAAGTCTGAGTGACAATAATAATAATAATAATAAAAAGCAGCCTGGAGCTGCATTATGATATTTCTGCACTGAAATTACATCATTCTGATTGTTCCTAGTGAAATTTTCTGTACTACACAGTTGACTTGAATTTTATGAATAATATTCCATAGATTTCTTGGTTTTGTCAGATTTTACAGCAGAACTACATGCTGTTCTACTTCATAGTTTTGCATAAACCTGCTAGGTTAACATAAAGAGTTGGTTGGAATAAAACCTCTCATCAGAACAAAGCTTAGCATCAACACATTTAAAATATGTCGTTCCCCTTTAATGAAGTAACTGAAAGTCAGATCTTCAGTGGCATAAACTTCCCAGTCTATCCAGCCTGTTGCCAAAAACATGTTTTTATATGCCTTGGTTTTGAGAAGCAGGGAGTCTTGTATTGCCATGACTTTTTTTTTTAATATACACTGCAGTTTGTGGTCAAATTTGTCACTTATTGTGTATTGTATAGAGCGTGGAGGTCCAGCTTGTTTCAATTAGCTGTTGCAGTTGCCTGTTTCTGATTAAATCCTGGCAAAGCCAAGGTGATTCCTTTCTTAATGAAAAGCACTAGGGAGGCCAAATGCAAAAGCCTGGTTATCAAAGAATAATAGCCCGCCTTGAAAAGGTCTCTTGCTCTCATCACACTTCCCAAGGAGTTTCCCTCCATGTGGCCCATATAACAAATGTGCCAAGTCTGTGCATGTCAGATGGATGAAGGGGTTGCTTTGGGTTCAAATGAGGCTGCGCTTTCTGTTTACCTCAGTGAGGTTACATAGTTACCAAATACTGGACTGCTTTTCTAGACTCCATCATCCAAGGAGTTTTGTTGATTAGGTTTTTTTTTTTTTTTTTTTTACTTAAGATTTATGGATCATCTCTGTCCCCATGTAGATAAACATGCATTAAAGAGTAAAGCCTTAATACTGACTGTTTCTAACACAACAGCTGTAACTGTACTGTACATCTAATCAGTGATATGTAGTTTTCTCATAGGATACAAAGATAGTTCACCATTTACTTGTTCCAAACCCATTTGACTCTATTTGTCCTTTGGAATTCAATATAATATATTTTGAAATGTGTCTGTCTTTGTGCCTTCTATGACCTTTGTAGAACACAGTTGTCTGTTATCTATTGTCAGACGTATCTGCTTTTCCTGTAATCAATCTATATTTAAACAATGTACAGTATAGATTTTATATGGGTTACTTTGGTCTGAAAGCTTCAGGCAAAATGAAATATATAGGCATAAAGAGAGTTATATTACCTCTGGGCCTTAAAAACAAGGTGTCTGTGCATTGCAACAAACCCAATTTGTTTTCTTCATGCCGTGCAATCAAAGCAGGATGCGTGGATGGCTCGCGTGCAGTCAGTGAGACCTCACCCTGCAGATGAGCGGGAAAACAATGAGCTGCACAGAAACAGGATGGTGCCCTGTGCCAGTGCTGGGCCCATGAGGGACCCTTGGCTTGCCCAACCAGTCTAACAGGCCTCCAGTCAGAGAGGTCAGAAGGATGACTGGAGGTACAGAAGTCCTGACACATCACAGGAAACCAGAGAGGGGCAGACAGGAAGTAAAACAACTAAGAGGGAGATATTTATGAATAGATGAATCAGCAATAAAAGAGGGAAAAAAATGCATGAATGATATCTAAGTTAAGGCAATTTCGATGGTACTCGTCATCACACATGCTAGATGTTTTGGATTTATTATTTCCTATCTTTACTGGTTATTAACACCTCTTCTCCAGTACATCTTCACAATTTATTCACACAGGCAAGAAGTTCATAAAAAAATACAATTACTAGTGTAGCAATGAGGTTATTATTGTCTCTGAGACCACAAAGCATGTACAAACAAATTTTCATTTCATTTTCCTTTATTTTTATTTATAAATCACAATAAAACAACAATGGTTGACCATTGTGCTGAACAATATAATTTAAAAGGAATCAAAATACATAAAATGGTAAGACAAGACAAACAAATAATTTGAAATAATAAACTCCTGTTTGCTCATACACTAAAAGGCTTCTCAAAGAGGTAGGCTTTAAGCCTTGTTTTAAAAAGTGATTCTGTTGAGATTGGAAAGCTGTTCCACCTTTTCTCTTCAGCCTCGATCTAGGTACCAATAAAAATTTCTGATTCGATTACCTTAGACATCTAGCTGGACTGTGTAAGCTCAAAAGGTCAGAAAGGTATGAAGGAGCCAGTCTATTTAAAACCTTAAAAATAAAAAGTAAAAATGTAAACTCTGTTTTAAAATGGAGTGGTAGCCAGAGCAAAGGGAGTAAGGGGTAATATGTTCGTATTTGTGAGTGCCAGTCAAAAGACTAGCAGTTGCATTTTGTACTGTTTGTAAGCTATTCATACATGATTGGTTAATACCAATATACTTGAATTGCAGTAGTCTAGTAAAGATGCAAGGAGTCTGAGCTGAAAATGATACTTGATTTAACTACTGCATTTACTTGCTTATCAAAAGTCAAAGCAGAATCAAACACAACACCCAAATACATAGGGCTTGAAATATGCAGCCAGATCACCCAGCAGTTGTTGTATGTTGCCAGATACATCAAAAAAACCAAACACAATTCCTCAGTCTTACTCTCATTGAGATTAATTAAAGAATTAAGAGAGATCCAAGCCTTAATATCAGACAGAAAAGCAGTTAAAGCGCTCAAACTCTGGTTGTCATTTTGCTTAAAACCCACATAAATTTGCATGTCGTCAGCATAACAATTAAACGACACATTGTGCTTATTAAAGGGATCATATGATGCGATTTCAAGTTTTCCTTTCTCCTTGGAGTGTTACAAGCTCTTGGTGCATAAAGAAGATCTGTACATTATAAAGACTAAAGTCTCAAACCCAAAGAGATACTCTTTTTAAAAGTTAAGACTCATCCACACCCTTCTAAAGCGCCTCATTTAAACACGCCCCCACATATCTATGTCACGATGTGGAAAGATTCCATCAGTGCCATGTTATGGAGACGCTGCTTCGTTGTGAAAGCAAAACAACTTAATTTGGTCTTCCAAAAGAGGACACAACTAGAAATCAGAAATCAGTGCTTAAAGTTGTATTTAATAAGCTGTTCCAAAACAGTTCAACTCAAATATTTAAGTGTGTGCAGCACATTTTATGGAGGACTGTTTTCTGGCAAAGAAGACTACAATGCTGGCTGTTCTGACTCACAGTCTATAAGTATGTTTACATATGTAAAGGATTTTCCACTGACGATTCAAATGTGAGTTTTAAACAGTGTATAGTAACGGTGCTCAGTTCCATTCCTTGCACCCCTCTGTTTCTTTTATGGCTTCAGACATTTGTTCTATTTGAACGTAACTACGAAGTGGACATCACAGGATATTCTGCCATTCCATTCCACATATATGTTCCATTCAAAGTGCATTGAAGTGTGTGAGATGTGAATTTAAGTTGTATTTATTTACAGAGGTATTTGATGTCACACTTGTCCATGTGTGAATATTCCAATGTGATGTAACTTAAACAGATTTCCCCTGCTCACTGTGTAGGGACTATGGGAACATAGTTTATGCACGGAGTGCATGAATCAGGTGTGTTAACAGAAAGAACAATGGTGCAGAGTAGTGCTTGTTGTTTGTCATTTCTCCAATCACAAATACAGACATGGTTCACGTAAAAACACAGTATAATTCATTATAATCCTTAATTATGTCCCTACTGCATGTAACAAATGGCTAGTTTGTAATGGGTTTTATTGTTTTGTTAGCGCCTATAAAGAGCTCTTCACAAGTCACAACAATTTGCATTTGTATGCAAATAGCATGAATCCATTTACCATAAATTCCATTTGTTGTCCACATCCTCCACTAAAAGCTTGCATTTTTAAAAAATTATAATAAAAAAATTGAGAACACAAACACTAAAAGGGCTCTCTTCTCCCAGAAAGGGAAACAAAGGGGAGTGCCGGTTCATGCAGTACATACAGTGGTATGAAAAACAACAAGATGTTATTAAAAGTTGATCCTCTTCAAAATTTAAATATGGTGCAAGAGACTGAAGAATCAGCAACACATGGCGAGATTTTTATTTATTTATGCATTTAGCAGATGCCTTTATCCAAAGTAACTTACAATGTAATCAGGCTATATGTTTTTTTTACCAGTATGTGTGTTCTATGGGAATTGAACCCACAATCTTTTGCACTGACGCAATGCTCTACCACTAAGGAACACAGGAACAAAAGATGTGCAATTAAAAATGCAAGAGGCAATGGAATGAAACAAGAATGCAGGATATCAAGACACTGTCACGGTTGGTAAACCGTGATCTCGGGTTGTTTACACTTTGTGGTGAATTCTGTGTGTTCTGCGTTTGCACTGATTAGTTGTGGGCGTCTCCGTTTATTGTATCAGCAACAGCTGCCACTCATTACTCATCTCCTATATATATGGCTTGTCTCACGTCTTGTGTTTGTGAGATCGTTGTTTCATGTCGTTGTGTTACCCCCATCTGGTTAAAGTGTTTGTTTGCGTTTGGATGTCTGTGTTTTTCCTAGAACCTCATCCACTCTCCGCACGATCACTCAGCCACGGACACTTACCTTCGGCTCTATTCCCCGCAGTTCCTGTGCCACTCTCTCCTGCTGCCTCACGCCACCAAGACCCGGACTTCCCACCTACACTCCACCTCAGGCCGGATTTCTCACCAACCACCGTCTCCCTGGAGTGTTATCGTCCCATCGTCTTTGTGTATCATTGTTCTACTTGTCTTCATTTCATTAAATCCTGTTAACTCGCATTTGTTTCCGGACTGTCTTTCACCAGCCGTCACAGAACGATCTCACCCAACATGGAAGCAGCGAGCACCAACACCCTCACCGATTTCATGCACCATAGCGTCAAGAGAATGGATCAGCAGCAGGAGAGCATCTCGAACACCGGACGCGCTGTCCAAGCGCTGGTGGCACAGGTGTCCGAGCTCACCCAGCAGATCCATCAGCTCACGTCTCCCACTGCGCCCATCGCCCCGCCTGCGCCGACCGTTCCCCCGGGGATTCCCCAGGACCACTTCCGGCCTGAGCCGTGACTTCAAGGACTATGCTTGTACTGTGGAGGCGCTAATCATAACAACTACTCTTGCCCGGTAAAAGAGTCAGCCCGATAGTAAACCTGAGGCTACTATCGGGTGGGATCTCCGCCGAGAAGTCCTCACCCACATCCTCGACCCTCCTTCCGGTGAAACTGCGGTGGAGGAATCAACATCATGAATGCCAAGCTCTTCTGGACTCTGGAGCCGAGGGTAATTTCATTGATTCTTCACTTGCACATCACCTGAACATTCCTGTCCTTCCTGTGTCTCTCCCCATCCATGTCACCGCACTCAACGGCCAGGAACTGCCTCCTGTCACCCATCATACTGAACCCATCACACTCATCACATCCGGCAATCATCAAGAAACTATATCCTTTTTTCTCATGGACTCCCCTGTTGCTCCCATTGTTTTAGGTCACCCCTGGTTGTCCAAACATAATCCACGAGTGGAATGGGGTTCGAACACTATAACATTGTGGAGTGAAAGTTGTCATGAGTCTTGTTTGGTTTCTGCCTGTCCTGTTGTTCCTGTGTCTGTCTTTCAGAAGGAGATCATGGCGTTGCCAAACGTGCCCGTAGAGTATCTGGACCTGAAGGAAGTGTTCAGTAAGTCCCGGGCTGCTTCTCTTCCTCCGCATCGTCCCTACGACTGTGCCATAGACTTAGTGTCAGGTAAATCTCCGCCTAAAGGCAAGTTATACTCTCTTTCTATTCCTGAGAGGGAGGCCATGGAGAAATACATTTCTGATTCCCTAGACTCTGGATTCATCCGTCCTTCCTCATCTCCAGCGGGGGCGGGGTTCTTTTTTGTGGGTAAGAAGGATGGTTCTCTGCGACCTTGTATTGATTACCGGGAGCTGAACAACATTACTATTAAGAATACTTATCCATTACCACTCATGTCTTCAGCTTTCGAGAGGTTGCAGGGAGCATCGGTATTCACAAAATTGGATTTACGTAATGCTTATCATTTGGTCCGCATCAGGAAGGGGGATGAATGGAAAACTGCCTTTAATACCCCTAGAGGGCATTTTGAATATTTGGTTATGCCGTTCGGGCTTTCCAACTCGCCCAGGGTTTTCCAAGCACTCGTAAATGACGTGTTGAGAGATATGGTAGATCAGTTTATATATGTTTATCTGGATGACATACTGATTTTTTCTTCATCTCTCCAGGAACATGTCCAACATGTCAGACGAGTGCTCCAGAGGTTACTAGAGAATGGGCTTTTTGTCAAGGCGGAGAAGTGCGTATTCCATGCACAGTCGGTCCCCTTCCTAGGGTTTATGTGTCGTCTGAGGGAATACGAATGGACCCTGACAAGGTAAAGGCTGTGATAGATTGGCCATCTCCAGATTCCCGTAAGGCCCTACAGCGGTTTCTGGGGTTCGCCAATTTCTATCGGCGTTTTATTCGTAATTACAGCCAACTAGCCTTACCTCTGACAGCCTTGACTTCCCCCAGTACTCCGTTCAGGTGGTCTGACGCAGCTGAAACTGCGTTTTCCAACCTAAAGAGCCGCTTTGTTTCGGCTCCCATCCTTGTCGCCCCTGATCCCACACGGCAGTTCGTGGTGGAGGTCGACGCATCAGAGGTGGGGGTAGGAGCAGTGTTGTCCCAACGTGCTGCTTCAGACGATAAGGTCCACCCTTGCGCGTTTTTCTCTCATCGATTATCTCCTGCTGAACGTAATTATGACATTGGCAATAGAGAGTTGTTGGCGGTCAAATTAGCGTTGGAGGAGTGGCGCCACTGGTTAGAGGGTTCAGGGGTTCCCTTTATTGTTTGGACCGATCATAAGAATTTAGAATACATTAGAACTGCTAAAAGACTCAATTCCAGGCAGGCTCGGTGGGCACTTTTTTTCGGTCGTTTTGATTTTACCCTATCGTACCGCCCGGGTTCCAAGAATGTTAAACCCGATTCTTTGTCACGTCTTTTTGATCCCTCCGCCCGTCCCGTTACTCCTGAGTGTATTTTCCTGAGAGATTAGTTGTCTCAGCACTCGTATGGGAGGTCGAGTCGAAGGTCAAGACGGCCTTAGAAGGGGTAACGCCTCCGTCCGGTTGCCCACCGAACCGCTTATTTGTGCCGGAGGAGTTAAGGTCCGAAGTTGTCCGGTGGGATCATTGTTCCAACATGGCTTGTCATCCAGGGATAAGTAGAACTAATGGGTTGGTTAGACAACGATTCTGGTGGCCACGTATGGCTCGCGACGTCCGCGATTTTGTTTTGGCTTGCTCAGTGTGTGCCAGTGGTAAGTCATCTAACCGACCTCCTGATGGGCTCCTTCAACCGCTGTCTGTCCCTTCGAGACCCTGGTCACATATCGCTCTAGATTTTGTTACCGCCCTCCCGCCCTCTAATGGCATGACAGTCGTTTTGACTGTAGTGGACCGGTTCTCGAAGGCGGCACATTTCATTCCCTTGCCCAAATTACCTACAGCCAAGGAGACAGCGGTTACTGTGTTAGATCACGTCTTTCGGCTTCATGGCCTCCCGGTAGACGTGGTCTCAGACAGGGGATCCCAGTTTATATCCAAATTTTGGAGAGAATTTTGCAAGTTATTAGGAGCGTCAGTTAGCTTGTCGTCGGGTTATCATCCCCAAAGCAACGGACAGTCTGAGCGAGCCAACCAAGATTTAGAGAGGACGTTGAGATGTTTGGTCTCCAAGAATCCTTCTTCCTGGAGTCAACAACTCTCTATGGTGGAGTACGCCCACAATTCGTTGCCAGTGTCTGCTACGGGCCTCTCTCCGTTCCAGTGTAGTGTAGGGTACCAGCCACCAGCATTTCCCAGTCGGGAATCTGAAGTCACGGTCCCCTCCGCTCACGCGTTTGTCCAGAGATGCCACCGCACCTGGACCAGAGCCCGTGAGACTCTGCTCCGGGTGAGGGAGCGCACTAAGGCCAAGGCCGATCGCCACCGGTCAAAGCCTCCCATCTACGTCGTGGGTCAAAAAGTGTGGCTTTCTACCAGTAACATTCCATTGCGATCCGTTTCTAACAAATTAGCTCCCAAATTTATCGGCCCGTTCACTATCACCAAGATCATTAGTCCGGTGACAGTCCGCCTCAAACTACCTCCTGCGTACAAGAGGATACACCCCGCCTTTCATGTGTCCAAAATTAAACCCGTGTTTTATGCACGTATTAATCCGCCTACTCCGGTTCCCCCGCCGCCGCGTCTCGTAGAAGGGGAACCAGCATATTCGGTTAATCGTATTCTGGACTCGAGACGGAGGGGACGAGGATTCCAGTATCTGGTGGACTGGGAAGGTTACGGTCCGGAGGAGAGGAGTTGGGTACCTGCTAGGGACATATTGGATCACTCCCTTATTGATGAATTCAATCAGCAGGTAGGCCCTTCTGGGAACTCCAGGAGGAGTTCTTAGAGGGGGGGGGTACTGTCACGGTTGGTAAACCGTGATCTCGGGTTGTTTACACTTTGTGGTGAATTCTGTGTGTTCTGCGTTTGCACTGATTAGTTGTGGGCGTCTCCGTTTATTGTATCAGCAACAGCTGCCACTCATTACTCATCTCCTATATATATGGCTTGTCTCACGTCTTGTGTTTGTGAGATCGTTGTTTCATGTCGTTGTGTTACCCCCGTCTGGTTAAAGTGTTTGTTTGCGTTTGGATGTCTGTGTTTTTCCTAGAACCTCATCCACTCTCCGCACGATCACTCAGCCACGGACACTTACCTTCGGCTCTATTCCCCGCAGTTCCTGTGCCACTCTCTCCTGCTGCCTCACGCCACCAAGACCCGGACTTCCCACCTACACTCCACCTCAGGCCGGATTTCTCACCAACCACCGTCTCCCTGGAGTGTTATCGTCCCATCGTCTTTGTGTATCATTGTTCTACTTGTCTTCATTTCATTAAATCCTGTTAACTCGCATTTGTTTCCGGACTGTCTTTCACCAGCCGTCACAGACACTTAAAAAAAAGTTTTATGTCAGTGCAGTCAAATTTTTAAGTTATTTCAATTTCAAGTTAGTTGGACATTTTTGGGACACTTCACATATTTGCTAGATACAGGGCAGTGGAATAATAATAATTAAAAAAAAGGTTTTGGGAACTTTTTAGGAACGTCACGTGTGGCCGAGTATGGTATCCAGTGCTCAGAATTTGAGCAGTGTGTTTACAGAATATTGTGTTGCTTCAAAACATACAAGATGCAAGTGTAATAGTCAACACATCCTTCTAGCAAAACAGTGAAAGGCAAAAACACATTCTGAGTGAACAACCCCTATTAACACTGACACCTCTCAGTTTTATTGTGGCTTCTCGTGGATGGGTGCTGCTTTTAAAAGAAGTTCCATTTCAGATTGGTCTAGATATCCTGCACTTTTGGATACTCATGCACAGTTTGAGGGAAAAAAAAACAGGACTCTGTGATCTCCTCCATTGGTGTGCATGCAGCAAGTTATTTTGTGGGGAAAATAAAAAGTTGACAGAGATTGAATGGGTGGTATTTAGAAGATCAAGAGAAGATCATTCACTGGGAAGGCTGTTAGAAAAAGGAAATCTCCAGCTAGTTGCACTTGGATGCATTTAAGACAGTGGAGGTATTTCATTGTCAGGCAATAAGCAGAAACACCTTCAATCATGTTATTTTAAGCATGAAAACAACAGTAGGTAAAAGTTACATGTTCATCTGTCGAGTTTCCTGAGGACAATGTGAACTTGGCTGAAAATCAAATGTCCTATAAACATCTGAGTTTTATGTGAGATCGTTTTTCATGGAATGCTTAATACATGTAGTCATCCTCATACATTCATATATATTTTAATGTTATATCAACACACTGAATACCATCAGTTTAACTGCAACATTGTTGAGGTTTTCATCCAGTTCACAAAGGGGCTCTAAATACCCTTGAGGGTGAATGCAATCAAATCAATAAAACCAAGAGAAAAGGCCTTTAAACTGATTGTAAACATAGTCTTAATCGGCATAGATGCTCAACAGCTGGACTTCCTAATACAGTTATGGTAAACAGTGGGCTTGCATCCATGGGAAAAATCTGTGGACCTGTTATGTTGCAAGGTTTTATTTAGGCTGAGAAGAAGCCAGTGGTCATGCTCTGGACAACAGCTGCCCTGAACTGCAGTACAGAGGTTACCCTGTTGTCTTGTCCCTCCAACCAAAACTGGACAAAGAAGTGCTGTTAGACTAGAACACAGACCTGATATGCTACAAAGTCCCATGGTCACATTGCTCTCAAGCACAGCCAACTGCAATGAGTGGTCTTGTTACACTCGCCAATAAAGCACATTGTTATCTCACTTTTGTTGGACTTCGTACAGAACTGAGATTTGGACTAGGTTAAAAAGCCACAGCAGGAGGTTTAGTGATGGATGAATTCACCATGACCTATTGAGTTATAAGCCACTGTACTCAGCATGACTGTTTAAGGATTTATCACTCTCAGCTTCTCTAGAGAGTTTTTTAGTATGGCATGTAGTAACAGTATGTACTGAGTGCAGTTCTGCACTATGAGGATCATTATGAACATAAGTTAGCAATCATCATCCATCAAGTTATGTGAGACAAGTGTTCATCTGTTTTAGCAACATAAAAATAGGGAACCTTCAGTTTTAGAGAGTAACGTGACTGAAGGGAATTAAAAGAGATGAAATAAGCCAAGCAGTCTGTTTGATCTTTACAGTCAACTCACCTCATGCTGGTATTTCCTACATGTAGGAATCGTGATGTCGTTTTCTGGAACAATATAATACAAAATTTACTGGTTTTCTCATTCATTTTTCGTCTCGACCAGAATAGCCAAAGCACTTTTTTTAACTATGAAAATTTTTAATAAACATCTACAGTTCACTGCAAAAATGGCTTCCTTACTTAGTATTTTTGATGAATTTAGTACAAATATCTAAACAAAACAAGTGCTTCTTAAGTAAATATATCTTGATTTAAGCAATTTTAGATATTTGTAAATAAGAAAATAATTTTGGTTCCCTATCTGTCGGTCACTACGAGTTATGTCGAACGACATATGGGGTCTCACTTTGGAGGCCAATCATCTCTGAGTTTTAGAGAAAATACCAATGAAAATTGGTTAGTGGATTTAACATACCTGAGCCACTCCCCGTGCCTACGGGTATAAATAGGCGACAGGTGCATCTACTCACTAGATTTTTGCTTTGGAGCCGAGAAATTGATGCATCTAGTCACTACAAAGCCTTTGATCTGTGTGTTATAGCTGTTCCTGGTCGGTGCAACGGTGCAGTACAGTGGTGTCCCTGTGACGTGATTCCCATGGGCGCTTTGGCTACAGAGCAGTTTCTAAATGAGCAAATCACTGACGATTTGTGTCTTTTTTAAGATGCCGTTTTGTCCATGTCCTTCTGGATGCGGTCGTTTCCTGTCTTTTCCTGTCTTTTCCTGTCCAGGCATCCAACACACTGAGGCTGCGCTCGTGGATGATTCATACATCTATTGTGGGCGTATGAACATGGCAGCGCTGTGATCGCGACTCTCACTCCTCAATGGGAATGCAGCAGATCCCTCTGTCGCCACCTGTCCCGGTTTCTCTGGCTCGAGCAGGGGACCGCCGGCTGGCGCTCTGAGAGATCTGAGGGTTATAGTGAGAGCTTCCCCGCTGGGCCATGCCCCACTGACATCTCACTCCTCCTTCAGTGCATGTCCCGTGCAGCTGCCAATTGATTCTGCTGGGCCGTCTTACAGTGGCCCCAGCTTGTCTTTCGGGTGCAGCGCCCGAGGATTCGATGTCAATTGCTGCATCGGGGGATGGGTTATCAGCCTCTGAGGATTTAGTGGGGCTGCCCCCTCGGTTGTTGTCACTGCTTCCGAATCTGACTTGCAGTTGTCGGCCATGCCTGCCTGGGCAGCTGTGAGGTCCTCGAGGAAGATGACTAAGCAGCCCTGACACGGTCAACTCGGAAATGTGGGAGACTGCTCTTCAGGAGCTGGCGGAGACAGCACCACTCCTTCCCCCGGTGGAGGGCCGGGTGGAGAATCTTCAGTTTACGATTCTTTCTGTTCTGCCGCTGGTCCAACAGCCGGTGGCACCCACTTTTTCAATAAAAGAGCAATTTCCCTTTCCTCCCAGTTTCAAGGCTCGTGGGTTGATGATAAGCGACGCACTGCCTCCTCATTCTCACAACTCCCCATCGCTGCATCACTGCAGGTATGTCGACTGTCCCTTTGGTGCCACTTGTGCGGAGTTTGGGAGCATGGCTTGCACTGCCCAACCCATCACGCTGGCTCATACGGATGGTCTGACTTGGTTACGTGAATCAGTTCGCCCGGTAACCTCCCAAGTTTAATGGCATGCTCGAGACTTCGGTGGCATTTCGGGACACCTCTGTCTTGCGCGAGGAGATTGCACAAGGATACGTGCCCAAGGTTCCCACCACTCCCTTCTGAAGCCAGGTGGTGAACCTTCAAGTGCTGCACCTGGAGGAGGCAGACCCAGCCTTGGCATTGCTGTGTCCTGTAAGAGTGCTTCGCATATACGTGGACCGCACCCAGAGCTTCAGAAGCTCTGAGCAGCTCTTGGTCTGCTTTGGAGTTCAGCAGAAGGGGAAGGCCGTCTCCAAGCAGAGGTTGGCCCACTGGATAGTGGATGCCATCATCTTGGCGTACCATTCCCAAGGCGAGCCCCCTGGGGGTGAGGGCCCACTCCCCAGTTGGCGTACCCTGGTTGAGCATCCTCCAGCACCTTCTGCGGTCAGACTTGGGGGAGCAGTCTGCTGCCAGGCTTAGCACTGGTGTTAGCATTCCTTGTCAGCCCTTGTACTGGGCTAGGTCTCCATATGACTTGATTCCCTACAGGTAATCTCATATGTGTATTCTCCATTGTAAGGTTTCCCTCTTGGCAAACCCGTGTCTTCCCTTGACAGACCCGCTCTGTCAATCTCTTTTGGCAGCTGTTTTATCCCTACTCTAAGGTAGTACCTGCCTCATAGACCCATTCCATATGTAGTACTGCCCCCTGGGTCAGTCCATATCAGTATCTCCACGTCAACTCCCTACGAGTAGGATGTGGTCTCCGTAGTGACCTGTTTCCTAATGCTCACTTCCACATCATCTTGCCAAGCTGAAAGAACAAATAGGGAAGATTTGAAGCAATCTTTCACTGAAGGTTGAAATCCCTTCCACTAACTTTGTGTGGGCGGAACAGCAGCGTGGCCTTCTCCAGCAGCGATGTACTCACCCTTTGGAATTTTCTGTACCAAGGTCAGAAAATTTGCGCTGGGGCTTTGGGAAGGTTACGACCTTAAGCACAGCTTTTGTGGCATGTCACGGCTTGCCGACAATTGCAGCGCCACAGGGTTGTGACAGTGTTCAGGTTGTGGTGTTTTCCGTAGGACCCCATATGTCGTTCGACATAACTCGTAGTGACCAACAGATAGGGAACATCTTGGTTACATGGGAACGGAGACGTTATGTCCCCATGCCACAACCTTGAACAATTTGCATTTTCTTGATGTTGTTACTATCATTTTGTTTCCTAACCCCTCCCCCAAACCTACTCCTAAACCTACCAATACTGGGGGGGGGGGGTAATAATTTGGCAGGGGGTCAAAATTGGGCATAACACCGGGGCACGTTCTCAGCTCATCAGCGTAAAACCTAGTGAGTAGATGCACCAGGGAGTGGCTCAGGTATGTTAAATCCACTAGCCAATTTTCATTGGCATTTCACTTAAACTCAGAGATGATTGGCCTCCCAAGTGAGACCCCATATGTCGTTCGACATAAATTCTCGACTCCCTCCATCAGGGAACGAGGGTTACGTACGTTACCGAGACATTACACTTTATTTTAAGGTTTCCTTGTTACCATGTAATTATGCATTTCAGGACTGTGTAATATTAAACTACATGTACTTACTATAGGGTTAGGATTAGGGTTTGTCTGAGGTTTACTTAAATATAATTATGCATAAACAATTTTTATTATAATTGTGAGTGCATGTAACATGCAACAGGGACACCTTAAAATAATATGTTACTATGATTTTTGGGGGTCATCCTTTAAGTAGGGGACCAATTTTCACTTATAATTAACTATTAACTATGCCTTAATAAACTATTAAATTGCTGCTTATTAATAGTTGGTAAGTTAGTTGTTAAGTTTAGTTATGGGGTAGGGTTAAGGGAATTAAAACGGTCATGAAGAATTAGCATTAAAATGTGCTTTATATGTACTAATAAACAGGCAATGTGCATGTTAATAAGCAACTAGTGAGAACTGGTCTCTAAACTAAAGTGATACTATAGTTTGCTGTGTATTCATCTTTCAGCCTTTCAACCTATTCTTACACTGCATCCCAATTTGCATACTATGTGCCCCAATTAGTATCCCAGAATAATGCGTATGCCAAATGATAATATGTAGAAATTAGTATCCTAAATATACATAGATGGTGCACTATTTCCTATATAAACGTTCAGTACAGATCCACTTTAATGGCTTATATCACCCACAGCCCGAAACCAGATTCATATTTTGATTCATAACTACAGACACAGATAGAAAGAACTACAAACATGGTGAATTTGTGCATAAGGTTCTGTATAGCACCTGTTATAAAATACAGTTGTCTACCAAACAACATACACATTAAAGTCCCTTGCAGCATGCAGTGCATGCACAGTATTGATGTGTTTTGGTTCTTGCCTCTTCTTTACAGAACTTGACCTTGCAAACTGTCCAAACATCTGCTCATATGTCTGCACGCTCCTCTCTCTGCAAAACAGCCTGTGCTATGGCAAATATCATCTTGGTATTTTTTTCATAAAAAGGACAGGCTTATAAACAACTGACATGAGCCAGGAATGAGGGCTGCTTTCTTCCTACACACTGTATAGAACGACTGATGTTTCCCATCATGGACTTGTAAAAGTGGAATGCTATAACTTACACTGGAAAACCTCCATTTAAAAAAAGTTGTTTTTGCACTACATAGGAAGGGAATGATCAGCATTAAATTATATATTTCAGTTTATGTATATACATAATTTCATATGTTTCATGTGTGCTGTCATCTGTTGAATGAAGTTATCTTGCTAATCAGCTCTCCATCAGCTGCTGTGGTTATTTTGGCTCTTGTTCTTCTGCCCTGACAACTGCCGTTATTCCCTCCAGGGACATAAATGTCTGTGTTGAGACTCAGCTACATGCGGTTGAGTGTGATTTATTTGCCGTTTACAGAGAGCTCTTAAGGTAAAGGGAGGTGGTGCAGTAGTGCACAATCAGTGGGACTTTCCTTCGAGCCAGTGGTAATAGTATGGAAAACCACTGTTCACGCTGTGAGGGCTGAGGGGAAAGCTCTGTGTGAGCTGATGTCATCCACCAGGCATCCAAACAACAAACTGCATCCCGTACTATACGCTCCAGCCCAGCATCTCCCTGACCTCATACTGTGTTGTTTTTATGGAATAGAATGGCAGAAAATAGCTGAACTAGGTCAGACCACAGGACTTGTTTTTGTCATGGACTTCCAGCACAGGTCAAGACATCCGATACTCTCGCTTTTTATAGAGCATTGTGCCGAACAGAAAAAAGGTTACAGACAATTAGCAGATGCATTACCCCACAAAATAATAAGAGACCTTTATTCAGAACATGTGCGCCATCATATGAGAAAAACAAATGAAGTGGTGGGAAAAAGCACAAAAGAAAATGCCAACTTGTCTCAACCACTGTCTCAACCACTGTAAAAACATATAATAATCTTTTGGTTGAAACATAACCATAACATAACACACATGGCATATATGGTTTATGACCGAATTCAGGGAGAAAAGTGATTAGATTTGAAGGATGTTTTAAAGAAAGTCTTCTAGTCAGTTCTATGATCTGTGACATCACCCCCTCATTGTTTTCCCATGTGACCCATGTTTCAGCACTGTCCGTCAGGTCTGTGCACCACATGATTAAATAGTCCTATCTTTTCAAGGCCAGTTTCAGAGCAAAGTTTCTTCCCTTTTACTCTGTGCATATTACTGCTAAGCATGTTTCTTTGAACAGCTAAATAAACACATCTGAATGTGGAATTACATGTATTTGCGGACCAGAACACTGAAGTGTTTTATTATTTTGGATAACATTTCCCAACTCAATGCTGTGAGTCAATCGCAGCCCTGGACCAAAAGGTTTACATGCTATCAGACATCTGGCTGAACCTCTTATATACATGGTGCACTATTAACTTGTGACAGTTCTGTGCGGCTTTACTTCCAGTCCCTAATGTCTATCCAGGGTCTTCATTATTCCTTATTGCTTATTTACTTTTCTAGTACATCCTTTATATATATATATATATATATATATATATATATATATATATATATATATATATATATATATATATATATATATATATATTTTTTTTTTTTTTTTTTTTGCTTTTACAATGAGTCATAATTATATATTATATAAGAGGGAATCAGATTTGCATAGGTCCATTTATGCATTGCAAAATACTATTATGAATATTAAACTATTTTGACGGAATGAAAATTATGCTGTGAAGTTTTAATGAATAATCTGACTTTTGTATTCTGATTAGAAATGCTGCAATAATACCAAACTCTAATCTGTTCATGTTCATCATGTCTGAATTCTGTGTATAGTTCACAGAAAGACAGTTGCACAGTCTAGCCTATCAATATTGTGAAAGTTGCCAATTTACCTGGGATCAATCTCTCTTACCTGAAAATCTGGCAAAATTCCTGAAAAGGATCAATGAGTTCTATTCAGAATGCTTTTTAATGACTTATTTAGACTTTTATGACACATAGAGAGTTGGAAAAGTAGAAGAAGAAAAAAAATATTAATAATGAATAAATTGGGGAAAATAAAATAAATAATTTGGTGGAAATTTAAAGAAATAATAAGCAAACTTTTAAAATAGGTGTTTCAGTAAACAAAGTTTGATGTATATTTCATCTGAAAGGTTGAAATGGAATATTATGTGTCTGGGATGGAAAAGGGTTCATCAGTAAAATTCCACATATATGTTAAAAATGGCTTCCAGATTTTCGAGGTTGTGAAGACTAAAAGTTATAAATATTGTTTTTTTAGGCTATCTATTTAGACTTAAATAGTTATGTTATAGATATTGCAATAAAAGCACAGTTGAAGACAACTTGACCATGACAATCTGATAGCTTAAAAATTCCCATAAAGTTTGTTGAATTTTGTCCAAGACACTATAGAGTGACTATGTCATGTTTTTGTTCAGACAACATCTATGACCTAGAGCCACATAGCAGTATGTTAGCCTAAGACATGAACAGTAGAATGTGACTGACTATTATTCTAAGTAGATAATCATGATTCTGTCACGGTTTACGCTGCCGGAAGAAACACGGAGCCGAGGATAAACTAAATAAGGTTTTATTATCCAACATAGGCGTTATCCAAACATGGATCACAGAGGAAGACACACGTAAGTAGCAAGTGAGTATCAAGTAAGCATCAAGTAGACCCGACCAAACAGAACTGAAAGGACAAGGCTTATGTACAAAGGATAATTGGGGAAACACAGGTGGATGGCATGACTAAATTAACAGGGACATGGGGAATGGAATAGACACACCTGGGAACTAATCAAACCAAATACGGAAGACAGAAACTGGGTCACAGGGGCATAAACACTAAAAGAGTCCAGGTATGTAACAGATTCTAATAATGGTGCGTAATTTTACTTGAAAGTATTATTAAAATGTAAATCAAGCCTCCACTCAACCCCCCCCCCCCCCCCCCCAACACACACACAGACACAGACACAGACATCATTGATTAAAAAGCTAACAAGATAAATTCAAATATTGACCTGTCCTTTTCAAACATCCCAGTTCCCAGGCCTCTTCTGTTTTTTTGGAAGCGTTATCCAGCAACCCCAGGGTTCATCTTTCTACATTAGTTAATGTTAAACTTACTTTAACATAGTCCAGACAGTCACAGATGAAAGTCAAAAGTAACAAGCAGAATTTGTTTATTTTAAATCAGATTTATAAAGGCAAGTCATACAACAAAAAGCCATTTTTCTCATTTTAATCACTTCCAAATGTTGATTTTAATGATTCTTAATGTACCAGAACTGAACAAAGTGAGATGAGACACTGAAAATATATATTTAACAAAACATAAATTAGGTCAGTGATTATTTATTTATTTATTATTATTATTATTATTTTTACAATGCACTCTATATAAAAATGGTGCTAAATAGCACTTTAAATTGCTCATTTGACTCTTTAAATGCAATACAGCACTTATATCGTTAAAGGATTAGTTTACCCAGAAATGATTTTTTTTTCTTCCATTAATTACTCATGTGGTTCCAAAACCGTAAGACATTTCTCCATCTTTGGAACTTGAATTAGAATATTTTTGATAAAATCTGGGAGCTCTCTGACCCTGCATAGACAGCAACCCAGCTGAAATGTTCCCAGACACAGAAACATACTGTAGTAAGGACATTGATAAAACAGTCTATGTGGCATCAGTGTCTATGCAGGGTCAGAAAGCTCTCAGATTTATATATATATATATATATATATATATATATATATATATATATATATATATATATATATATATTAATCTAATCTAACTAACCTTTTTAGGTGCACCTTTGTCAAATGGTGCTATGTAGAACCAATTAGAGAAAGCCTATTCTCCTCCTTTCTGATATGTTACTCCACTCTCATATGTTTGCTACGAATGGGAATTAACTACAATGGCAAAAGCTGTTTTGCATCACGTTTATGCTTTTCTGAGGTTTTTTTTTTTTTTTTTTTGTGGGGTTCCCTTGAATATTTCCTCATGGTGGGCCTTGGTGGCAATAAGGTTGAGAACCAAATTATCTTAAGGAAATACACTATATTTTAATGTCATTTTAATCCTTTCCCAAACTAAACTAAGATATTATAAGGGAGAGTTAGAGGACCTTTAACGATCCACACCGGACTAAACAGGTTTTTTATATGGTAGTGGTAGCTATAGGACCTCAACCACCCCAAGGAACCACTGAAGAACCAATTTATGTGTGTTTGTGTGTAACATCATAGCAACTGTTCATTTGTACTGCCTGCTTAGTTGTCATGTAATCTGTACTTGTATTTGTACAGCACATTTGTGATCAGCTCCATTTGTTGAGAATTTAGCTTATTGCCTTTTTTATTTTCGGTGTTATATTGTATGAATATCTTCCCATATGAAATACTTTCCTTCCACAGTCTTGTGTATTCTGCTGCACTGTGAAATATTTGTTTGTTTTCAAATCAATGTCGGAAATAGATTAAGGAAAAAAATATTTTAACACTAAGCTTCATCCTTCATGCTTATGATGGTCTTTACTTAAGAATGTTATGAGAACTTCCATTTAAGACCTCAACGAGCCATTTTTTCAGGACCATGGACAGCAAACAACATGTTTTCTGTTATATACTAAGGAAAAGGAAAACAGGAAAAGTGTTCTTCCTTAGATGAAAATATGTTTTACATGCAGTACACACTCAAACTATTAAATATTTGCTGTGTTGGTTTGGATGCCTGTGATTTGGTTAGAAAAAAAAACATATATTCAAAAGTTTTGAAAGAAGTTTCTATGCTCAACGAGGCTGCAATTATTTGACCAAAAATAAAATAAAAACAATAATGTTGTGAAATATTGAATATACTAATTTCTCATTTAATATCTTGTAAAATTATTATTAATGTGATGTCAAAGCTGAATTGTCAGCAATAACTACTCCAGTATTCACTGTCAAATGATCCTTCAGAATGCATTCATATATGATGTTTTGTTGCTTAAAGGGGGGGTGAAATGCTATTTCATGCATACTGAGTTTTTTACACTGTTAAAGAGTTGGATTCCCATGCTAAACATGGACAAAGTTTCAAAAATTAATTTGTACATTTGAAGGAGTATTTTTGTTCCCAAAATTCTCCTTCCGGTTTGTCACAAGTTTCGGAAAGTTTTTTTCGAGTATGGCTCTGTGTGACGTTAGATGGAGCGGAATTTCCTTATATGGGTCCTCCTGACGCACTTCTGCCGGAAGAGCGCGCGCTCCTGTATAGCGAGGCTGAGCAGCACAGACAGTTCACTGATCAGAGCGATTCACTGATCAGAGCGAGAGCGTCGCGAAAAGTCACAAAAGAAGTGTGTTTTTGGTTGCCAGGGCAAGACAACCCTGCACAGATTACCAAAAAAAAAAAAAAAAACGCATTAAGGGACCAGTGGATGGAGTTTATTTTTACAGAGCATCAACGAAGTTGTGCAAGTGTTTTTGTTTGTTCTCTGCATTTCGAAGATGCTTGTTCACAAGGCCCAGTTCGACGACGGATTTGCGTATCGTTTATTTCTTAAGGATGATGCAATCCCAAGGAAAAAGGGTCAGGATCGTGTGTTGGAACCGCAGGCGGTGAGTAAAACTGCTTCAAATATCTCTGCCTCCTTGTTAGTGCGTCCCCTCCCATGCCAGAGACTCGGGTTCGAGCCCCGCTCGGAGCGAGTCGTTGCTGCTGCTGCTTTCGTTCAGTTTCAGCCTCTGGATCTGATTCTGGATCATAAATAAATGGCTGAATCTGACTGTAAGCCATGGTTTGTTTTGGAGGATGGGTTTTCCCTCACGGTAATGTCACAGCTTCCACATACTCTCAACGCAAAAGCCTATTCGCGCTCGTGATTCTTTAGCTCCGCCCACACGTCACGCCTCCAGTCGGTCGTGTTTTTCCGGGAAAAATCGGTACAGACTATATTTCTCTTATGAATATAATAAAACTAAAGACTTTTTGGATTTATGAAGGATGCACTACTACTCTATATGTACTCAAGATTAACAGGATATTGAGTGAAAACGAGCATTTCACCCCCCCCTTTAAGAGCATACGTCACTTCAAGAGTCAAGAGTCAAGAGGCATTTATTTGTCATTTGCATAGTTAACACTGGGGAAAACTGGGCATTGAAATGCTTGTGACGAGGCTCAGACATACAGTGACAATAACAAGACATAAGACATAGACGTACATGCAGAGCACTGAGATTTTTGAGTGACTACAGTGCCCATAGACAGAAAGACATGGACGGAGCATTATGTACAAACAAGTGGAAGTAACAGGTACAATAAAGGTAATCAGTCAGTGTTTAGAGTCTGGTGTACATAAAAAGTCCTGAGGTAATATTGTGATTACTGCGGTAGAACGGTGTCTAAAATGTCTTTGTAGAGTGAGGTAGAGCTACATGGAGGAAAATTAAAGTGGCAGTGCAGATGCAATAAATAACCTTAAGAGCAGCACACATTAAGATATATTCCTGAGTAGAGCAATGTCCAAAAGTCATTATAGAGTGTCACAGAGTAACATGAAGGAATATTTAAAAAAAAGAAGAAGTGGCAGTGCAAGTACAATGAAAGTAAACATAAGAGTGGCATGAATTCCGGTGTTTTGTTTTTTTTTTTTTTGTTTTTTTTTAGATGGAGGACAGCTGATTATTAAGTAGTCTTATGGCTTGAAGATAGAAGCTGTTCTTAAGTCTGGTTGTCCGTGAATGGATGGATCGAAAATGTCTGCCAGATGGTAGTGTGGCAAACAGGTGATGAGCAGGGTGAGTGCGGTCCTTGATGATGCTGCGAGCCTTTTTCAAGCAGCGAGTTTGATAGATGTCCTGTAAGGCTGGGAGTTTATGTCCAATGATGAGCTCTGCTGTTCTCACCACTCGCTGAAGAGCTTTGCGGTCCAAGAAAGAGCAGTTGCCGTACCATACAGTGATGCAGCTGGTCAGAATGCTCTCTATAGTGCAGTGGTAGAAGTTTGACATGATGTTAGAGTAGATGCTAAACATCTTCAGTCTCCACAGGAAGTAGAGACGCTGACGGGCTGTTCTCACTATGGTCTCTGAGTGTAGGCTCCAGGAAAGATCCTCAGAGATGTGAAATCCAAGGAACTTGTAGCTCTTAACTGTGTCTGCTATCTCTCCATTGATATGAATGGGAACGTGACCCTCTCTCTGTAACTTCCTGTAGTCCACAATCATCTCCTTGGTCTTGCTGACGTTTAGAGAGAGATTGTTATCAGCACACCATGCTGTGAGTGCATTAACCTCATCTCTGTAGGATGTCTCATCGCCATTGGTGATGAGTCTAAGGATAGTTGTATCGTCAGCAAATTTGATGATGGTGTTGGAGCTATGCTTAGCAGAGCAGTCATAAGTGAACAGGGAGTACAAGAGAGGACTGAGGACACATCCCTGTGGGGCACCAGTGCTGAGTATAAGTGAGGAGGATGTGTGATAGCTAATTCTGACCACCTGGGGTCTGCCGGTCAGAAAGTCCAGGACCCAGTTACATAAGTGACTGTTAAGACCCAGATTTTTCAGTTTGGCTATGAGTTTGGTAGGGATGATGGTGTTAAATGCAGAGCTGTAATCAACAAACCACATTCGCACATAGGTATCTCTTCCCTCCAAGTGTTCTAGTGCAGAGTGTATGGCCATTGCAATGGCGTCATCAGTGGATCTATTAGAACGGTAAGCAAATTGTAATGGGTCCAAGGTGTAAGGCAGAGAAGAGCAGATGTGGGATTTGACTAGCCGTTCGAAGCACTTCATGATGACTGATGTCAGTGCTACTGGACTGTAGTCGTTCAGGCAGGAGACAGTTGTTTTCTTGGGAACAGGGATGATGGTGGTTTGCTTGAAGCATGTGGGGATCACTGTAAGTCTCAAGGAGAGGTTGAAGATGTTGGTGAAGACATCTGCTAACTGGACAGCACAGGCCCTCACAACACGTCCGTGTATGCCATCAGGACCTGGAGCTTTGCGGCCGTTGACTCTCTTGAAGGCCTCACTTCGTGTGTGGTAAGAACCAAGGGGCATGTGTCAGTGTCAGCAGATATTCAGCAGCCTGATCAACACAGTTCGCAGCACGACGCCCACGGCGACGATCATCGTGTCAGGACCACTGCCCACGTATCGATGAGGACACGAAAGGTTCAGTAGACTTTTTGCTTTAAATGAATGGTTGTTGTCATGGTGTAAAGAACAGAAACTGCTATTTGTTAATAACTGGAATCCTTTCTGGGAGCGTCGTTTCACGCTGATGGATTGCACCCCAGCAGAGTCGGCGCGGAGCTGCTCTCTGAAAACATCTCCAGGACACTTTGCTCCATGTGACTTTTAAGACAATTCTCAAATAACTATTATGATGACTTTTGTTCCACCCGCTTAAATGATAAAAGTACTTGCACTGTAAAAACTAAAGACGTCTGTTCCCCGAATAGTGAGGTCAAAATAAAAATATAGTGTAGGATCTAGAAAAAATCTTATCGTGATTAAACCAGAAACATGTAAAGTAAATGAACAAAAACTATTTTTAAAGTTTGGGCTCATAAATATTAGATCACTCACACCAAAAGCAGTTATTTTAAATTAAATGACCTCAGATAATAGTTTTGATGTACTCTGCTTGACTGAAACCTGGCTAAAACCAAGTTATTATTTTGGTCAGACTGGTCGTGGTGGAGGTGTTGCAACAATATATAGTGATATTCTCAATGTTACCCAGAAAAAAGGATACAGGTTTAACTCTTGAAATACTTCTTCTAAATGTTACACTGTCAGACATGCAAAAGAAATCTAATGTATCTCTTGCTCTGGCTACTGTGTATAGACCACCAGGGCCGTATAAAGAATTCCTAAAAGAATTTGCAGATTTCCTCTCAGACCTTCTAGTTACAGTTGATAAGGCGCTAATCATGGGAGATTTTAATATTCACATTGATAATAAAAATGATGCATTAGGACTTGCGTTTACTGACCTAATAAACTCTTTTGGAGTCAAGCAAAATGTCACCGGGCCCACTCATCGTTTTAATCATACACTAGATTTAATTATATCTCATGGTATCGATTTTACTGCTATAGATATTGTACCTCAAAGTGATGATATTACAGACCATTTCCTTGTATCGTGCATGCTGCGTATCACTGATATTAACTATATGCCTCAGCGTTACCGTCTGGGCAGAACTATTGTTCCAGCCACCAAAGAAAGATTAGCAAATAACCTGCCTGATCTATCTCAACTGCTATTTGTACCCAAAAATACACATGAATTAGATGAAATGACTGACAACATGGGCACTATTTTCTCTAATACATTAGAAGCTGTTGCCCCCATCAAATTGAAAAAGGTTAGAGAAAAACGTACTGTGCCATGGTATAACAGTAATACTCACTCTCTCAAGAAAGTAACTTGTAGTCTTGAATGCAAATGGAGAAAAACTAAATTGGAAGTTTTTAGAATTGCATGGAAATACAGTAAAAACTGCTGGGGCAGAGCATATACACAAACTCACTGAAAATAACCAAAACAATCCAAGGTTTTATTTAGCCCAGTGACTAAATTAACAAATTACCAGATGCCACCTGATTCAAATATTCCACCAACGTTAAATAGTAATGACTTTATGAATTTGTTCACTGATAAAATAGATAACATTAGAAATACAATAGCGAATGCAGATTCTACAGCGTCTAACACTCCAGTTTCATCCATCACACCCAAAGATGGTATTCAAGGGCAGGCTCTAAGATGGTTTAGATCCTACCTGTCCGATCGCTACCATTTTGTTTACTTAAATCTGGTGTCATCTCATTTATCATCAGTAAAATATTGAGTGCCACAAAGATCCGTCCTAGGTCCCCTTCTATTTTCAATATACATGTTGCCCCTTGGTAATATTATTAGAAAATACGGAATTAGCTTCCACTGTTATGCTGATGATATTCAGCTATATATCTCAACGAGACCAGATGAAACTACTCAATTATCTAAGCTAACAGAGTGTGTTAAAATTGTAAAAGATTGGATGACAAATAATTTTCTCCAATTAAATTCGGATAATACAGAGATATTAATTATTGGACCAAAAACAATACACAGAATCTTGTAGATTACAATCTGCAACTAAATGGATGTACTGTTACTTCCACTACAGTCAGAAATCTTGGTGTTATATTAGACAGCAATTTGTCTTTTGAAAATCATATTTCCCATGTTACAAAAACTGCATTCTTCCATCTTAGAAACATTGCCAAGCTATGAAACATGTTATCTGTTTCTGATGCAGAAAAGCTAGTTCATGCATTTATGACCTCTAGACTGGACTATTGTAATGCACTTCTAGGTGGTTGTCCTGCTTCTTAAATAAACAAGCTACAGGTAGTCCAAAATGCAGCAGCTAGAGTCCTTACGAGGTCAAGAAAATATGATCATATTACCCCAATTTTATAGTCTCTGCACTGGCTACCTATTAAGTTCTGTATCAGTTACAAATTATCATTATACCTATAAGGCCCTAAATGGTTTAGCTGCTGCGTACATAACTAGACTTCTACCATGCTACAACCCATCACGCTCCCTAAGGTCACAAAACGCTGGACTTTTGGTAGTTCCTCGGATAGCAAAGTCCACTAAAGGAGGTAGAGCTTTCTCACATTTGGCTCCCAAACTCCTGATAATGTTCGGGGTTCAGACACACTCTCTCTGTTTAATCTAGATTAAAAATGCATCTCTTTCACCAAGCATTCGAATAATGTATCTCTTAAATTGTGATATAGTTGCATCTGATCAAAGGTGCATTTTTATTCATTAGCTTGGGTTAAACTAATTTTACTTTGTTGGATCAGCAGCTATGCTAATGATGTCTGTATTTTGTTTCTATGTTTCGCCACGGGATTTACATCCCGTGGTAACTAGGATTTACACAAGCTCCAGTCTGGATCCAGAACACCTGAGAAGAGATGATGCTGACCCTCAGAGGACCTCAGATGATGCTAACCCTGAATCAACAAACAGAACTAACAAATATTGCTACAAGTGTGACTGCATCATATAATAATTATTAATTAATAATATTAATAATGTTCATCATCTGGCTGACTACGTCTTGTATTAATTTTTCTAAAAATCCTGTCAAACATGCACAAACTGACAGTCACCACCATAAGCTACTACTAAATATTGTAGAAACATAATTTTCTGTAAAGTTGCTTTGTAACGATTTGTATTGTAAAAAGCGCTATACAAATAAACTTGAATTGAATTGAATTGAATTCAAAAGAACCACATTTATTTAAAAGTTTTGTGAAGTGTCAATGACTTTAGTCAATTCCATGCTAGAAAAAACACACCAAACTCTCATTTAATCATTAATTTAATCTAATCATTTAGCACATGCTTTTATCCAACGTGACTTACAAATAAGGAGAACCAAAGAAGCAATCAGACCGACGAGAGAGCAATAGTATACAAGTGCTGTGGCAAGTCTCAAGTTAGTCTAGCTTTTTTTTTTTTTTATAAATACCAAAAACAATAACAAAGAATATAATATAATAGAATAGAATAGAATAGAACAGGTAAGTGTTAGTATTAATTGGTCAGGTGCTGGCGATAAAGATGTTTCTTTAGATGTTTTTTGAAAATGGCTGCTCGAAAAAGACTCATCTGCTCGAATTGTGATAGGCAGGTCATTCCACCAGCTGGAAATAGTCCAGAAAAAAGGTCCATGAGAGTAATTTTGTGCCTCTGGGATGGCACCATGTTGCGTGGTTCACTTAAACCGTCGAAAGAAAGCTTCTGGGGGGCACTTAAATTTGAAAAAGCAGGTTAAAGGATACAGTATTGGTGAAGCACCAATGGTTGTCTTGTAGGCAAACATCATTACTTTGACTTTGATGTGATCAGCTATTAGCAGCTAGTGCAAGCTAATGAAGAGTGGTGTGATGTGAGCTTTCATAGGCTCATTAAAAACCACCCTCGCTGGTGCATTCTGGATCAGTTGCACAGACTTGATAGAACATGCAGGGAGGCTCACCAAAAGCATTACAATAGTCCAGTCTGGAAAAAACAAGAGCATGGACAAGGAGTTGTGCAGCCTGCTCTGATTAGAAGGGTCTGATCTTCTTAATCTTATATAAGGCAAATCTGCAGGACCTGGCTATTGAAGCAATATGGTCTGTGAAACTTTACTGTGAAGATTAACTGAACAGACAGGCTGAAATGCAACCAGCTATTGTTGGATCATCTGGTTGGAATGAAAAGTAGAGTTGAATGTCATCACCATAGCAATGATAGTAAAATCCAAGCTTCTAAATGGCATATCCTAATGATGACAATTAGATGGTTCGCAGAAGAGAAGTGGTCAAAGCACTGAGCCTTGAGGAACCCCATTAGCAAGAAGCTGTTACTTAGAAACATCACCCCTCCAAAACACCCTGGATGATCTACCTGAAGGTAAGACTTTAATCACTGGAGTGTGATTCCTGAGATTCCCATCTTTATTAGGGTGGACAGGATGATTTGGTGGTTAACTGTGTCAAAAGCAGCAGACAGATCCAGCAAGTACAGACTCACATGCATGCAAAGGCCAACAAAATTTATCTTATAATACACATTTATTTTTTGCCTTTTTTGCTCAACGCTTCCCAAATGGTTCACTCAATGATTAATTTTTCCAAACCTCTCTTTTCTGGGGGAAGTCATCGCATAGTGGTCAGAGAGTTTGACTCCTACTCTGAAGGTTGTGGATTCGAGTCTCAGGCCGGCAATACCATGACTGAGGTGCCCTTGAGCAAGGCACCAAACCCCCAACTGCTCCCTGGTCGCTGCAGCATTAATGGCTGCCCACTGCTCCGGGTGTGTGTTCACGGTGTGTGTGTGTGTTTGTTCCCTGTTGTGTGTGTACACTTTGGATGGGTTAAATGCAGAGAACAATTTCTGAGTATGTCACCATACTTGGCTGTATGTCACGTCACTTTCACTTTGAGCAGTAGTATGTTCCTGCACAACCGGAGGCTGTAGTTTCAAGAACGCAGTTTTTGGCCCGCATTTTCAGGACCCTAGTTTTTTTTGCGACAGCACCACCTACCGAATTGAATCACCAAGAACACCAATATAAGATGGACGACATGGACAGCAATCAAAGTGTGAGTATCGATTGTTAATTAAGTTTTATTTTATAATGTTAATATGATGCAAAGTTTACATAGTCAAAGTGAGAGCTGTTAACTATTAATTAATAATTAATTCCCATGAATTATAGGGTTAGTTCACCCAAAAATGTAAAATAGTTTAACTCTCCCTCAAAGCATCCTAGGTGTATGTGACTTTCTTCTTTCAGATGAATCCAATCGCAGTTATATTAAAAATAGACCTGGCCCCACATGCTAAATTTCACCCGTATTGGTGAAAAATCAAATTTTACTTATGATAAACACTAAATATGCTGAATAAGAGCTTGTCCTTTTGACAGTTGCAAGTGTTTATTATAAGTAAAATTTGACAGAAGTTTGGTTTTCCCTGGTCGTTTTTAAGGTATGTTAAGTCATGTTAATCTATTTCCTTATAATGGACTCAAATGGGGGAGAAAGCTGAACATGATATTATGTTTATACGCTGTTTATACGCTGAATAAGAGCTTGTTCTTTTGACAGCAGCAAGTGTTTATTATAAGTAAAGTTTGAGAGAAATTTGTTTTTCCCCGGTCATTGTTAAAAGCCCCAATATACTTCAAAGGCTGAGCGATGGTATACTATTTCCAAACATTAAAACACTCCCGCACTGCTCGAGGTGGGGTGTAGATTAATGTACATGTGTCACACTGTTTAAGCATATCCCCTTAACAAAACAGAAATTAAATTAAGAAGTGTAGGTAATCTAGGTGGGAGATGGACCCCAATGTTCAGAATATTATAGACAAAAGAATAATGATTAGCAGCAGTTCAGAGTCAAGTATCATGTTTGCAATACAAAAGAACCATTCTATTTCCATAATCAGGCCTTTATAGGAAGTGTGAATGGCTCATAGTCTGAAAACTTAAGCATTATGTGGGATAATATATTGGAGTCAGTTTGTAAATTTATTTTATTAGTGTTCATTTTTTTTTATTAAACTGGATACATTTTTACACCTTTTTAAATTTTATGTGGTGTCATGATTTACTTTTGATAAACAAACAGATCTAAAAAATATTGCTACAAGTGTGACTGCATCATATAATAATTATTAATTAATAATATTAATAATGTTCATCGTCTGGCTGACTACCTCTTGTATTAATTTTTCTAAAAATCCTGTAAAAACTTGCACAAACTGACAGTCACCACCATAAGCTACTACTAAATATTGTAGAAACATAATTTTCTGTAAAGTTGCTTTGTAACGATTTGTATTGTAAAAAGCGCTATAAAAATTAACTTGAATGGAATAAACTTGAATAAAAAAAACTTGTCTCAGTTGTTTCTCTACGTCGCTTTTTGCATAGCTCCAGGTTGTCTACACCAAGCTTTGTTGCAATTTCTTTTTGGAAAGAAATGCTTTCTCTGGATCTTTAAAGTCTCTACGCGAGTGATCGTACGAGTGCAGATATTTTTGTGCCAGCTCAGCTATTGGACACAATGTTTTTAGGAGATGTTATTCTATCCTCAGACTTCCATTGAGTGAGAAACGAACCTGGGGAAAAAAATTGCATGTCAAAAAAGGTGGAGTTTCAGAACATACCCATCATTACATAACCTCCACGGACCAATGGAAACACAAAGGTGTTTAGAAGCCAAAATGAACTCCCCCAGAAAGTTTGCTTTGGTCAGCTGTTTCGAACTGCCGAAACAAACTCAAAATGAACTTCTTTTCAGCCTTTATTTAGTTTGAAATGATGTCATATCAGTTCGTTCTTCAATTTCATTTGAAGTATATCAGGGCTTCAAGGTACGTCAAACCACGTTAAGCTGTTTCCTTATAATGGATTTCTAAGGGAGAGAATACACTTAATGTGATATTAATCACTTTATCTGTGGAGTTAGGGTTTGTTCTTTTGACAGTAGTTGATGTTTATTACAAGTAAGGTTTGACAAAAAATTGGGTTTCCCTGGTCATTGTGTAAAGAAATGATGGCCAAAGTTACAACTAAAAATGAACGTTGACCCTTCAAAAATGCAATACACCATCAACAAAGGATATATATTCCAAATCAGCAGCAAGAAGAGAAGTGGCACCTAGACATTCCGGGGGTTTTCTGGGAGGAACTTTTGAAGTTTTCCCAGGATAGTCCTTTGAGTGGACATTTCGGATGGTTGAAAACACTCCTGTGACTGCTAGAAGTTGCATACTGGCCCAGTATATGGAAAGTTGTCTGGAATTATTGTAGAGACTGCTAAGTATGCCTACAGTACAAACCTTCCATCACTAAACTGTCTGGACAGTTACAGTCAATCCCTGTGGTGGAGCCTGGGCATATGCTGGGTATAAATCTTATGGGATCCTTTCCCAGAAGTACCAAACAATACGAATACCTCCTCGTAGTGGTGGATTACTGCTCCAAATGGGTCAAAATGTTCCCAATGCGGACAGCTAGGTAAGTCTCCTCACCTTTTTCTGTCAACAAATGGGGAGTTGTTAAAAAGCTGACCACTGCTTACCACCCACAGACCAATCAAACACTGAAGTCGATGATGGCATCTTATGTAAAAGATCACCATCGACACTGGGTTTGCTCTTGGGCATCATCTCAATGGCCCTTTAGAAAGAGCTGAACCAACACCACCTCACCCCGACAGTCCCACCTACGAGTTATTAGAGAGACAACAAGAGCTTGTGGAAACTGTGAAAGAGAATGTTGAAAAAGCTCAGCACAAACAGAAGTGGAATTACAACCGAGAGTGGAAGGTGGAGGATTTCCAAGAAGGAGATCTAGTCTGGGTTAGGCTCACCCTGTGTCCAAGGCAGAGGAAAGTCCCATGGCAAAACTGGCAGCTAAATGGAAGGTTCAAGCTTAAGTTTGTAAACGGTTGGGTCCTGTAAATTTTTCAATTTCATTTTTGGATGCCCCTCTGGTGGTTGACATTTCATGTTTAAAATGTAAAACCTTTTTATGATGTGGTAAACTCTTCCAGTGAGGGCTGAAGTACGTAAGTTGTGGCCTAATGGTTATAGATTCGGACTTGTAATCCAAAGGTTGTGAGTTTGAGTCTTGGGCTGGCAGGAATTGTAGGTGGGGGGAGTGAATGTGTAGTACTCTCTCCACCCTCAATACCACGACTGAGGTGCCCTTGAGCAAGGCACCGAACCCCCAACTGCTCCATGGGCGCTGCAGCATGAATGGCTGTCCATTGTGTTCACTGCTGTGTGTGCACTTTGGATGGGTTAAATGCAGAGCACGAATTCTGAGTATGAATTCTGAGATTTCTTGGCTGTATGACACTTTCACTTTTAACAGTTATCCTGTTACATGGATGAAAATAGTCATCCTGTCAACTAGAGGGAAACAAAGGGGAAGAGAGAGGGGGAAGAGCATGTTGGAGTTGGCTGATTGTGGAGTGAAAGGAGATAAGAGCTGTGACCGAAATCACTCACCAGTTCACTCATTCACTAATCCCTATATCGTGTATGGCAGTTGAGTTCACTATATCAGAAAGGAGTGAATAAATAAGTGAAATGATTCGGACAGTGACGTATACACTCCACGTGAGACTTGGAGCTGTTGCAAAAACATTGCCATATGTTCTTTTATACTACATGTACCTCATTTTAGAAAATAATATTAATAGCAATAATATTAAAAATTACTTTATATTGCAATTATACATACCTCCGCGTCAGCTTTGTGGTTTTATCGATGGTATATAATAATTATTATTTTTTTAATGCTTTTATTTTCATAAACATTAAATGCTATTAAAATACTGATAACAAAAATAAACGCGTTAACACGTTCATAATTTTATGTATTTATCATTTGTAGTTTCTTGACACTCACTCAAGCAACATTTTGAGCTCAGATAAGTTGGTTGTAGAGCGTCTTCAGGCGACCATTAATTTTACATCAGAATGAATACGCTACCTACTGTGATTAACAAACATTTTTAAATTATCCACCAAATTATCATAATTTTTGTAAGTTAACAATGATGCCACCTCAGTAAATTAGTAAAATATTAAATAGAGTTATTGGCTACATACCATATTTTATAAAAAATAATGTAGATGTAAGATGTAAATGGCATTTCTCATTCAAACTCGCTCTCTCCCACTCTCGCTTCCAGCTCACCGATTCTCTGCATTGGATTGTGGGAAATAGTACTTCAGTGAGTGTACATCGGTTGTACACTCAAAATCAGAATGAATTGTGGGTACAAAGTGGACGAATGTAGGGAATGAAGTTGTTCACTCAGAATTCTGACAGCACTAAAAAATGGCTGACACCCGATATAGTGCACTATATAGTGGATAGGGAGCGGTTACGGACACAGCTTAGGAGTATCTCAACCCAAGGCTAGCCAGTCTATATTATTTTTGTTTATTTGTGTTGCATTTCATATTATATCTTGGGAACCCCATTCTAATAAGCCAGCCATATTATAAATGTAGGTGGTAACAATCACCTATTTTGGATTTGAGTTTGATTAATAGTTTATTTGTTTGTGTTAAGTATTGAGCTTTGTTATTTACAACACTGCATTGTTCAAGGTGTGAATTGTTACTGCGTTATCATTCAGTGATTCAAATACACAAATTGGTTTCATATCCTTATTGGGGACTCCCAAGGTTATTTTGAAGTCGAGACCATTACAGTTGTTTATGTATGTTTAGCCACGTTAAGCGTTTTTCAGGTTAAGCATTTTAGAATGTCCCACAGCCTGGAAGCGGATGTTGAAGTCACTGAGTAGTACCAGAGTACAAACTTTTTAACAGTTGTTGTAGCAACAATTTAAAAGTATGTTTCTGAACTGTAGTTACAATATATATCATATGCAGCAGGGTAAAATATTAACCACAATGTAAAGAAATGTTAGATGTGAAACCCTCAAGAAACACAAAACATGATTATCTGTGTAAACCAACTTGATGTAATGCAGATGGTATGTTGTGTAAACAGTTTGGTACAGACCTCATAGGCCTTTACAAGAATATATTTTTCCTTAGCAAAGCAAATATTCATTTTAAACTCCAATTCCATAAACTATGCTTCCAGTTTAAAGTTCAAGACTCACTGTTAACAAAAAAGAAAGAAACCATTATTTTTCAAATTCTTTATCCTGTATCTCCGTTATCTTCTTCCTAGAAAAACATTTATCAACATAAAGAAGCAGAGCTGAAACACAACCAAAACAAACCAGGGTTTACAACCTGTCTAAACATGGTCACCTTGTTCCATTTATGTGCAAAATTAAAAGTATATACTATCTATAAAATCACATCTTAGTGAGATACAGCAGAACTGGAGCTGCTGGGAAACTGAAGTGTTTATTTTTAACATCTGTATCATTATTGGAGTAAGTTGAAACCTGTCATCACTGGCGTGCAATGCATTTTGGGAAGGAATACCATGGTAACAGTTTATTTTAAGGATCAATTCTAGTAAACCAGTTGTTTATTAGCATGCATACTGCTGGCATATTGACAATTTATTAGCACATATCAATGCTTTATGCTGCTTTTAGATCCCTTAATCCAATAAATTTCATTTTAGGGGGGTACAATAAACATATAATTTCTCAAGAGCAGTTTTTGAAGGGGACACAGATAATACAGCTTAAATTGTACTTGTAAGGATATGTATACATAGAGGAAAGCCTTACTACTATTAGTGCAGCAGGGAGACCATGCCAAATTAGACAACGTTAAACTTTTGTGTTCACACGGCAATAGCGCTTCTGTAGACATTACTATTACAGTGTTGCCAAATCCGCAGTTTTCTCATGGAATTGGGCTACTTTATCAATGTTGCCAGAGGTTGTTTTTAATGTCTGCGGGTTGAAGCAACCCCAATATCGTGTATTTTAGCCCCCGGAAGGCAATTTTTACCCAGGCGACCTCCTCGAAACGCAGTTAGTTCGGGCTAGTTTTGAGTAGCAATTGGGCGGGTTTTGTTGTGAAAACCTGGCAACCCTTTCGTCAAGCAGGTAACGTTATTATTGGTAACACAGCAGACTCATCGATAAATTCATTCACTGTAAAAAAAAATTTTTTTTTAATTTAAAAAAACTGTGTTTCTAGTGACTGGTCATTGAAATTTATAAATTGGCCTAATTGGATTTATAAAATTAAATGAACACTAATTCAGTTTAGCTGATTGAAACATATAAATTTAGTTAGGCCAACTGAAAAAAAATTAGGTGATCAGTCAACAGAAAAATTTGCGTTGAAGAGGTCTGATTTTTTTTTTTTTTTTTTTACAGTGAATTGGCATCATCTTTAAAGTGAAAACAATCACTTCATTCAACGTTTAAGTGAATAAAATAGCCTTGACAGCCTTATTTACTGGAGTTCCACAACTATTGTTCTCTCTCACTGGACTAAAGTGTGTATGTGTGTAGGTGATGTAAAAGAGGAAAGCAGGCATTTGGACCAAAGCACTGTGAGACAAGGGAGGGGGAGAAACTTAAAACGCATTTTTGCCCCATTTCTGTTTTTTTACTACTTACACAATTATATAAAGTTTAATACATTATTTACAATACACAGTGTGATTTTTAATAATATTTTTAGGGGGGACAACCCTCAGATGGGGGGTCCTGCCCCCCGAGACCCCCCTGGGATGTCCACCCAAGACCATAAACTTAATAACTACCTACTTACTATTAATAAGCAGCAAATTAGGAGTTTGTTCAGGGAAAACTTTTATTTTTTCCTTAATCTGAAGTGTTACCAAATGATTTATTGCATACTTCGTGGCCTGGGAAACAAATAAGACATTTTGAAGCTGTATTTGAAGTAGCCGTCAAAATTGCGCTAATATGACGCATTTGGTCTTGGAATGCAGTCTTCAGAGGATGCATCACTTGGAATTGGGACAGAGTTATAGTGAAAGAATTAGTACAACTTGGCACAGTTTAACGGAAAAATGGAACAAGTTAAGAAAACATTGCCAAGAAATAACACTTTGTGGGAACAAATTCTTAATTCATTGCCACAGTATCTATTTATTTTTCTGCATATTATATGCCTACATGCAAATTTGCTTCCAAGGTAGAAATTTTTATAGTTTCTCACATTCCATTTGGGACTAAACCCATGACACTGGTATTGCTCTACCATTTGAGCTACACGAATGACTCATAATGCATACATCTTGTATGCACCTTTAACCACTGAGTGACTGGACTGTGTTGAATGCATCTTGGAGGGCATTTATGGCCTTTTCATGAGTTGATAGCAATCCTGTCAATATAAATGAAAGGAGTACCCAACGTATAGATCATTAGGAGTCAGGGTGTATGTGTGCATGCTTTTATGACATCTATGCCTGTTATCTTTTTGCAAGTGTACAGTATATAAGTGTGTACATGCTAATTTGTGTGTGAAAGTTCAGAACCTGCCCTTTTTTATCCTGTCTACTCTATGCACATTTTCTCTTGCACACAGCAACATGGCAGCTTGCCTCGTGCTGCTGAGATCTCCACCTGTTTGAGTAGACAGGATGTCACAGTGAATGTCCGGCATGCTTTCGAACACATTTGGCCTTTTTGCATAATAGTGTGATGCCAGATGATGACAAGGGTAAACGCATTCATCCCAGTGCGGTAATGAAGAGATCTGTGTACACGCAATATAATACAAAGGATGTCTTTGTCACAGAATATCATTTGGAGTAACAATAATCATTCACAAGAAAGGTTCACATGACCAATTCAATTAAATACAAAAGCTCTGTATTTATGTAATGCCTTTGATGACATATGCTGTCATTAAGCAGTTTCATTCACTGCAGGATCAATAGATAAAATCTCAAAAGTCCTGTTAGACAAAAGAAGGAAAATATTAATATATGTCTCAAAAATGAACAAAAAGGGTCATTTGTATGAGGGAAAGACTTTCCATTTGTTTACGAATCCATAAAAATCCATTGCAATCATTTTCATTTTGACCACTTCATTTGTGGTAAACAACATAATAGCAAAACACCAGATATTTATTCTGGCAAAATAAATATATAAAAAAAGAAAAAAATACTTTTATAATGTTTCATTGGTGCATACATTTTTATATGACAGTTTGTGACTCATCTTTTTGGATCCAGTTAATGACTGTGTGATTCATCTTGATGATGTCAGATAACTTTGATAGAAAGGTATGTAATGAATTAGGATGAATAGCCAGCTGTCAGCTGTTAAATGCAAGTACACAATTAGATAATACCAAATTAGGCCAACCAAATATCAAGCAATGCTTAATTTTGTTCAGTCTGTGGTGTAAAAAGGTTCCATTATCAATTAAAGAAAAAACACTTGTCTGAATTAATTTTGATCCCAATTTGTTTTAGTTTTTTTTTATATATATATAAATTTTACTGCTAGTCCACTGTATGAATAATTATTTGGTATAATATGTCAGTTTATTTTATTTTGCTATCCTCACTTACATAAATTAACTATAGTGTCCTGCACACACTAGTAAAAATAAAATCTAGTAAAAAATAATATCTGGTGCCTGAATAATTCTTGGTTTGACTGTATATAAAATAATTGCTCTTTTGAAGAAACCACAACTAGATCCTAGTGAACTGGCAAATTACAGACCCACTTTAAACCTTCCATTCATGTCTAAAAAATTTAGCAAAATTGTGTCTGCTCAGTTTTGTTCCTTCCCTCAAAAAAATAAAAAAAAGAATAAAAAAAAATATATATATATATATATATATATATATATATATATATATATATCTCTATTAACAATTTCAGTCAGGTTTAAGTCCCCACCATAAGCAAAGAAATTGCATTTGTTCAAATTACAAATGACTTGCTTCTTGCATCAGACCAAGGCTGCATCTCATTGCTAGTTTTGCTTGAACTCAGTGCTGCGTTTGTCAACATAGATCAATTACAAATCTATACAGGTATTCAAGGGTAGGCTCTAAGATGGTTTAGATCCTACCTGTCTGATTGCAACTACTTTATTTAAATGGAGAGTCATCTCAATTATCACCAGTAAAATCTCTAAAGTGCCATAAGGATCTGTCCTAGGTCCTCTTCTATTTTCAATATACATGTTGCCCCTTTGTAATATTATTAGAAAATATGGGATTAGTTTCCATTTTTATGCTGATGACACTCAACAATATATCTCAACAAGACCAGATGAAACTTCTAAATTATCTAAGCCAGGGGTGTCAAACTCAATTCTGGGAGTTTGACACCCCACCTAACACAATCAAATCTTCCAGTCTTATTTGAAAGCTACATGGTATGTGTGTTCAAGCACTGTTGGAACAAAACTCTGCAGGCACGATGTCAGACACTGCAATATGCTCTGGTCCCCTCCCTGCTTACCGTGGTGACGAGATGCATAGCAGATTGTCATCACTCAATGGCTGGATGTCTAAGTGGTGCCCACAGAATAACATAGGTTTCATAGACAATTGGACAAGCTTTTGGGGCAGACCTGACCTGTTGAAAAGAGATGGTCTTCATCCCTCCTGGGGTGGCGCCACACTTCTCTCTAAAAATATGGCAAATATTCTTAGTGTTTATACTTGACTAACTGGGGCCCAGGTCAGGAAGCAGACAGACTGGCTAAACCGACCATCTGCTAGCTGCCTCACATCACAGAGGTCAGCTAATTCTCAGCACATAGAGACTCTTTCACCTAGATATCACACTATAGAGACTGTCTGTTCCCCGAACTAGAAAATACAAAAAACGTCCAAACCAAGTTAAGATGAACAATTTAATTGAGGTTCAACAAATAAAAAACAGATGCAATATGGATAAACAAATGATAAAGCTTGGCTTATTGAATATCATATCCCTTTCTACGAAAACACTTTTTGTAAATAATATGATCACTAATCATAATATAGATGTGCTCTGTTTGACAGAAAGCTGGCTAAAACCTGATGATTACATTATATATAATACTAAAAGTATAACTCGTTTGAAGTAATGGTGCTTCATATAACATTATCCAGAGAAAAAAATGTTAATGATAAATCCCCCTTTATGTTTGTACTGGCTACTGTATACAGGCCACCAGAGCACCATACAGACTTTATTAAAGAGTTTGGTGATTTTACATCTGAGTTAGTTCTGGCTGCAAATAAAGTTTTAATAGTTGGTGATTTTAATATCCATGTTGATAATGAAAAAGATGCATTGGGATCAGCATTTATAGACATTCTGAACTCTATTGGGGTTAGACAACAAGTTTCAGGACCTACTCATTGTCGAAATCATTCTCAGATCATTATTTAGTTTTTTGCAAACTTCATATAGCCAAAATTGTAAATTCTACTTCTTGTTACAAGTATGGTAGAAAAAGTATGGTTTTGTCTACCACAAAAGTTATGTTAAGTTATTTAAGTTATCTTCCTGATTTATACAAATTTCTTAGCATATCCAAAACCTCAGAACAACTTGATGATGTAAAAGAAACTATGGACTCTCTCTTTTCTAGCACTTTAAATACAGTTGCTCCTTTACGCTTAAGGAAGGTTAAGGAAAACAGTTTGACACCATGGTATAATGAGCATACTCTCACCCTCAAAAGAGCAGCCCGAAAAATGGAGCGCAGCTGCAGGAAAACAAAAATAGAGGTATTTTGTATTGCTTGGCGGGAAAGTAACCTATCCAACAGAAAAGCATTAAAAACTGCTAGATTCGATTACTTTTCTTCTCTTTTAGAAGAAAACAAACATAACTCCAGGTATTTATTCAATACAGTGGCTAAATTAACGAAAAATAAAGCCTCAACAAGTGTTGACATTTACCAACACCACATCAGTAATGACTTTATGAACTACTTTACTTCTAAAATCGATACTATTAGAGATAAAATTGCAACCATTCAGCCGTCAGCTACAGTATCGCATTAGACAGTGCACTATAGACCCCCTGAGGAACAGTTCCACAAATTCTCTACTATAGGAGAGGAAGAATTGTATAAACTTGTTAAATCATCTAAACCAACAACATGTATGTTAGACCCTATACCATCTAAGCTCCTAAAATAGGTGCTTCCAGAAGTCATAGATCCTCTTCTGACTATTATTAATTCCTCATTGTCATTAGGATATGTCCCCAAAACCTTCAAACTGGCTGTTATTAAGCCTCTCGTCAAAAAAAAACACAACTTGACCCCAAAGAACTAGTTAATTATAGACCAATCTCGAATCTCCCTTTTCTGTCCAAGATACCAGAAAAGGTGGTATCCTCACAATTATAGTCCTTCTTAGAGAAAAATGGTATATGTGAGGATTTCCAGTCAGGATTTAGACCGTATCATAGTACTGAGACTGCTCTCCTTAGAGTTACAAATGATCTGCTTTTATCATCTGATCATGGGTGTATCTCTCTATTAGTTTTATTGGATCTTAGTACTGCGTTTGACACAATTGACCACGACATTCTTTTGCATAGACTTGAACACTTTGTTAGAATTAATGGAAGTGCATTAGCATGGTTTAAATCGTACTTATATGACCGCCATCAGTTCGTAGCAGTGAATGAAGATGTATCATATCGATCACAAGTGCAGAAAATCAGCTGCGGGCGGCAGATCCTTTTCCTATTTGGCGCCTAAATTCTGGAATAACCTACCTAACATTGTTCGGGAGGCAGACACATTCTTGCAGTTTAAATCTACATTAAAGACCCATCTCTTTAACCTGGCTTACACATAACATACTAATATGCTTTTAATATCCAAATCCGTTAAAGGATTTTTAGGCTGCATTAATTAGGTAAACCGGAACCGGGGACACTTCCCATAACACCCTATGTACTTGCTACATCATTAGAAGAATGGCATCTACGCTAATATTTGTATGTTTCTCTCTTATTCCGAGGTCACTGTATCCACCAGATCCAGTCTGTATCCAGATCATAGGGTCACTGCAGTCACCCGGATCAAGTACGTATCCAGACCAGATGGTGGATCAGCACCTAGAAAGGACCTCTACTGCCCTGAAAGACAGCGGAGACCAGGACAACTAGAGCCCCAGATACAGATCCCCTGTAGATACCTTGTCTCAGAGGACCACCAGGACAAGACCACAGGAAACAGATTATTCTTCTGCACAATCTGACTTTGCTGCAGCCTGGAATTGAACTATTGGTTTCGTGTGGTCAGAGGAGAACTGGCCCCCCAACTGAGCCTGGTTTCTCCCAAGGTTTTTTTCTCCATTCTGTCACCGATGGAGTTTCGGTTCCTTCCCGCTGTCGCCTCTGGCTTGCTTAGTTGGGGTCACTTCATCTACAGCGATATCGTTGACTTGATTGCAAATAAATGCACCGACACTATTTAACTGAACAGAGATGACATCACTGAATTCAATGATGAACTGCCTTTAACTGTCATTTTGCTTTATTGACACACTGTTTTCCTAACGAATGTTGTTCAGTTGCTTTGACACAATGTATTTTGTTTAAAGCACTATATAAATAAAGGTGACTTGACTTGACTTGACTCTGGCCCTCCAGAAACTGAGTTTGACACCCCTGATCTAAGCTAACAGAGTGGGTTAAAAATGTAAAAGATTGGATGACCAATAATTTTTTTTTACCTGTCCAATTCAGATTAAACAGAGATATTACTTTTTTTTTATTAAAATTTGCAACTATATGGATGTACTGTTACTTTCTCTTGAGTAAACTTGTCCTTTGAAACCCATTTTCCCATGTTACAAAAACAGTGTTCTTCCATCTTAGAAACATTGCAAAGTTAGGATACATGCTACCTGTTTCTGATGCAGAAAAGCTAGTTCATGCATTCATGACCTCTAACCTTGACTATTGTAATGCACTGCTAGCTGGATGTCCTGCATCTTCAATAAACAATTTACAGGTAGTCCAAAATGCAGTGGCTAGGGTCCTTACCAGGTCAAGAAAATATGATCATATTACTCCAATTTTACAGTCTCTGCACTGGCTACCTGCACTGGCTCCATATCATTTACAAAATATTATTACTTACCTACAAGTCCCTTTGTGGTTTAGCTCCTGTGTACCTAACTAGTCAACTAGTCTTGTATCGTGAAAAGCGTTATACAAATAAAATTGAATTGAACTAAATTGTAGTTTATTCCTGTGATAAATGGACTGTATTTTCAGCAGCCATTACTCCATTCTCACATAGTCTTTCAGAAATAATTTTAATATGCTGATTTAGTGCTCAATAAAAAATTCTTATTATTATCAAATTTTAAATCAGTTGTCATGTTTAATGTATTTTTGTGTAAACTGCCCCCCCCCCCATTTCCTACTGTAATTTTGATTAATTTAATTATTGCTGATATATATATATACAACAATACATGAAATGTTATTGGATCATAGTGTCGTATTTTTAAGATCTGCACAGTATATAAGCTGCGAAAGTCGTCAAAACCCATCAACAGATGGTGATGTGAACTAATGAAAGTTAAATGACTAAATGTTTTGCTATATATTTGGAATAGCTATATTTATAATTGTGCAGACTTGTAAAACATTTCACAGCTATTTAGCGGTCGCTTGTTTGCTTGTGACTGATTTCTGGTTTTGCAGTTACATTAGAGCAGATATTTTGCTCAGCGGGACATCAGTAGTTGCTGCCTTTGCTTCACACAATAGATTGAACAACAGGCACGCTGTGTCAGTGTGAATCTGTTCTTCCAGACATCTTTTGAACAGAAGCTTGTGATGATCTCAGACACAAGCATCATCATCCACTTCACAATTAACCTGATTTTGTACACAGTTTTTATACACAGCAACCACAAAGAATATAAATCATCTGGCTTATGTACACAAAAACATCCTTCAGTTCCCACGATACATGTACACGAACAACAGTAGCACAACAGATAAAGGACAAAGTGGATTGATGAAAGATTGAAGGATAGATTCAGCTGCCATAGAATGAACTAAAGAACGTCTGAGTCTTTGAAGTTGAGCCTTCATGTATCATTCCTGTTCTTTCCCCCATATTGTTAATAGCTCCACAAACCTCAGGCTTTAGTGAAAACATGCCTGTCCTTAAATCACATCTCAACCCCTCCAAGTCTTACATAAACATCCCCAAGGCACAAAGGCAGGCAAATTAATATCTGGCTTTTTGCAAATATTCATGAGGTACGAAGAAGCAGGTCTGGGCATGTCAAGTTTCCTGGATTTTGGGGTGGAGCGAGACGTGTGAATAAATGGGGTAACCACTGAAAGTGCTGCTGGTCCTGTATGACAGTATTTATCCCCTCATTTCAAACCTGTGTGACTTAATTTTTTTTCTGAGGAACACAAAAGTATGGAGCCCTTTAAATGACATGAGAAAAATAAATAAATACATATTGTTACCAAAACCTCCTTACTAAAAATTTTAGGCCTATTCCCTCAGCTCAGTAAAACTGTACTAATGTAGGAATGACTTCTTAATTTATTGACACTATGTGTGTGTGTGTGTGTGTGTGTGTGTGTGTGTGTCAGTTTAATGACATGGGTATGACACAGGTATTACAAGGAGAGGGTGACCTATGAGGACATTACCCATGTCCCCATTTTTCAAAACGCTTATAAATCATACAGAATTATTATTTATATTTTTTTTTGAGAAAGTAAAAATGCACAAAGTTTCCTGTGAGGGTTAGGTTCAGGGGTAGGGTTGGTGTTGGGCCATAGAATATACAGTTTCTACAGTATAAAAACCATTATGCCTATGAGATGTCCCCACTTTTCACAAAAACAAACGTGTGTGTGTGTGTGTGTGTTTTTACTGTTATGTGTGGGGCTTTGTAAAAAGACATTTTATTCATTTAATCCCTTTTGTTTATACAAATGGAAGTTAACAGGGCCTGATATTGTTTTGGACCCCAGTGATCTTCATTGCACTGACAAAAATGTTTTGGAAATATCTTCTACATTCCACAGAAGAAAAGAAGTCATACAGGTTCCCACTTGTAAGACACCATTCCCATTCTGGTTGTACCATCTGTACACTTCAGTTGATAAGAACTTATTGATTCATTGTGATTCATAAATACTTCCAACTGCAATATCTTCATTAACAGACCTTAGAAAAAAAATGAGACTTGTAAAATGAGACTTGAGTTTGGAGAGTACGAGGCTCGCCTTTTCATGGTGCACAGGTGATGCAGAGTCTGCGTGTTTCTAAGCTGACCTATGGCATTTCGTCAAGGTTAGTCAGCAAATCATCAATAGTTACTGTTCCCCAGCCTTCACCCTTCCCTTAGGGCAGCCAGGTCACTGCCTGTGTATGTACGCACTTGTTTTGGCGCTCCAAATGCATTCCGAAAGCTATAAACGCATCCACCTATTTTAGATTAGGCAACATGCAGTAAAATAAGTATTTGAAAAAGTGAATCTGGACCACTTTAGAAGCTTCCATTGACTTTACTTATAAAAGGAGACATAAACATTTTTGGTACATATAATCTACATACATAAGCAGAACAACTAAAAAAAAAAGATAAAATACAAAAAACTGCCATTTGTGCATGTCATGTCTTTCATTGGGACTGAATTTTATGGGTTACATCAAAATAAATAACGCCTCGATACAGTGCCATTACTTAAAGATAATGTTTGGTGGCTCAATTTGCAAGACTGGTCATACTAGGGTCAGTGACAACATCTTATGAGACTATTCATACATATTCAAGTATTTTTTTTTTTTTAAAGCAAAAGCACTGGAATACTATGATTGTATGTTGAAAATATGCAATAGGTTATTGCTGATTTTCCCTTTAAAAGGATTGCTCCATTTTTTGTATATATGTTTAAAATACTGTCTAAATAACAGTGAAGACGATTTGCAAAGATAAAATGGCAGAAACTCAAACCAGAAACATATGACACCTCAAAACATGTCAGACTGCTCTTGCCCAAAGTCCAAGATGACTTGATTGCAGATGTCCTGGGATATGATATCAGATTGAAATTTTTGTGATGTTTTCTGACTTCCATTGCAATGCTATGTCATTTGATAGCAAAGGCTTCACTTTCATTCTCCAGGGCACAGATTATGGATCTTGAACAGCCAAGCACAGATACAGTTTTTCCTGGTTGAGCTCATCTCCAAACAACCAGTCTTACTGAATTGTCTTTTGAATACAATCTTTTTTTTTTTTCCTAAAACGGAAAAACTCTTTACCAAACTCCTTTTGAGTCCAAGTTAGCACCATAATGTTATCATATTTAGCAGTCCATAAAAAATAGTGCTGTTAACATCAGTCCTTGGCTTTGCACAGCCAGTCAACATTTTCCTTACTTTTCTTCTGTCTTTATGCCACAGGTGTAGCATTTTAAAGGTGCTGGTAAAGGACTCTAATCTCGATAAATTCAATCCTTATAATATGACATTTAAAATACGGTACAATCAAGACAGAACCATAGACGGCTGACTTTTGACATTGGCGTTGTGGCAGCTTCCTCAGCATCAGTTCTGGGCATCCCTGTGATATTCATCAAGACTGCTTGATCTCTCTTGTCCCATTACATTCATTTTCAACGTTAACTTCTGTTGTTTTGAGGGCTGATAACACACAGAGTGTTCATAATCTGGATTCGAGAAAGACGGCGGGCGAGTGGTATGACTCATGAAAAAAAGTGCCTCTACTGACCAAGAATTGGCTATAATCCCTTGTTTTTTCCCATTTGGGAAAGGTGGCCTTCATTTGTGGGATGTGTTGATCTGAATGTGTGGAACGATGGCAGGTTGTCTTTCGGGAAGGGTCATGAGGGGCCGGTGGAAACGGGTTTGCTCCTCATCTTGGATTTTCTCCACCTGCTTCCTAAACTTTCTGGCAGGCAGGATGGATGGGACCCCTCTCCTTAACCTCTGGGCAGCCTTTCTTTGCCATACTTCATATTTGGAATACTTCAGATCAAGAGGCCCTCCTGGGATATCCTGCAAAACAGAAGAACTTGATGTAGATTCTGTAATTCATTGACTTTGAAATTTTGTAACACCGTAGCTCTCAAACAACAGAGCATTGTGCTACCAACAGAAAGGTCATGGGCTGAACTGATGAAATGCGCATCTTGAATGCAATGTAAATAAATGCGTGCATGTAAACTTCAATATGATTTTGAACAAAGCCAAAGGGTGGCTTCAAAATCAAATGCGTCACAGACATAGGCTATTCTTACGCCAGTACATTAAACACATCCCAGACAGACTGATCAAAGTCAGAATCTTATTTGTTGAACTGGGCGAGAAAAACAATACCCTCCTCAACTTACAGTGTGAACGTACTGTTCTCAAGTGGGGCTGACTATTGTGTTGTTTGTTTTTGTTATTTTCAAATCCAAGCCTTGGCCAGCTGGCCAACTGTCTTGCCAACACTTAACATATTTCCACGCCAAGAGCACATGGCACAAAATTTTGCCAGAATGCGGCATAACACTTGTACTTGTTTTGGTGCTTGGAATAATGACATCATTGCACATGCTGTCCAATAGAGTTTTATGGTGTTACCATGGGTTTTTGTTTGTGTAACTAACTATCTCCCTCGGTCTTGTTCCTACATCATCTTTAATGCAGTCTACAGCTTTCTGATGATCTCTGCCATTTTCTACATTGCTCAGCAATTCTGAGAGTGGAGACGTGGTTAATATTGATTTTGGCATGATAAAAACAGGCTGCATGTCTGACTAGCCTGTCTAGCTGGAGTCTGTGTTTGTGGGTTCAGTAAAATCCTTGTGCTGGGCTTTCAATGGGGGAGGGGGAGATAAACAGCTCCACGTACCTTGTGAAGAGCCTGCGATGCTGGGAAGGCCTGCAGCGAGCTGGAGGAAACATCTCGCTCCGACTTCACAGGCCTTGCGCAGTACTGCTCCAGCAGACGCAGATCGCAGCTCCGAAAGCAGCATTCTTCCACTATTCCTCTCTGAGGACGGCGGCTGTTTAATCTGTGCGGCCTGCCTGGGTGGGGGAAGAGAAGGTAAGCGATCAACTCCGGGGTTCCCCTGGAAAACGACCAATGCTATTAATTCACACCCTATTGTTTATATTTCACCAAATCCCACATGTGGCTGCTGGCATGTTCCTAGGATTTCTGAAATTGGAGACTCCTTCAACAGCTCCCTTCTTTCTTTCCTGTTGTTTGTGACTCGCTTTTTTATTTCTGGCACTAACTGATTTGATGAGGACATTATAATAGCGCAAAGAACAGTACACAGAAAAACAAATATTAATCTGTGTTCCCAGGGATGTGTGAATAGCTAGCAAAATGGATCCTTTAACCTTGACATTTGCCTACTAAACAAAGATAAAAGATAAAGAACAGCAGGAGAGGTACAAAAGGGGGAAGTCCTGCGTCATCTGATAGGAATATAGTGGACAAGAGAGAGAGAGAGAGAGAGAGAGAGAGAGAGAGAGAGAGAGAGAGAAATCTTTTGCAAACAACTAAATAACTTGCAGACACAAATTCCTTGTTTCCCCTAAATACTGACATTTAACAGCACTAATGGCTTTCACTGGGAATACATGCTAGAAAGCAATAAGAGGCATGTTTCCTCTTTAATAAATACCCTCATTGTGACATTCATTAGTGCACAGCAATTCGAAAGACAAGACACAGATGACAATGCCATACTGTGACTGCTTCTACAAGACAAACAGCTATGTAAATGTTTAGAATTCCTGACAACCATCACACAGCACTGTAAGAGTTGCACTTACTGATATAAAACCCTTCTTCTCCACACACGAACTGAAGAGCATCCACTAGTTCTCCACCGCAAAGCGTCTCCCATGTTTTCATGGGGGATGCGACCGCGACAGTGAACAATGACAGAATGAAAAATGAATGTATCAGCGAGCGCATCTGTGAAATGAAAACACATTTGAGTGTGAGTTTAACAGAGGTTACTTGTGTGATTGTGCTGATTTCAATCACGCGACCAAAGAGTGACACAAAAAGTTCAAAATAACTGTGGAGACGCTATTCTCCTTATCAATGATACCATGAAGAAATGCTATACGCTTAAAATAATGATGATTCTCACAAGTTTTACATATTGTCATGAATATACCTAAACATGCAACTCTAATTAGAAACGATGTAACTATGCGAATAACTTGCATACTGCAACCACAGTCATGTCATTGTCACTTTCTCTTACCGTTGTTTGTTTTTTCCCCGTTTTTCGGCACGATGCACAGAACAGATGGTAATCATCCATGCTAGGCGGTTTGTTGAAAACGACGTTTACTAGTTGTTGTACTAAAGAGTTGCTTTGTTTAATTTCCAGTCCGTTGCATTTCTTTGAGTGTTGCTTGTGGCTGTCTCAAAGTTTAGAGGACAGGCAAGGCATATGTAGTGAGAGACAATTTATACCAATACCCGCCCCTCGCACTCCCAGCCCTTAGCGATGTCCGAATGGTGAACGAATTGTTCAATTGAGTCGGATCTTTTTTTTTTTTTTAATGAACTGGTTGAACTGTTAACACAAAACCGACCAGAACCAATACACTGAATTAGTAAGAAGAACAGTTCTCGAGCCAACAACTCGACTCACTGAACGAGAACTTGTTTTGTGACCGTATTATAAACATATAGCATTTCAACGAAGTTATACATTTTTTGTTTTTTTCTTGATTCTGCAAATTATACTTAGATTATATTATACTAAATGACAACAAAGAATCTAATTAAGAAAACATTTAGAATATAAAACAGAAACGATAAACGCGATGACGTAACGATTCTTATTCTTTTTTTAGCTTTCTTTGAAATTAAATGTTCAAAAGAACCGATTCGCGGAAATGATTTCCCAATTACTGCCAGCCCGCCTGTGGATGAGAACTGGGATGCTTTTCTTTTAATCAGAGGTAATCTGCAGCAAACATTGTACTTAACCCAAAAAAAGTTAAAACTTAATATTTAGATTTTCCCAAATTGTCTTATTAACCGTTCTTATGCACAATACTCGTGTTAATGCCAAAATATTGTGTAGGTTGCGCGCTCACTGCTGGTTTATGTTTGAGTGCACACTCAGCTGATAGAGTAGCCTACCTGCTCACCAATGACAAGGCTCTTTCTTAGTCAAATAGCCGCCTCTTTAAAATACCTTTTGGCAACAGGTCAGCCTGAGGAATTTTAATTGAGGGAACATTCTTCTAGCTTCTCACCATAACAAAGGGGGTTGCAATCGCATTCCAGTGAATGCAGACAGACACCGTGCTGAAATTTCACTCTCACGACAACAGTGTTGACCTTATGTGCGAGCGCGACATTTCAGGCGAAAACATTAAATGATTTATGCTTTCTTTAAAAAGCTACTCAGTCTGTTTCATACGCTGATAACGACCCAGTAATGAACACAACGAAACAAATATATTATTCTGTATAAAATTTGTACTTCAGTACATAAGTGTTAGACGGAAATGAATGAGCAGTCAACATGCCCTGACATGCCTCTAACTGGACATAATGTAACATTGGCAAAAACACTTTCCATTGTTTGCCTGAAACATCAGACAGTCATGCAAAATGTGCTCATGTTACCTTCCTCTAAAAGTGGAAATGGCCTAAATTAGACATTTATAGTACCAATCATTCATTTAAGGACAAAAATAAGCATGCTATTTTTATTAGGACATTATACACTAAGAGTTCATAAGATGTTATTTTTACAAATAGACAGGCCTATACTCATTAAAATGAATGAGACAATATACACAAAGGAAAATGGTTTATGCAAATTTGTTACAGTTCAATATAGTGTGTGAATATTGTGACATTGTATCATGACAAGTACACTATAGCACGCTCTAGTGGTCCAAAGTAATAAAGCCATTGTAAAATGACCTCACATGAGTGAGACTTTACCTTATTCTGGTTAAAGTCAGGCAGTGACTGAATGAATTACTGGATTAACTAAAACTTTATTAAATAAATACATTCTTGTAGAGAAGATCTGTATGTTATGTGTGTACTGTTGTTACAGTATGGTAATCTGACACACTGAATACAGTGGCCCATTGGGCTAATTGAGATGTAATGTGTTTGATGTTTGGCACTTTCTGCCAACAAGAAACTGCTCAGGCTTCTATTTGCATTCCCCATGTAACTCAGTAACTCTGATCCTTACACAAAACACCCTCTTACACTCACTAGAACAGCAATGTTAACCTGTGCAATAAAACCATTACTTTACTTTGCATGGACATTCTGTGCTCAAAGAAGTAGATGAGTCAATGCATGTTAATATTGTAACTCCTAAACTTAAAAATAAAGAAAGAAAAATTACAGTGTAAAAGCTTCACTCTTTATCATATGTTGCTATGATATTTGCCGTTTTATATAGTGTAGAGGCACATGTTTTTGTTTTTTTGTCACTGATCAAATGTGCCATGTAACATGAAATTTGATTACATAATGGAAAACTAAATATAATTTTTTTTTTTAAAATGTGCTCTAAGAAAATAATATTCATTATAGGGAAATTCACAATGTAGCAAATGGCTGCCATTGTGAAGAGCCCACCTTTTGTCGATAAAGTTCCCCTGTAAGTTTGTCTCTAAACTGACTCCTGTCTTAGAACTATTTTGAAAGAAGACCTGTTGAGAGGCAAAGGTCATATGATACCTCGGTATAAGAGGACCTTGAGCATGTCTGTTTTCCACACCCTGAATAAGCTTTTTTTTTTTTAGCTACAGTGCAAATCATGTTTGTAAAAATAATCACTTGTAAATAAGTGAATATAAACAGTTGAGAAAGATATATCATTATATTGGATCCATGCAATTTGTCTTAAAGTGACAGCTCCTTATATATTAGCTGCTGTCGGTTCCTTAATGTTAATCCAAGAAAAGAGAGAGAGAAATTCACTCACTGCTCTTGACAGAATAACTTTTGCAGCTTTAACAGTTATTATTCTTTATTTAATTTATACAATGAATACTATGCAATGCTATTTTACATGTAAACATTCAGTTTCTGTACCTGAACTCAAGACAAACCTGAAAAATTAAAGCATTGTTTAATTTGTATTATAATTTTCATTGGGGCCCTGCATACCTCAGCTACAGCCCTGGTGTTGGTTCTTAAAAAAAAAAAAAAAAAAAAGTGATATAGTGCCAGTGCCTTGGTTTCATGTGCTTTTTGCATATGAGACCTCTTCTTCATAAGTCAGTACTGCCAGGGGTAATTCTTTGAAGCAGGCAAATTCACTTCAAGTATTTTGCAGTCCCCGGTCACCTATAAGATGATGTGATGTTATTTATTCTTTTTTAATATTTAAATTTATAGTGATAAATAATTTTATAGTTCATAAGAATATTATTCTGTTCCCAAATAAATCTATTATGAGTCAGGCATGTTGCATTTAGTCAATAAATTTAGAACGAATTTAAATTGACGGAACCAAACAGTATAATTTCAGACCATTTTTTATACGATAGTTGAGAAGACCTACACATTTTAATGCATCAGGCTGCATTATACTTTTAAGTTCTGCACATATGGCCCCATATTGCATATACATTTAGGATTACATAAAAGAGCAAGCCATTCTCTTACACATTCTGATTTCTATCTAATAATTATATGTCTCATACACTGTACAAGCCAAAAGTAAAGCAACATTAAATGACATAACTACATAGTGATAGGGAGAAAGCAGCTTAATCAAAATAAGAAGACTGATAAAATACATGAGCAGACCAAAGTTGTGAAGGTCCTCCTGTATTTTCTGTGTATCATACAGCTGTGCTTTCTTGAAACTATTGGTGAAACCAGAGTCAATGGTAAAGGTGGACAAAGACATGAGGATGTTCTCCATTCAGCTGAATGGAACAGTGTTAAAGTCTATGTTCACCCAGAGAATGCAATTTCATGATATCACCGCAACAAACAGCACTAGTCTCAAGGACTGTAACCTAACAAACCTCATAATAGTATAAACAGCTTTTATGTCTGCAATGACATCATATGGGAGGGGTGGGTACCTCAAGAAATACTACAGTATGTGTCCTCCAATGTCTCTGTAGCTCCACTTCCAACCATTCATTCTGGAGTCATTCACCAATCCATCACCTGCATCTGTGCAACAGCCCTCGTTTGCACTACCGCTTTACTAAAGCACTTAAAACCACAATTCACACCGTGGCAGAGTATCATAAATCTGAAGAAAAATACAGTATTTTATGGTCTTACTTTTAGACAAATAGATGAATAAGTATGCATATAATTTTAGTTAAACATAAACATTTTCATGTTGTTTACATTGACAAATACGAGTCGACTAAAATGATAACAATTACATTTTTTATTTGACACAATCTACTTCTTGTATATACAAGTTTTAATTGTACTTACATCTAAGAAATCCAGCATAATTTCTCTAATAACATCTATAATTAAACTGTTGACCCAACCCTTAAATCTACCCAAACCTGTCCATAACCTCACCTGTATTCCATCTCACTAGCAGCAAAAGCATAAACATAATTAGTACATTATACTTCTTAATTTTGTAGGTTGTAGTTGAAAAGGCACCTGATATAAAGTGGGAACAAACAATTAAATGAGTAGTTATAATACACAGCATTCAGTGAAGCCTCTAAGTAATATTTATGAGAATAATCTTATCAGAAAATTTCTGTATGAACCTTTATCTTTGAAAAAATGTCCATGCTATTTTATTATAGACCAGACATGAATAACTGCGGGGGGAACAGCTTCCATTATTCACATTTTTAATATGTGTATAGTATGTTTAATGCTTCTTCTGAATTTCCAAGTATAAAAACATGCTGAGAGGACACTTATTAATTACTCAATAACACATTATTATGAGTACAAAATAAATACATCAGATTTTTTTCCCCCAGAACTTGAATCCTTTTTTGACAATGATTTCCAAACGTATTATTAAATTACAATTTATTAATTTAGCAGACGCTTTTATCCAAAACGATTTACATTGCATTCAGGCTAACAATTTTCTCATATCATGTGTTCCCTGGGATTCGAACCCCCAACATTACTCTCGCTACCATTTGAGCTACAGGAACACATATTATTTTATCATTTTATATTAAGATTGATACTGAAAGACTAGAGAGAAAGAAGGTAAGGCTGCCATGTTTAGGTTATTAAAGCCATTATTTTTGTTTTCTTCACTTACGAACAGTATTCTCGTCGCTTCATACCATAACGGTAGAACCACTGATGGAAGATGGACTATTCTGATAACGTCTTTCATACTTTTCTGGACTTTGACAGTGTAACTTGACAGTTTATGAGACAATCACAAGCCTCCCGGTTTTCATCCAAAATAACAAAAATTGTGTTCTGAAGAAGAACAAAGCTTTTACGGGTCTAAAACAACATGGGGGTAACATATTAATGACAACATTTTCATTTTAGGGTGGATTAAGCCTTTAATTTCTATAAAGATTATCTCTTTGGGTTTGAGACTTTAGCCTTTGCAACTGTACAAATCTTCTTCATGCACCAAGAGCTTGTAACACTCCAAAGAGAAAAGAAACTTGAAATCGCATCATATGACCCATTTAATGTGATTAATCCTCTGATAAGTGTTAACACATCCCACAGAAAAATGTGTTGACCTTTCAATGCTGAATCAACATGATATCAAACCATCAGGTTGGAGAGAAAAAAGTAGAATCCATAATACATGAGCGCACACTTGGGAAATTCAGAAACTTTCCATCTGCATAATCTCATCTTTTCCTTCATTACTTAATACTGAATTAAAACCATAAATATCAGAATGCAAACTGAAAGCACAAATGGAGAGCTGTGTATTGCTTGATTTGTAAGCTCAGCACTTCAACCAAGTAATTATAATGCTCCTTGACATCTTGTCAAGAGAATGTCATCTATTGAAGTATCTATGAAACTCAGTCTCAGTAAAATATACTGAAAGTGAAAGCAGACTTGGTAACGAAACCCAGTTTTACTTTAGATTTTGATTTTTCACCTGAACTGAACCATTCAGTTAAGACATATGTTAAGGCACCAGCACATACAGGGACAGAATGAGATTTTCACACTTCCTACCTACTTCTCTCCTTCATAGGCTTCATCTCACAGAAACATGCAAAAAAAGAAAAAAAAGAAAACACACATTCAAGCTTCTTTTAACACTGCTCATATATAGTTAAGGTGAGTCATTAAAAGCATTATCCTTTCACCGATCAAATCACTTTAGGTTCTTTTTGTCCAGCTGAAACAGATTCAGCATATCAAGCATTGCTTGCCTGATATTGTTTCCAAAGCGATGAGAGTCCTGAAAAAAGAAAAGATAAGAAGGAAAGAAATCAGCATTCAAGAACAACACTAGCCATGTATTGTTTCAAAGGAATGGAATATCACATAAAACATTTGAGATTAAATCACAGTTTCCATCTCATGTGTTCAAGTAATCAAATCATTTAACTGGAAACTGGCGCAAAGTATCAATAATAAAAAATGAAGTTGTTCCACCCGAAGAAGTGCTATGGCTCTTTTTTCTCAGTAATAATTACATGGGCCTCAAAGTGTGCAGATGAAACGGTACAAATGCGGTCATTCTATCTTGCGTTAAGAGGCAGTTGCCTGATATTTGTGTAGTTCTGGGAGGTAATTATAGAAAATTATTTTGATTACATATTTTGGCTCAGGCATTTCAGAATGATTTAATACTGAAATGTGCAATGTGATGTGTCCACTGTTTAGACCAGTTATCCAATCACATGATCTGAATCAAAGTCACATATTTGTTTCTTCTGTTGGAATTATTTTGTAAATGTGTTTCCATCAGAATTTATGTCTTATTATCAGATAAATTACTGAGCACATTTGAGCGTATTTTATGTGAATCTTAATATTTTGACATTTTCAGGCGAAACCCTAAAAATCACATTCCAGTGGAAGAAGCATATCTACTGTCACTGATAATGAAAAAGGATCAACATTTTCTGTATTTTGACAGAATCTCTGCTTGTGTATTCTCTCACCGTCTCTGGACTGGAATACTTGGAAGAGATGTGGAAATTTATGAGTTTTTCACCGACAATCACATAGGCCACACCATAACCATCATCTGCAACCTACCACAGTTAGAAAAAAAAGTTACATTTGATCCTTTCACCAAAGCATTTTAATATGAGCAGATTCTGAAATCTGTGGAAGACTCACCGGTCCAAAGCCTCCTCCAGTGGTTACATACTCTGGGTGATTCACCAGATCAAACAGCTCCCCCTGCTGCAAAGGAGTCTGACTAGTGGAGAGTCTCCAAGGCTCTGACAGCACCTGAGGAAAATTTTGCATCCCAAGGAATTTTGTTTAAGAAAATAATCTACATTACTCCTAAGCAAGGCACATGCACTCATGTCTTCAAAGGCAGACATGTCCCTCATCACAGTAATAATTACAACCAGGACACAGTTAATTCTCATTGGGTATGGTTTTTCAGAATATACTCCTTTATATTTTAAATGTTCAGAGCCGCTTAAATGCTAAAACCCACCTCCTGGAGGAATGGGGAGTCCTGTCCAAGGTACTTAGACACTATGTAGAGGCAAAAGAGATGGCGGTCAGTGCCCTGACCAGTCATTGCCATTCTATACATCTGCTGGTGTTTCTCAGCGGCCTGGGTTAGTAAGCCAAGTTTCTCTTCTCTCTACAAAACAAAAACAGAAGACTCTGATTCTGAATAACGACAGCAGAAAAACAGTGACCGGTAAACTGAATTTGTCAAATTATAAAAAGCAGTAGCTACAGACAGTGTTGGGGAAAGTTACTTTTAAAAGAAATGCATTCAAATATTGTTTACTCCATAAAATATTGTATTACTCCATAAAATATTGTGTTAGTCCATAAAAAAAAACTTTAATTGAGTTAATTTGTTAGAAAGTAATACATTAAGTTACTTTTGCGTTACTATTTGTCACCTGAGCTGAGCTTGCTTGCTTGTTTTTTTAAGAAAAAAACCAAAATTTTCTGGTAACTGTAAAGGCCCCTTCACATAAAATTTAATTAAATAGGACTCAGGCTAAAGGAAGTGCCTCTGCACCTCACTCCTAATTTCTCTCAACATGGGGACAGGAGAGGTGTCACTGAATAAATGGAAAAACTAAGTAATTTGTAACTTGTGCTACTAATTTGAAATAGACTTTACTACTTACTTATGTTACTTTACTAGTAACATCAAAAAAGTAATTTGATCACGCAAGTCATGTTTGTCATTACCCCCATCACTGGCTACAGCAATAAAGTTAAGGCAAATTACATATACAGCTGTTGTGTTATTTGTGTTGGTATCGTAACAAACTCTAATACTCGGGACCGGACAAGACTGGTCTCAGATTTCTGATGAATTTATTAAGTCCGAGACCAAGACCATATTTTCAGGAGCATTCAGACACAGGCTATGCTTAACATAATGCTTAACAGACCATATATAGTCAAATAGCTAGAAAAGTGAGATAATAGTGTTAAACCTTTTAAACATTTCCTAATGATTAACAGATCATCATTTCACATGCTTACAAATGTCAATCAATGTTCTATTTATATTATCACAAACCTCTTGAAAATCTACAAATTATTCTACCAGATGTTATACAATGATTAAACTTTTTTTTTTTTTATGTACAACACATTTGCTGCTATTAAGGTGTGATATGGGTAAGGTTAGGGACAGGTTTGGTGATTTGGGTAGGTTTAAGGGATCAGAAGTGAACAGGAGTCAACAAGTATTTTCTTGAAAAACTGATTTGTTTTCTCCTGTTGATGTATATGTGGCGAGTGGGGCGGGGCCGAGAGGCGTGGGAACGAGGAGTGAGGCCAGGTGAGCTACACCTGTGCCCCACCGCCAGTATCGAGTCCCACGTAGGAGATGGAAGGATATAAAACTGGAGTGACGACCGTGAACGACGAGAGAGGACCAGGCCTGGGACATTATTTTATGTTTGGTTTTTATTTTTGATTATTAAAATGATTTTTGATTGTGCGTCGGTTCCCGCCTCCTTCTTCCCGATGATTAGGAAGTTAATATTGTTACAGTGGTGCCGAAGCCCGGGAGAAGGAGGGACGCGCTGCTGAAGATCCCTCGCCGCTGTGGTGAATCCGCGGTGCCCTCGAGCAGGCGAGGTATGTGCCGCCAGGGACGCTCGAGGCGGTGGGCTGGAGCGAGTTGCCGGGGACGGGCGAGCTCGCTGCCGGCCGCCCATGATATGGAGGGGCGGCTGCCGTCCGTGAGGGAGCGGAGGAGTCGGCGCCGTTCGCCAGGGGGCCGGAGCCTGCTGCCTCCGCGATTGAGTCCGGAGGGGCAGGGAACGGGGGACTCCTGCCGCTGCCCAAAATCGGAGGAGCCGTCGCCGTCCATCGGGCGGCGGAGGAGTGTCGTGCCGTCCGCCGAGGGCCGTCCAGTGCCACCGCCAGGCACCGTGGAGGAGATCACCCAGCTGGTTGAGGGCCGAGCAGCAGTGCGTCTGGGAACCGGAATTTTTTATTTCTTTTTCCTCTCACCCCTCTCTCGTCCTTGTCGCTCCTCCTTCCATCTCCTTTTCTCTCGCCTCGTCTGTCCTACCCCCAGGTTCCTGCAGGTCCCCGTGAGCGGTCCCCCCCGGAGGGAAGGGGGGGGGGCATGGGGGGGGGTAGAGCGCAGTCTCGAGGGTACCCCCCCGGCCTGCGAGGGGCGATGGGGGTATGTGGCGAGTGGGGCGGGGCCGAGAGGCGTGGGAACGAGGAGTGAGGCCAGGTGTAGTGATTGAAGATGAGCTGCACCTGCGCCCCACCGCCAGTATCGAGTCCCACGTAGGAGATGGAAGGATATAAAACTGGAGCGACGACCGTGAAGGACGAGAGAGGACCAGGCCTGGGACATTATTTTATGTTTGGTTTTTATTTGTGTGCGTCAGTCGCCGTGAGGGGCTGACGCGCCGTTTTGTATTTATTTTTGATTATTAAAATGATTTTTGATTGTGCGCCGGTTCCCGCCTCCTTCTTCCCGATGATTACGAAGTTAATATTGTTACAGTATACAATAGTATAATAATAGAAGTCCAGTCCAGTCTTGTCTAGTCTTGAGAACTACAGCACTGGTTCATATTGAATTGCATAGATTGTTTTGTTATGGTACCGTTTTGTTACTGATCATGGCACGGACAAAAGCACAGGATTCCACTGTGCAGGAGCGCACAGTTTCTGTACGTCCTTCTCTGAATAAACGGGTCATGGATGCCTCATAAGTCAAGCAGAACTTTCCTTTGTCCTGTACAGTGAAAAAAAACATTGACATCATTTCACCTTTTCAAGTGAACAATAACCAGGCTTATTCTGCTACATTTCAGATGTACAGTGATAAGAAAGTTCACCCTATAATGAGCCAGCTGCAGTGCAAGCTGGATGAAGGCATCAGGACTGATCTTGCACTTCTTGATCAGGCCTTTTCCAAAGTCACTGAAGGGGATGATGTGCGAGTCCACATCATTAGCCAAAGCCACAGCCACAGACAGAGAGTTGGCAATCATAGTCTGGCACTGGAATAGATAAAAAACACAACAGAGAGAACGTCAAACAAACCTATGTCTTGGTCCTTTCATATTTACTCAAGTGAGATGAGAAAGATGGAGCTATTAACAGCATTTTACTACCAAGTGTATCACACTGACCTCATGTGGAATATTCCACTGTAGTCTTTGAGGTCCAGGAAGATTAGGGTGAGGTTCTCCTCTACAGTGGCCATCTGCTGTGTAGCCCAGCTTAACAGGGTCCATCGAGAGCACTTGCTTTATGAAAAATGCCATCACAATTTACATAAGCAGCAGATTAACATTTTATGAATGATATAGGTGAATTAAAAGTGAAATCCAATGTATGTACACAACAGAAGTTTGGGATTGGGTATGTTTTTTTTTTTGGGGGGGGGGGGTTTATGCTCAGCTGCTTTTATCCAGTCAACAATATTTGTTGATTTTTAATATTAGTATGATTTAAAATAACAGTTTTCTATTTTATTATGCATTTTAATATAACAGTTATTTTAATGTAATCTATATAATCAATTGCTTCCTAAATGTATATAATAAAGATCTATAAACATCTCACTGACCCTAAACTTCTGAATAGCAGTGTATGTGTGCGTGTGTACCTCCCAGAGGTGGCCGACAATAGGAGCATCAGCCCAGCTATGTTCTGTATTAAGGCCCATGGTTCCATTCTTGAAGACAATTAAGTTTATGGACTTATCAAACCACCTAAGGGAAATTGACCATTAAAAATGTACATGTTGTATAAAAGCTACTCTGAGGTCCAGCACTGGTAACAAGAAACTTCAAAGGGGCATGGAAGGAGGTGGTCTCTCTTAACCCATGCTATGGTGTCTTCCTTACCTGTCATAACACTTCCCATGGAGCAGTGATTTAGCGTAACGGTCCAGGGACTCCACAGGATTTGCTGGATCATAGCGCTGCTCTGTGTCATCCAGTGTAACAAAGAAAGCAGCTTTCTCCACAGTATCCAGAGACTTCTTGTTCTTGCCGTGTCTGAGGTAGGCATCACGGGCACACGCCCAAGGCACTCTGCGAAAAACAGATACAGACAAGCTTTAACTCTCTCAAAAATAGTTTTGACTGTCCAGTAAAAATGTATTACAAATAATAGTTAAGGAGAAAGAAAAAATAACCTAATTTCAGACTTACATCCCACGTATACTTTACAGTGGTTGCAAGAGATCAGACAAATGAATGACAGGAAACCGGTAGCTACTCCTGCAGTTGGGTGTGTTGTGAATACCTGTCCCCTGCAGTGAGAGCGGCGAGGGTTTCCTCTCCAGGCTGCGGCTCTGAGGTGTCAGCCAGAATCCTCTCCATCTGCTGCTCTAGCTCCCGCGGCAACAGTAACCGTCCATCATAAAACATCCATACTTTAAAGTAACGGCCTCGGTGATACACCACAATATGCCTGCTGTCAGACATGTGCTGAACTGTGTCTTTAGTCGAATGGAGGACAGAAAGAAAGAAAGAAAGATCTCAAGTCACATTCAAGCAACTATATAGAATTCTACATTTTTACATTAGGGTATTAGAGAGTTAAACATTCATATCATTCTAATGAAATGAAATTACAAGGAATGTATATGCACGCGCACACAAACACACAATACCTTTCAAACATTCAGGTTCATTAAATGCATTTAACTGAAAATTAATCTGAATATGACAGTAAAGACATTCTTAATTATACAAAATATTCATTTTTCAAATAAATGCTGTTCTTTTCACATATAGGGTTATAACTGGTAATAATAATAATAATGTTTCTTGAATAAAAATCAGCATATTTAAAAGATTTCTGAAGAATCATGTATTTTGAAATACATTAGTGAACATTTGAAGTGGGTAAAAACCTTTTATCAAAGTTGTCCTAAATATAAAACCAAAATGAGTTCTTGTCTTAGGACAACTTTGATAAACTTTCTTGATTCATTTCAAATGTTGACTACCATATATATAACACAGAACACAATATTACTGTTTTACTATATTTTTACTCAAATATATGCTGTCTGGGTGAGCATTAGAGACTTCTTTCAAAAACATTAATCTTTCTGACCCCAAATGTCTGAACAGTGCATAAAACATTTATTCAAGAAAAACAATAAAATAAATGGGAATAAATGGTTGCAAATGATCATGGGAGGAACTATGGTGAAAGTTAAAGCTGAAGTGTGTAATTGCTGCATCATTAGATACAACATTTGAAAATGAGTTTCCAGAACACGTCTTACACTGTCAGCTAAACAGCTCCTACTGTTTACACTTTTATCACCCTGGGAAATCACCTACAAATCACTTATACTGTATAACTACAAGGGGTGTAACGGTTCAAATTACTCATGGTTAGGTTTGTATCATGGTTTTAGTTTCGGTACGGCTCGGTATGTGCCATGCTTATAAAAAAAAAAAAGAAACTATTAAATTAAAATTATAAATTAAATATTTATCCTTATTAAAGTTACAAAAGCTGTTCAATTAAGAGAAGTGAGTGATTTCCTTGTTTTGCACTCGCATTGAACAAAGAGATTTGGGATTGTCCAATTTTTTTTGTTCATCGCTGTTGTTGTTTTATTTCTTACTTTTAAGACCCATAATGGTTTAGCTCCTGTGTAACTAACTAGTCTTCTACCATGCTACAATCCATCACACTCCCTAAGGTAATAAAAAAATCTGGACTCTTGGTAGTTCCTAGGATAGCTAAGTCCACTAAAGGAGGTAGAGCCTTTTCACATTTGACTCCCAAACTCTGGAACAGCTTTCATAATAACGTTTGAGATTCAGACACACTCTCCCTGTTTAAATGTAGATTAAAGACACATCTCTTTAGCCAAGCATCCACATAAAGCATCTCATAATCTTTTACTTCAGTTACATCTGATCAAATGCACATTTTGATTCTTTTGCTTGGTTGGAACAGCAGCTATGCTAATTGTGTCTCTATTTGCTTCCCTGTTTCTGCCACTAGGAATTACACAAGCTTCAGTCTGGATCCAACCCTTACAAACCCCTGAGATGACCGAACACCTGAGAAAAGATGATGCAAACCGCTCAGACAACATACAAAACTACCAAACTTTGCTATAAGTTTAATCGCAACATATAATCATTGCAGTTAATAGTGTCTGACTGTTTACATGACATTAACTAACTGCATGAATTTTGCCGAACATTTCTGTCATATGGACATCAACTTGACAGTCACCACTTATAAGGTACTACTAAATATAACAGAAAATTTATAATAGAAAGCGAAATACTCTGTAAAGCTGCTTTGCAACAATCTGTATTGTGAAAAGCGCAATACTAATAAACTTGAATTGAATTGAATTGAATCGCGGTGCAAGTGCGTGCCAAATTGTGGGTGGAGGACAATACGGTTAGATTTTTTTTTACCGAACCATTACACCCCAATAACTACTGAAACTGTCTCTCTCTGCTCAGTAAACTTGAACAGGATAAAGTAATTTAAAATAAAAAATTACACACATCACCTCTAAGAATGGTCTTCTATCCAAAGCCACAGTGCAGGAACGGGTTGGTGTATTAAATCTAGACTTACAACGCAGTACAATAAATGCAGTGCAGCTAACATAAACGAACATGAAATAAACATGTGAATTTTGTAAATCTCATGCATGAAGTTGAATGCAGATCTGTGACGAGAAAAAAATCAGTTATCGAATTTCTCAGAGAGCGTTTTGTGACATACAATTTCCTTAAAATAAAGGGGGCTTTGTTTTCATCAACTAAAAATGTAGTATGGAATATTACACTTATAACCTAATATATTGCGCAACAACAAAATAACTAATCCATGCCTTTGGAGTTTTCCATCAGCAATCATAAGATAGTTATCATTCCCAGTTGCAGATTGAACTGTGGGAAAGTGGGATTGGAAATACTAGAACCCAAAGACAGATTCTGTGCGCAAAGACTATGTCAATGTTCAGTACCTGTTTCTATGCCTGGGATGCGACTGGTGTTGAACATGCGCTCATATTGGGACGAGCACATAGGGATGGTGTTTTGAAGCATAAGCTGCGAAGCAGAGAGGAAGAGGTCAAATAAAAGATGGAAGGAGCAATTGGTGATAAACATGCGGATGAGAAAAGGGTCACAAATCGCTACTTAACACTCTGTAAAGAGAATTATGCAAGCATTATGATATAAGAAGATTGACTGGGGTTCTAGTCAAAAAATAATAATATGTAAAATAAAAGAAAGAAAATGGAATAAATGGAGTGGAATTTTAAGCAGCACAGCCCCATCACCAACTGCTCATTATAAAGTCATCACATTATTGTGCATAAGAACAAACTGTCAAATGGAACTGCCAATGAACATACAGTAAACAATAAAATGTCTATTATACACTGCTAATCAAAATTAACTGATGACACATGACCAGTGGAGTAGGCAGAAGTTGGTCTATGGTGCACAAACTGGCTATTCTTACCCGTTTCCTGGCCTGGGATGCGGCATGTATTAAACAGCCGCTCCCACTGAACAGAACAGAGTGGAACGCTGTTCATTAGTGCAAAAAGCTGCACCATTTTGACCATATGATCAGTAGGCATGAAAAATAGAAACATTGACAGAATAAACTAAAGATTTCAGTCTCCTTAGTAACAGACCTAAGGTTAGTTGGGGCTAATCATTTATTTGTGATAGAGGACAGAGGTTATTACAATGTTGGGCAATTAAAGTCTAATGCTGTAACATTCTTTTTTTTTTTTTTTTACTTCTTTGTTATGAGACAAACTGCTAAATAGACTAATTTATCGGTCTGTTTACTTACAAAAACTATCTGATTAAAACAAATTATTAAACTATTTATTTTATAGTAAAGATGTGGCAGAAATATGGTAGCTTTTCTTACCGGCTTGATTTGAGCCTGGTCCAGCTTCCTCCTGTAAAGCATGATTGCATGAATGACGTTGCCGGCTCTTGCTGCTTGCAGATGTGTAGGAAAGGCATAAAGAAAGTCCTGTTCAAAGGAAAAAGGTTTCAGAATCCAAGAACACATGTATAATCTAATTGAGACTAAACAAAAATATGATCTAGTCAAACTCTGCAGCTAAAATGATCTAGCAGACTATAAAACTGCATATCTAGGTAAGATGCTGCACCTTATGGTTGCACATGCATATGAAGTTGGCAATTACTGTTTCTTTACCATTACATAATAGTTGCTGTTAACCATGATTGGCCCACGACCTCTTAAGTAGATATATTCTTCCCACCAGTCACTGACCTGAAACACACAGTGACGCAAACTCATAGGTAAAAAGGATAAAACAGTCACTTGAGTCACTCCTCTTAAACAGTAAATTTCCAGGATCCCATAATGTACAGTGGAAAACTGCTGTTTACAGTGTCGTCACATGTTGCATGTACTTACTATAGTAATAACAGAAAATTATGCATAATTACATGCAACTAACCCAAGACCAAACCCTATCCCTAACCCTAACCCTATTATTTTTGGGGGAAGCCACAATAATTTTTTTCAAGATTCTTTAAAGATAGAAAGTTCAAAAGAACAGCATTTATCTGAATAATATAGATTTGTAACAATGAAAATGTATTATATTAATGTATTATAATAATATACATTTATTTTATTATATTTTTTATTTTTTGTAAATATTTGTAAAAGTAGTCTCCATCCCTTTGATGCATAAAGGAGAAAATATAACAACATAATGCAAAACGCATACTCCTGCTGCAGTTCCTCATTGAAAGGTCATTGATTTGTTGAGAAATGTTTAACTTACATAATTGGTGGCCCACCAAGACTTCAGCTTGAGGTACCACTGGAGTTTTGGTCCAAGGTTCTTCTCAAAATCAAGTGCAAGACTCTGCATTCTTCTGTGTTCCTCGTCACTCAGCAGTGGTTGAACTGACTCAAGAAACTATAGGTCCAACATTTCAGAAAAAAAAACAGCTTAAATTCAACCCATAAAGCAAAGTCTCACGGCCAGCGCTGTCAAAAAGTAAGTATTAACTTAAATCCAAGCATATTCTTAATGAATGCCAGCAACTGATGCTTTAAAAGTTGAAATCAAAACCAAGCTAGTTTTGTCTTTCTAGTATTGTTCTGAACAGCGTGCATGTTTTAGTAAGTTAACTCACTTCATTCACGCTGTGCATCCTACCTCCAAAATCAGTAGATAATCACCTGAGCAAGTTAACTCTGTAAACAAGTGACCAAAATTCACATTGAAAAACTAAATGGAGTGCAGCTATTCCTGGCTTACCGATCTGACATTTCTATAACTGAATAAAACATCTCAAATGAGTTTTGATCTGGTTGTTGTAAAGATGAAAAGCTTACTCTTCTCACGGTGTCCTTCACAGATGGCACAGGTAAATTAGGGAGAGAGTTCTGGAAGCTGTATAACATTGGTGTTTGCATGCCAGAAAAAATCTTGACTAGCATCTACAATGTCAGAGGACAACAAACAACCAAGAATGGATTAGTGAACATAAACTGTTCCAGAAAACAGTTATCACAAATACAGACCAGCCATAGTCGAATTTGCCAGGTCATTTTGCCATGGGGAGCAAACATCCAGCCGTGCCAAGACAGCAGACCCTTCAGGACAGTCCTCATGCTGAATATGATGGCAATCCACAGACCCGTGCCCACCATGACACCCCCAACTAACATCTGCTTTTGTGTAGACATGTACCTACTGCAAAAACAGAAGCATTAAGGCTGGAATACACTACACGAATAGGATAATCACACAGTAAATAACTGAGAATCACACACTACTAGACTTGCAACTCAACCAAACATGACTTCTAAAATTGCCTCAAAATACTGTCTAAAAACGTGTTTGATATACCCCAACTGGATATGAAAATAGTAGTATATCTGAATTCGATTGAAGCTTGTTTCTGAGAGTGAATTCAAATAAAAAGGTAGCCATGACATTTTCGCAAATGCAATTTTACATCTCGCAATTCAGAGTTTTTTCATGTTTCTTTTGCATTTAAGAAAGTCAGAATTGTAAGAAATAAACTCAGAATACCAATCTTCTCAGAATTTCACGTTTAGATCTCGCAATTCTCACATTATAACTCACAACTGTGAGTTTATATCGCAATTGTGACTTTATAACACACAATTTTGAGTTTATATCTCGCAATTCTGACTTTATTTCTTACAACTGACACAATCTTACAATTGTGACTTTATAACTCATGACTGTACGTTTATATCTCGCAATTCTGACATTATAACTTACAATGATGTAAGCTCACAATTCTGAGGAAAAGTATTTTTTTATATTATTATTAATATTGTTATTATATTATTATAAGTGGCAGAAACAAGCGTCCATAGAATTCATAGTACTGAGAAGGTGAAAGTTACCAGGATGACTGCTGACATACTGAACTGAGTATATAATGCCTTTTTTTTTTTTTTTGTGAAATCTTTTCGACTACCCAGAATCTGTAGATTTGCTCCAACGAATCCAAACTGCTGCAAAAATCTGTACAAACGTAGTATAGTATATTCAGAGGAGTCTTGAGAAAAAACCTCTGATACAAACTGATGTAATTTAAAACATCATTCCAAATGCACTTTATTGCATTATGAAATACCATATAGCATAAATAAACCAGACACACCTGACTGGGACATGTCTGCCAAGTTTGAAGAGCAGGCCTAAAGAAGGGTCCACTTTTAAATAATGAGCTCTTCCCAAGTACCCCGCCAACACCAGCATGAACCCTGGTGCACTCCCTGGGTAAACACCATTCAAAATCCCATTCTGTGGGCACAATGAGAAATGTAATTAACTCTACAATTAATCTTGAAAAGGTGGATAACACTCCCACAGTAAATGTAAGAAACAAAATCCTAGTACCTTAAAGCGAATGAATTTATTCTTCCAGGAGTGAACTCCAGAGAGGTAGACCTGCCGAAGAGCCTCATGACTGAGCTGGAGGTCAATGCCATCAGGGCCAACGGTGAACTGAAAGGCCACAGCCTGATGAGCTTCTGCCATCCTGGATCACCGCTAATAACTCTGTGAAAAAACAACATTCTTTAATACAAGACACAAGAGGTGACTAGCTCAAAGTACAAATGACTGTAGCGTGCTGTCATCTTGCGGTTAACAAAAATTGTTATATATGCTCTAACCTGCTTTTTAGCTGTTGGTAAATGACCACCCAATGACTAACCAACCCTTGATTACTTGCTTGCCTTTATATTTGACAAGCAAGCACAATACTCAGTTTCTGAGCTATAATAAAGTCATTAATATTTCTAAACCGAAAATTGCTGAAGAGTTCACACTGATTGACCCATTAAAGTTCATTTTCAAAATCACACCGGCATATTACACAATATTTCGATCTTACAGAGCTTTTAAAAACAAATAACTATTTATCTAGAAAGTTGCAGATGTAACGTTAATTGCACATAGCGATGCATACAGACCTGATGATAATGCAGCCGCCGTTTCCTCTAACGTTATATAACGTTATCTATCAAACACAACTAAAACACGTGATTTAATACAGGCGAAGATACAATAATCGTAACGTCAAAGGACTCGAAAACAGTTTTGAATCTGGGTCTACTGAATACAAACATCTGAAGACCTAGATTTGTTATCAACATTTGATTGTTTACTTAGTGAGCTATGGGTGACGTGAACCCGGTGGACTGTTATTTACGTTCGTGATGACGAATTTATAAACTGCCACATGCCAGACTTACCGTCTTTTAATTATTTATTCTCCTGGTCAGACCTGTGAACTTTATCAAATTAATTGTACAATCGGTCACGCAATCGATTAAATGGCACGATGATTCCAGGTCAGGATAGCAACGTTTATCTTGCTAGATTTCCCCCCGTCTGTTTCTTTTAACAACAGAGCGCTAGACAATATAGCCCGTCCACTCTGCAGTAAGTATATGGCTAAACCGCTGTAGTAACTAAAATGGTATACATTTTTTTACATTGCGTGTAAATTGGTTTATTTAATTTTAAAATTTGTATCAGATACCTTGGATTTTTATTATTAGAGATTAGGGTTTGACCTTCATCATCTAAGATCTGTTGAGAAATACCGAAGTAACGTTAACCAATTGGAGCCCACAGAAGTATCACGTGCTTCACTGCATGCCCGACACTGGAGTGAAGGCTGAGTGGACTTGCTATATAAATTTCTTTACGAAGAGAGACAAGGACCACAAAAACAAAGCTATTTTACAACACCCCCATAGGGTGTTTACTTTTGACTTTCAATAAGGGATAATAAGATTACTGAACTGGCTGATATTCGAAGTTTTTTAATGTAATTGAAATTGATTACACCAAAAAAATAACAAACAAACAAAAAAACTCGCAGTGTCGAGCAGATATACTTTTCAGTTCAACGCAACATAGGGAAAACACGTCTACACTCAATACTGTTATTTTAATAATTTTATAATACAACGCAGGCTGTCATTTGTACAGAGTCGTTGATACACCTCATAAACTACAACAGATCTTGAAACAGCCGTGCACGTGAACAGTGCGCGCGCCCTGTGCTGCTCAAGTCCACGTTTGAGGATGACGTCAGGAGTCCCAGCGGTAAGAAAACGCAAGGACTTCACAAACAGACAGTAGGGTACCAATATGAAGACCTGGGGGCTCACTCGGTCCTGGAGAACTGTTTTTGTCAGTTTGGTCATTTGCAGCATTTTTTCTGTGAATGGTGAGTAACATCTTAGATTCTAAGAGTTTTTTACCGGTGACCCTTCTAAAAAAGTATTGAGTGTCACTGCTTCATGAAAATAGTTCGAACTCTTGACTTGTTTATTTTGACAAAAGTATGTACATCTTTTTATGTGTTATATATATATATATATATATATATATATATATATATATATATATATATATATATATATATATATATATATATATATATATACATTGTCTAGACCATCTTTTACAAAAGGCTTTTGTATTGTTAAATTTATATACTGGTAGTACTTTTTTTTAACACTTATGTAGTATGATTTCTCTTTATTTGTCTTGTTTATTGTGTCTTATTTATTCTATCCAAATAATTATATTATCATGTTGGAATGCAGATGGATTTAATATAGGGTGGATCTCAAAAAGTGTTAACCGTCCGAATGAGATGTCCAGTCCATTGTGAGGACAGAACAAATAAAATCCACTGCAGGGAGGTAGAAAGAGATTTGCACTGGATCGTAGTATAATTCACAGTTACAAAAGTCTGGAAAGTAAATCTGTTGTATAGGAAATTGCCTTTCATTTATTGCTCAAGCATAGTCAAAGAACCCCATCTTAACCTCTACAGTCTAATCTTAATGAGCTCAGAGGGTAAACATGGCACAAATCTCCCGGCTTTTCAGGAAGCACGTTGTGTAACGTTTCACTCATCTTAGAAACGTGTGCCTAAGAGCATTTTATGTCCATACATTTCTGTCATGTTGGTCAGCCAGAATGAAGCGCAATGAATGCTGATGCTTCCCAAACAAAGCATGAGCAGCATTTAATTATATGGATGGTTTGTGTTATTATTTGCCATTCATCTGATTGCTTTGGATATTTATTTTTTTTGCTGCACTCATACACATACTGATAACACAATATAAGCTCTTTTTCATGTTCTCTTATCTGGAAATATAATAGAACCTTTCCTACCCTTGAAAAGTATACATCTGCTTTTGAAAGTTAACCATGTGCATTGGCTATGCTGCTCACATCTCTTATCTTTTGTACTCTCCTGATCCTGTTGAGAAGTGTGAAAAGCGTTTTTTTCCCCCTTTTTACTCCTTTGTATCTCTCAAAGCTTAATATGCAGGACCACTCCATCTGTTGCCGAATTATAAAATAAGATCTAATTCCAGTCTAATCTTTGTAATTCCATTCATTCCTGCTTATGTGTGTCTCTATAGGAGATTACTGCAAGGTGAACCTGTGTCATAATGGAGGGACGTGTGTGACTGGCATTGGAGAAGATCCCTTCATCTGCATCTGTGCCGAAGGATTTGCTGGAGATACGTGCAATGCCACTGAGAAGGGTCAGAAATGTTGTTTGTCTGAATTTTCCTGGTTTAATGCTCATTTGAATTTCAGATTAGGTTTATATGGATCACCCTGTTGTTCCCCGTGGAAAGCCTTACTGCTCAGAGGTTGCACTTTCATAGCTTACTTAATGAGGTTCTCAGTTGTTTCATTTGATTATCAACTTTGTCTCCAGCATAGACATTGGGAAAATGCTTTAAATTTGGGATTTGTGTTCTGATTTTCGATTGTAGATTTTGGTGTTTTGGCAACACAGTTTTAAACCTTGTTAAGATTTTTTTTTTCTGAAACAAGTAGACACATCATATGGCTCCTTTCTTTAGATTAAAAATATGAGATGTGGGAATCTCATTGCTGTCTTGGAAGAACAATTCAAATCCTCAAATAGGCTTCCAGAATCAAATCACTGAGGGTGCTTCTGAAAATAGTGAGGGTGTTCTAGCCTTAATGTGCATATATTATGATAGCACTATGTCACTCAGTGCAACTAAATCCTGTATTTATATGTGGATGTCACTCCTTGAATCTTGCAGTGTGTATGTGGCCATTAGTCCTTTCGGCAGCATGAAAAACAAAACTTTAATTCAAATTCTAAATGGATTATATATAATCTAGAAAGTGTGCAAACTGTGCTCCCTTTATAATCACTAAAACGCTGACACTCCTCTTAGTGCACTGTGATCTCACAAAGAGTTCCATTGTAATTTATGAAACTCTCTCCACGTTAACACTTTGTTATAATGAGATGATTCGTGAGAGTGCATAACACAGCAGTGAACAAAAATTTTTTTTTTTGTCATTTTGAGCAGGATTCTACTTAATATAAACAGATATTTCTGTGATTAAATATATTACTCAGCACTGCAAAAAAATAAAAATAATAAAATACCCGTAAATGGAAACCTTTTAAGCAAAGTTTTGCCAATATGAGGGTGATCTTTCTTTTGTTTGATTCTGCTTAGCACTTTCTAGCACCTACTGTATGGAAGTGATCTTGATCTGGAGGTCTTTTCTTTTTCTATCCTATGTTTTTGTCAATTTTTGATACTTGCATCAAAACGTTTAACTGTTTTTCATTGTAGGTCCTTGTAATCCAAACCCATGTAAAAACGATGGCACATGTGAGGTGATCTCTAACGCCAGAAGAGGAGATGTCTTTAACGAGTATGTGTGCAAATGCCAACCTGGGTTTGAAGGTGCACACTGCCATATCAGTAAGTTTTGTACCACTTATTTCAGATTTACAAGACATCTGTTGCGCTAATTAAAACAATGTGACGATCACTCCATTGGACCAGCCAAAGGGTTTAGAGGGATAATAGTATAAAAAAGAAAACTTCAGTTTGAACAAAATTGAACAAGTTCTTTGTCCCATTTTATTAAAACCAACAACTTACAAAATGATTGAGACTCATTTGTGCCCAATTATGAAATACGTGGAGTCCCTATGATGCATTTGATGGTTAATTCATGTTAAAACCTTTCTCCTTTATGACAAATCTTCTTGTGACTGCAGGCCCACAGAGGAGAGACCAGATTTTAGTTATTGTGTGCTGTTTAATTTTTTCCACATTGTTTCATTGATCTCATGCTTACAAATATACTGGATATGCAGTGGCACTGATGTAAACACCAGACACACCCAGGATGTTGAGCAGTCAGCGGTGGTTAAAGAGAGCTGTAACCATAGTGAGTTTTAAATAGCCTTTGTTAAAAATTTCCAGTCCACACAAGTTCCTTTCCATGTATGATTTAACTCTCTTCTGCCTGAGGTCCTCGACAGTGGACACATCTGTTAAAGCCATTTTAACCGTTCAGATTATTTCAAAGGATCCATACTCGAAGAGATTCTGACATGCGTTAAAACCGGCCATGGCAACATCATGTGGAAATGTTCAAAAATAGCAGAGGCATCAACAGTAAATGTGTGAAGTAGTGATACTTCATAATATTTCTGTTGTTAATATTTGAATGGAAGTACAATACAATTAAATGTAGTTAGCACAGAGTTAAATGATGCTTAACCCACTATAAGTTTATAAATAAGGTATTTGCATAACGACTTGTTACTTGTGTTGTCATTGTAGTTTACAGTATTGCCATAGAAATGTATAATTCATAGTCCGAGAATGAAGACAGCTCTGAGTAGAATGTCCGGGGTGTCATCTAGTAATTATGGTAATTGCGATATGGCATTGTGGTTTTTATTTATGACAAATTCAAAACGGCTGATGAAAGTGGTGATTCAACACACACCCCTGAACTTTTCTAATTCTAAATTGCAGACAGTGGGCCAATGCATAAAACATAATTTTGTCAAACTAAAAAGGACATTGGGAAATATGTATTATTCTTGATTTGAATTAAAAACAAACATTAAAAAAAAAAAATTACTTTGGTATTTAATAATTCATGCATCAAAGGGATGGAAGATAGTGATTTTACAAATATTAGAATAGCACTGGCACTGAAAGGCCCTCAAATGCAGCCAGGAACATTCCAGACAGACAGCCTCAGTACAATTAGTCAAGACTTAATCAAGCCAAAGAGGTTTTATGCTTAAGAAGAACAGGACAGACCAGCTTTTGGAGATTAAGGAGGTCCTAAAACATTTCCATCTAATGTCCTGGCCAAACTTAAACGTTAAAGGTTGAAAAGCTATTGACACAAACTAAATCTCATTTGTTATTGAACAGGTTTGTTTGAATTAATTTTTTTTTATTAAATCCCTGTTCTTGAGACTCTTAGTATTTGAGTCAGAATATGCAAAAATGTCATAACTCACAATAAAAAAGTTGAGTTCTCAGGACACCTTCTTCAGCAGCACATCTGACCTAGATTGATTCAATCTATGTGTATGCAGACATTGAGCCGAATAATGTTTTTCATGTTTTTCAATCCGCTTAACAGTTTAGGAGCAAAACTGGGCATGAGTATTGTGTTTTCTTTTCTACTACGGTTGAACAAAAAAATAAGAAACACAGTGTTATGTTTCTGCATGTATCAGCTAGGCTGTTACTTTTGTAATAATTTTCCAAAACCAAACAAGGTAAAAAGCAGCCCACTGAATAAAATATACCAAGTTCAAATGTTTTTATTTATTTATTTTTTTTATAAAGAAGCATCCTGATTACCAATGCTACATTTGTTGACATTATACACATGTCCTTATAGTTGCTCTGCCTCTACTGCCACAACTCCCAAAATTAACTTTTTCGCAGTGACGCAGTTAGTGACAATTCTTTTCGGCCAATCCCTGAGCAGCAGAGTTTCACTTTATGTTTTGGTAACGCTACAGTTCACTTGGAACCTCAACCGAGGTGGTACTAAAAAAAGTACCCGGTACTGTACCCATTGGAAAACTTCCCAAAAGTGAACTGTACCGAGCTGTACCGTGCTGTACCATGCAGTGGTAAAGCGCCATTTGTTTCTTCAGTAGAACACAAAATTAGATATTTAACTCAAATCATTGCAGTCTGTTAGTCGTATAATGCAAGTGGATGGTTATCACGACTTAAACATACAATAAAACAAAAACAAAAAAACACAAACAAAACCAAATTAAACCCTGCGGCTCGTGGTGATGCATTGATGTCTAAAGACACAAAACGATCGGTCTGCGCAAGAAACTGAAAAATATTTATATTGTTACTTTAACTTTAATGCACTAAAATGGCTGAAATGTCTGAACTGTACTGCGCATCCTCGATACAGCCGGCATCTTCTTCTTCTTGCTTTACAGCGGATCGCAGACTTATAAGTGCATTACCATCATCAATCTATCAAATGGACCACTGACACTCTATCTACTATCTCAGTTGAGAGTGACAGTGGTTCATTTGAGAGATAGGTGGCGGTATAAGTCTGCGATTCGCCATAAAACATAAACAATATAAATACTCTTTAGTCTCTTGCACAGACAGATTGTTTTGTGTCTTTACACGTCAATTTATCATCACGAGCTGCAGGGTTTAATTTGGTTTTATTTATGTTTTGTTGTTGTTGTTGTTGTTGTTGTTTGTTTTAGCCATGATTCCAATCCACCTGCATAATATGACTGACAGACTGCAACGGTTTGAGTTAAATATCTCAGTTTGTGTTCGACTGAAGAAACAAAGTCACCTACATCTTGGATGCCCTGGGGGCAAGCAGATAAACATCTAATTTTCATTTTTGGGTGAACTATCCCTTTAAGAAAATTGTAAAAACAAACATCCTGTAAAGTGTTTAGTTTCAGTAGACGTGCTGTAGTCGCAGTTTGCAACAGTTTACTGGCAATGCAGACCACCCCATCCCACCTTGTGCTCCACACAGAACTCTCTGTCCCCTTTGAGGAAAATTAGAGATCCTGCAGCCACCTGTGTGAGCATACAGACTGAGCATTGTGCCACCCCACACCTCAGTTGCCACACTTATAATTATACATACTTCAGCTGCAGTTACATGACAGTTCCCTTCCTCTGCAGAGAAGCATCCCATTACAACATTTCCAAATTACTGTATACTTACTGTATTATTTTTGGTGTTCTTACACAGATGTGAATGACTGTGCAAACCAGCCTTGTAAGAATGGAGGCCTGTGTCGTGATCTGGATGGGGACTACACCTGCCACTGCCCTTCTCCATATGTTGGGAAGCAATGCCAACTACGTGAGTTTTTATATACAGCCAATGATTTCCTGGCGGCAGTGTTTAATTTAAGTTTTGAATGCCATAAGGTTGACCCTCAGTTCTGAGTGTTTTGATCCAAATCCAGAGTCAGAGGTACGGCTGCTTAACCCTCTCAAGGCAGGCGTTGCAGATTTGCAACAGTAAAGTAACTAAAAACCTTATTACTCCAGATACATATTTAAACTAAAGGTTACTAAAGTTACTAAGTTACTAAAACTTAATTTGAGCCTGAGAGGGTTAATGACTATAATAAACCAAGTAGCAGTAAGCCGGACAACTACAAGACAATATAATGTAGACTAAATGCCCTATTAATTGGTGCTCACACTATATTATGGCGCAGGTTGTACATCTCTGTTGGGGATGGAGGAAGGTGGAATCATAGAGTCCCAGATCTCGGCTTCCTCTGTACACTCTGGCATTCTAGGGCTGCAGCACTGGGGACCGGAGCTCGCACGCCTCAACAATCAGGGCCTTGTCAATGCCTGGAGCTCTGCACCCCAAGACAAAAACCCCTGGATTGAGGTTTGCCAATAAGCCCATTTACCAAACTAATGTTTTTCTTGCATAAAATCTTAACTATAAGAGAATTGTGACAATTGGAACTTTTGATAATGGCAAAAGTGCACTGAACTGAAAGAGAAACTAATAGACTTGATGATGAAAATTTTATTTCAAAATTTACTTTTTTAATTTTATAAATATTTTATAAAGGATAATACAAAAAACATAAATATATAATGCTCTATAAAGGCTGCAGTGTTGCATCCATATTCACTAAATTTATATCAATTCAGGTGCCACATAATTTAAACGTAACATATATACAAGAGACTGTTGACTGCAAGTTTTTTTAAATGTTTAGAACATCCATGTTAATGATGTGGATGCTTTTTAAAGGCCATTGCTGGTGCACCATACCAGAAAAAATATTTAACAAAGATGTTTTTATTGTAATTTTATGATTTTATTCAAAGTAATCACTCCGTGTAATGCTATCCTGTATGCATCATGTGATTGCAAAGTAAATAAATGTTTTTAAGGCCCATTCCATCAAGAAAAATAACAGTAAAGATAACTATTTCAATGGCTTTAGGTCCAGAGCCATACCAAAGAATGATAATTCTCTGTTTATTCTAAGCGTGTGCTACAGTTATGTCATCTGATGCTTTAAATGCTAAGCTCTTTAACACTGGCTTGGATTGGCTATCAATGTTCTGAAAGTTATTCCTATCATTCCTCTGTGCCGTTATTGTTATATTCATTGTGTGAACTTTCCTATTCTCATAGAAAATTCATGCAAAAGAGATACAAAATAGGACAAAGTGATTCAGTTTCTTTTTGTTTTAACGCTTCCTGTCCTTGATTTTCTCATCTTAGGTTAACATGCAGAAGAAGATGCGCCTCACTGGAATCATAACACAAGGAGCCAGCCGCATGGGGACAGCTGAGTTTGTTAAGGCTTTCAAGGTTGCATCCAGCTTTGATGGCAAATCATACACAGTGTACAGAGCAGATGGCCAGAGAAGAGACAAAGTAAGAAACATTACAAATCTTGTATTCTTTTTTAATTTTGGGGGGGATATTTCAGTCAAAATTTTACATTCTGTCACCCTCATGACGTTTGAACCCGCAAGTCCTTTGGCACAAAAATTAAGATATTTTTGATGAAATCCAAGAGCTTTCTGACCTTGCATAGACAGCAATACAACTAACACTTTCAAGGCCCAGAAAGGTAGTAAGGACATCATTAAAATAGTCTATGTGACATGTGATTAAACCTTAATTTTATGAAGCTACATTAATACATTTTGGTGGTACTCTCATCAACATGCGTTGAAGACTGACATGGAAGGGAAGAAATTGTTGAATAAAGTCATTATTTTGTTTTCTTTGCACAAAAACATTAGTCTTGTAGCTTCAAAAAATTAAGGTTGAACGATTGATGTCAGATGGACTATTTTAATGATGTCCTTACTAACTTCCTGAGTCCTGAATGTGTCAGTTGCCTATGGAGGGACAGAAGATTCTCGGATTTCATCAAAATATCTAAATTTGTGTTCTGAAGATGAACAAAGATCTTACAGGTTTGGAACGACATGCGGGGGAGTAATTAATGACAAAATGTAAATTTTTGAGTGAACCATACCTTTAAAATCTTTCTCATTTATCCTTATGACTCTCTTTTTTTCAGGTTTTTGTGGGAAATACAGATAATGATGGAGCTAAAACAAACATGTTTGACCCACCCATTGTGGCCCAGTATATTCGCATCATTCCTGTGGTGTGCCGTAAAGCGTGTACTCTCCGGATGGAACTTGTTGGTTGTGAACTTAACGGTAATGTCAGTTGAATTAACTATAAATCATTATATTTATTTATTTATTTTTACCCATTAGCCATTCAGCACTCTCATTTTCCCTAACATGACAGTGCACTCCAGCACAATTGGTTGCACCGATCCGCTGGGCATGAAGTCCCGTCTCATCTCTGATGTGCAGCTTACAGCTTCTAGCAGCTTCTCCACATGGGGTATAGATGCCTTTACCTGGTATCCCTTCTATGCTCGACTGGACAAACAAGGCAAGACTAACGCTTGGGCGGCAGCAAACAACAACCGCTCAGAGTGGCTCCAGGTGAGGCTGAAAAGTGTCAAAAAATAGTCCTTGTAATCATAATAATTCAGTTATGCTATAAACCCATCATATAATGACATGCATAGATCTATCTAAAGACAATAACTCTTTAACTTCTGCAGTACTATTTTTTAGCTTTGATGTCAATTATGTTGGTAATTGTGGACTACATGTTTGTCTCTTATGTTTTATTGTGTTTTCTCATGTTACAGCTGGATTTGGAGAAACCTAAAAGAATCACAGGCATCATCACTCAGGGAGCAAAAGACTTTGGAGTTGTGCAGTTTGTTTCAGCCTTCAAGATTGCCTATAGTGATGACGGACAATCTTGGAGCATTGTGAAGGATCAAGTAACGAGAACAGATAAGGTAAAAGCAATGACAACATCTTTATTTTAAATATACACTACTGTTCAAAAGCTTGGGGTCAGTAAGTAAGATTGTAAGAAAGATTGTTTTCATGTTTTTGAGTATCTAGTGCTTGCCAAGGCTAATCAAACATAGAAACAGTAAAAACTGTAAAAAAATATTTGATGTAATTTTATTCCATTTTAAAATAACTTCTATATTTCATTATATTTGAAAATATGATTTATTCTCGGGATCGCAAAGCTGAATTTTTAGCAGTTTTCAGTGTCATGTGATGCTTAAAATTTTTTTTTTAATATGCTTATTATCATCAATTTGAAAACCGCCTTCAAAACTTCACAATTACATATATATATATATATATATATATATATATATACATATATATATGTAATTGTGAACATGTTACAAATATATATTTTTGTAACAGTGGGCAAGGATCAACTGAAAGTATCCTTGCTGAATAAAATTAATTTCTTTAAATAAAAAAAATTCCACTGGAAATGGCTTAATTCTTAGTGTTTGGTTTTGGGTGTAGGGTGCAATATTACATGGTTTTGTTTACTGGGTACAGTAAATCTCTCTGTAGGAACTTTGTATGAAGCTCTACACATTGGAATCTGGATGCTCGGAGGACATTAGAGAATTATCAAGCTACTAGCTCAGCTTTAGTTATTTGTATATAACAAAGGCCTCAAAGCACATAGGTCTAACATTCAGTTAGTCATTTCATCTGACTAATTGAAATGTTTTTTTGTTTTGTTTTTTTCCTGCAGATTTTCCAAGGCAACATAGACAACAACACTCACAAAAAGAATTTGTTTGAGCCTCCGTTCTTTGCTCGATTTGTGCGGTTTCTGCCCTGGGAGTGGCATGAGCGGATAACTGTACGCATGGAGCTGCTGGGCTGTGATGATTAGCAGACTCTGCCTCTCTCTGCACTGGTTTCACCTGAAGTGTTTCTGCTGCTTGTAGGTGATGTTTCAGTATGCATTAGCCTCATCTGTAATGCTTTGTATTTTATTTGATCAATGTCACTATTTTGATGTAGTTTGAAAAGCTCAGTTGATCTCACCCAAAAGGATACTGTGAAGAATGCTGGTAACAGTTGTGAGTAGCCATTGACTTTCATAGTATTTGTTTCCATACTATGGAAGTCAATGGCTACCATCCACAGTTAGGTTACCAGCATTCGTCTAAATATCTTCTTTTGTGTTCAACGGCTGAAAGACACTAATATCAGAGTGTCAGAGAATATTACAAAATCTGAAGAACGGTTAACCTGTAAGGAAAAATTAGACTGATTCTAGTTTGTTACTAAATCTGAAAGTGTCATAACCACTGACCATTCTTGTATTTCAAATTGCATCTCCTAATCGACAACAAAATACACAAAATCTTTTTCTGTTATTCCTTGATTCAAACTGTATGCCTTCTAGCACATGTACAGCACTGATCTGTAATGGAAAAAGGTCAACTTTTCTTTTCTTTTTGGGGGTAAGATCACAAGAGCTGTCTACAGTATTTTATTTTTTAGAAATAATCTTGATATATGGGTCTGTCAGAAACTGTGCTGTAAATTAGAAATGAATTGAAAACTATTATCCTTCAGGATATTTCTCAGTTCTCGCTATAAAGGTTTCAAATAAGAACGGTAGAGCTGCTCAAATCAATTGACCTGTTTGCACTGCAGTTGCTCTACACTTTATTATATTTTATAACTCAATTGTATTTGTGTCAACCAAATTTGAATGGAATTGTACAATTGTGCAAATATTGAGTATTGTTATCTTTTGTAAAACACATTGTCTTTAACAACATTAATAAACATGTTAAATATTTGTGCTTTTCCTGACACGAGGCATAAACTGAAGAAGACATTCACTATGTACTTTGTCAGAAAATAAAATGTGTGCGAGACTACACGATTAGTCTTCTAATCTCATAAAACCCTGAAAGAACTGGCTTCAGTAAATGTTATGATGGAACGAGAGGCTCTTAGATCTGTAGCTTCACATTTTCTTCTTTAGGTCAAAAGCATTGGATATGCTGCCACATGAATACCATGTCACGGGGCTAGTAATAGATTTGTCTTTAAATATTACATAATATTATTTCAGAAGATATTTTAAGAAACAGTAGTCTAATTATGAAAAGATTTGAGATGCATTTAATATTTAGTCGATGCACGGGAAATAAATCATTTGTAAATTTGAATGTGTAGTGCTGTTTTTCAAAGATAAATGCTTTATTCTGCCATTTGTAGACGTCACAAATCTACCAGAGAAGATGTCATGCTTCAGATCCACCAGAAGATGGCAGAAGGCTTTAAGCTTCATGCTCTATAACAAGGTTCTCTAGGCGACATGGGAGAAACAGGTCAGGGCATCACAAACAGCCTCAAAGGGGTCCATTCAGTCACAGGGAAGGTTATTCCTTCCACTCCACCCGATTAGGCAAACATTATCATTTATTTAAAAATACATTTCTAGACTGGGTTCGGTTGGGTTAAAGCCATTTTCCTTCCATTACATACTACCTGTGCATCGTGAATACTCTCTAAGTACTCTTTGCCCTTCATTTCTGTTCTGTATGACCAGACCAATGAACAAATCAGTTCTTTATTAAACATGATGTATGGAATGTTTTAATGGCACGTTATTGCATTTGCTGTAATACAGGTATTCAAACACAAAGTTCATCTGAAGACATTCATGGATAAATTGAAATTCTCCTACTATAAAACAGATTATCACAACGACAGTATAATTTCGTATTTTCCCATGTTTTCACTGTTGACTTTGGCCACTCATCCATCACAATTAAAGAAATGATAGGTTTTCTATGCCACACAGTATCCAACCCCTTTGCTATTCATGAGAAAAAAAAATGCTTTTCAAGAAATATTTGTGCATCTCCTGCAGTTCACGCTGCATTCGTCATTTCAGCTGTATCAGATGAACCTAAAGCTATGCTGTATAAAAGAGAGCTCCCGCTGCGTTTGGGAAAGAGGCACAGCCTCTTGTACTAAGCAAGCAGTCTCATCACAGGCAAAATGTAAAATATTCACAAGGCACTTGTCATTAATGGTTCTATCTGAACTATTGTTATAAAATAAAAGCTGTTAGCTGTTCCAGGGTCATTCTTGTCCCCATGTAGTACTATGCCCTGCACAGTCTTGGGTGACAGATAACATCTAACAAACAAGTACATTTTCATTGTTGGGTTTACATTCATAATCTGCCTGGGTTTGGCCAGCTCTGTCTGATGTTGTTTAAAGGAATAGTTCACTTGAAATTGAAAATTTCCTCACTTCCAGGCCATCTGAGATGTACCGTTAATGAGTTTGTTTCCTCTTTGGAAACAGATTTGTGTGAAACCAATGGGTCCTCTGCAGTGAATGGGTGCTGTCAGAATGAGAGTCCAAACAGCTGAAAAAACCTTCCAAAGGTTAATATTGAAAACAATATTCCAAAGGTAATCCACACGACTCCAGTACATCAATATCTTGTGAAGCATAAAGTTGTGTGTTTGTAATGAACACAATAAGGTTTTTTTTTAACTGCAAACAAGTCTTCAATCCATATTGTTCATCTTGTCTGAATCAGGAGATAAATATGCACAGATCAAGCTCTGTTCATAAGCCAAAACAGTTCTAAAGAAGTATGCCGATGGATTTTCGCTTTGCTTCAAGATGATAAATTAATGGACGGGAGTCTTGTGGATTACCTTTGGATTATTGTGAGATTTTTATCAGCTGTTTGAATTCTCATTCTGAGAGCACCTATTCACTGCAGAGGATCCATCAGTGAGCCAGGATGTAAAGCTACATTTGTCCAAATCTGTTCGAAAGAACAAACAAACTCGTTTATATCATTGATGGCCTTATGGTGAGTACATTTTAAGCAGATTTTCTTTTTTGGGTGAACTGTTCCTTTAATTACATATGGCTTTTGTGAAATGATGGACACACCCAGTCAAAGATGGATGTAGCCTACTATGTGTTATGCTGTGAGAAATAAATAGATCTCATTTCACATTAGTTTCCAACTCAGACATAACAAATTAACGACATCCTTGTGCAAGTTGTTTTCTCAATCTGTCTGGTTATTAGAAATAAATAAGGTTGTTTTTTTATGGCTATAGACTTTTTTTTTTTTTTAGGTTTGCATCTTTTCTCGACAAACTAGATGAAAATAATACTTCACAATTCATCATATCATTTATGTTGTGCATGTACCTCAAATTTGGCTTACTAGCAGAGAAAGACAAAATTGTTGCACTCTCCTTCACAGAGGAAAAACTGGGCACATCCAGCTCTTCACTGAGTACATTTTAACATAAAACACTAGCTGGTCCAAAAGGAAAACCTGCTAATATTTACAGACATCTTTATGAATGCTGTTGGTCTTTGATCTTTTGGTCTCTGATCTTTTGTTGCAGGGATGAGATGAATCACTTCATCATGGCTGATGGCCAATAGCTGAAATCTAATGTATAGGGGGCAGCAATATACAAGATGGGCACTTATCTTGAAAATAACACTTTTTAATCAGAAATGCTTCATAATTCAGTGTCTTGGAAAATAAATATAAAAATCGTACAGATTTAAAAATGAATCTCTAGCTCTTCAAATCTCCTTAGAGATGTTTCTCCAATGTAGTTGTATTAGATTTATGAGAGTGATGAACAGAAGATTCCTTTAGCAGTCCAGATTTGACCTCTAAAAATACAAAAACAAAAGAAATCATGTCAGAAGCTTTCAAATAGTAATGTAAAGAATATACGTTTAAAACTTACAAAGTCGATTAAATAATTAAGTAATTTAAATTCATTATTATTTTAAATCTTATATGATTAAAACATCATATAGATATATGATTTAAAGGGATAGTTCACCCAAAAATTTTAATTCTATCAGTTAGTCGCCTTCATGTCGTTCCAAACCTGTTAGACCTTCGCTCATCTTCACAACACAAATAAAGATATTTTTTATTAAATCTGAGAGCTTTCTGACCCTTCATAGACAGCAAAGGTCCTACCACGATCAAGGCACAGAAACGTAGTAAGGACATCATTAAAATAGTCCATGTGAGAAGAATTGTTGAATTAGTTGAAGTTGTCCTTTTTGTTTTATTTCCGCGCAAAACAAAGTACCCTTGCTGTCTCTGCAGGGTCAGAAAGCTCTCGAAGTTCATAAAAAAATAATTGTGTTCCAAAGATGAAAGAAGTTCTTACGGGTTTGGAACGACATGAGGGTGAGTAATTAATTACATAATTTTTTTATTTTTGGGTGAACTATACCTTTAAAATGTTTTAGATCAGTACTTTATTTTTAAAAATACATTTATTCATCAATGACACATACATTTTTTTTTTCAAAATAGACAGTAAATACATTTTCATTATTATATAAAAAAAAAAGAATTATGAAACAATGTATGCAACAGAACCATTTACAACATTGAATATAAGAAGAAATGTTTCTTGATCACCAAATCAGCATATTAGAATGATTTCTGAAGGAGCATGCAATAATGGCTGCTGAAAACTTAGCTTTGCTATAAAAGTAATAAATTACACTTTAAAATATATGAAAATAGAAAGCAGTTATTTTAATAATTTCACAGTGTTACTGTCATTTTTGATCAAATAAATGGTGAGCATAAGACACTTAAAAATTATTATTATAATTTTTTTTTTGAACTAACCAACGCCAAACGTTTTAATGGTAGGGTAATAGTCATGTTTGTGGTAATACTTGAATAGCTTACTGGCTATGCATTGCACTCGCGGCTTCTCCCACTGTCCATCTGTCATGCAGCGGATCACAGGTTTGTGGCGCTGTGTGAAGTTGTCACTGCACTGGTATCTAATTATAGAATTCACCTGATAACGATCTTTCTTGTTGCCAAATATCCTGGCATTCTCCACTTTAGGAGGCTGGTCACATGTCACTGAAAGAAGAGGAAGTCCAATTGAAAGTGAGTCACTAGTGATGCCATTTGTTTGTGTTTGGTGCTGAGCATACCTGGGCCTGTTTTGCATGTGAAAGGTAAGTGATAGTTGCAGGGCACGTCATTCCATTGGCCATTTTCATGCCAGATCATTACAACACAGTCTTCACCAGAGTTAAAATAATTGTCAGGCTGGTTAGGCCTCCAGTTCTCATATTGCTAAGGAAAGGAAGAGAAAAATCAAGCATTAAACTGTATCTCAATCAAACAGCTTTATTATTAGAAATACAGCTTCTTAGCCAGAGCCGGGCTTACCAGCGGAGTCCCATCTGACCAGCGGAAGTCATTTTCCACCATTTTATCGTTCAGTCCAATCCACTGATAGTCTTGTGCGTATGCTGTTTCAAGAGGGGGATTGTTTGTAATCAGAAAAACAACACAGATACTTAGGAGCTAAAATACACAGACACACACTCACAGCTGATGAAGGTTTGCTCCTCTGGAGTGATGATGCTCACCAGGTGAGCGTTAAAGTTTCGACAGTGCTGCTCAGCGTCCAGCCAGGTCTTTCTCTCCGAAAAATGCAAGTAACAGTTGCCCTGAAACTTAGTCCAGCCCTCCTCACAGCTGTGCACATCTGAAGCAACATCACATGGCATATTTACCACTTTAACCAGATATCCTCTTAGACCACTATCGCAAGATGAATAGTCCTTGATACAGGCTTAATTTTCATTTTGACTTCATTTATTCATCCTCATGATCCAAACCCATACACAAACGCAAAGTTATTTTAATGAAACCAGATATATTTTTGTCCCTCCAATAAAAATCTAAACAAACTGACGTTTCAAAAAGTTCATAACGACATCATAAAAGTAATCCATATGTATTGAGCAGTTTAAATCAAGTCTTGTGAAGACACAAAACTGCTTTATATGATAAACAGATTTAATTGGACTTCTTTTCATACGTAAACATTGATCAACGCACATTCATAAAGCACATCAAACAAGGTCAACGGAAGCTCAAACGATGATAAAAAGCATGACTAATTCTCATGCATTTTGTGGAATCAGTGGAATGGACTTCCGGTTGAGGCACAGAAATCTCTCAGGTTTCATTAAAAATATCTTAAGTAGTGTTTAGAAGATGAACGAAAATCTTATGGTTTTTGAACAACATAAGGGTGAGTAAATAATGACAGAATTTTCATCTTTGGGTGAGCTTTCCCTTTAATACTTACTATACAGGCAAATAAGAAACAAATGACAAATGTATGAAGGAATGTGCTTAGGGATTTGGATAAAGTCACTTTATCTTTCAGTGTTTAAAACCAGTGTTTTAAGTAAGTGACAAATGCCTTTAATGTGGCATAATATCAGCTTTTCAGATAAAGTGATTTTCCACAATCGTGTAAAAGTATTCCAGAAGACCGACGATTAAATTCCATATATTATGCCAAGAGAAACATCACGCATAAAAAAAGAACAATTGAGATATTTCTAGTCACTGCTCAGATGGAAAATATGAACTGGACACATTCTGTTTACCTAAGACCCTTCCTGTCTAAGATACTTCTTGCTATATTTGTACAGTAACTGCAAATGCATCATTACATCCTTAATAACGCTGATGTTTAACTGCAACAGATTTCCATAAATGGACAGGCAAAAGTCTCTCTCACACACACACAAGCAAAACAAAACAAAAACCCTCACCAATCCTTATTCGACACAAATATGCCCCGTTTCCAGGGACTTTCATTCCACTACAGCATCATCTAGAGCTGTTTGTCACCTTAAGGTTGTTTTTGAAAGACCGTTAGTAGAATTAGCTGAAGCAGCCTCATACCAATCTCACAGTGGTCTCCTTCGTAGCTGGGCAGACATAAGCATTTGAAAGTGTCCTCTACCTCCACACAGGTGGCTCCATTGGCGCAAGGGTTTGAATGGCAAACATCAACCTCTGCAAATAAACGTTTAGCGATTAAAGCTGACTACTATGAAGGTGCCCTGAGGAAGGCCAAGCTTGGCACCATTGAATCAGAACTCTTGGAGCTGCTTCTAAACGAATCTCTTGCATAATTATACCATCAATATTTTGATGAGCTGAGAAGAGACACTCATTAAATTGTGGTAAATTGGAGGAGAGATCAGAGTCAGTTGCAGTTGCTGTAAGAGCGCTGACCTGGGATCAATTTTTTTGCCTCTCATGGGGTGAGCAGATCAGCACTCTTACAGTCCAAGACACAGAAGCAGAGTTCAGATTCATATGAAGATGGACGAGAAGTTAGCAGGCGTGCTGATTAAACCAGACTGCAGCAAAGGCATAGCTGAACAAAAACAACACAGGTGAACAGTCACTGAAAAGACATCTGGAAACAAGAGCTGAGTTGAGAAGTACTTAACCACACATACATGCCACATAACCTGTAAAATGGACTGTGAGGACATAAATCAGGCAAGAGCAAACTGAACAGAAGTTATTCACAAAAAAATGCAAAACAGTGAGACAATCATTTGATACATTTGAACCCAAATATGAGCCTAAAAAAGCAACAACAGCTGTTAAAAGCAAACAGGATGGCTGTTCATAATAAGAATGTTTATCAAAATGTCCAATATTCAAAATACAGAATTGTAAAAATTAACCATTATTTTATGTGACTGATTCAGTCTGACTCACCAAACTGGCACTCTTCTCCATGCTGTCCAGGTGGGCAGTGACAGATGCCCACCCCATCCTTCACCGAACACACCCCAGCTCCACAAGGGTTTGGTTCACATGGGTTAAGAGAAGCTATTATGGTTTTTGAGAAAGAAAGAGAGCAAAACTTGATGAAAAAAAACATAGAAAGAAGAAGCAGGGTGAGAAGAAAAAAATATATAATATGATTCACCAATGAGTCAATCATTATTTTCATGCTACAGATGATAACAATAAATAGGCAGTATAAAAATTGTAAACATTACACACAATTTTTTTTTTTTAATCTATTACCAGCCAGAACTAGATAAGGAACTGATATGTTATATATCTCTGTTCTATATTTGAACAAATTTTATGCAAAAGGGATCTTACCATTAATAGTAAGTCCTTCCGTGACAGAAGGGCTCTGTAAAGAAGTAGGTTCTGTGGTAGAAGACAAAGCTGCAGAAGTAACAGTGTCAAGTTTACTTGTGATTCCCTCTGGTTCCGATAATGGTGGCAATGGAGGTCCTGCAGCATCACTGTACAAGCTAGATGGCCCTTGAGCAGATAGTACATCTACAGCATCACTGGAGTTCACTGTTGGCGTATCTTCAGTATCTAGGATCCATTCATGTTCTTGTCCACTAGCAAAGGCACTTTGGTCGTCTCCACTCCCTGAAGACAACCTGTTGGTGCCACTGTACTCCACCTCCCCCCTTCCTAGCTCCATGACTTGGAAGGGCTTGTTGGACATTTCCACCTGACCATTATTGGAGAAGAAGATGATATCACCGCTAGCTGATTCTCCTGATCTTTCCCCTGATTCAATGGCATAGCCTCCAGATGTAAATCCACTTCTCTCACCAGACCCAAACACCAAAAGTCCAGAAGCTTCCTGCTCACGAGGTTGTTCTGTGAGATCAATAAAGCCCGATCCCAAAAATGTCAGACCAGAAAACTCTAAACCACTCTCAGAGCCACTGTGGACACCGCTAACTTCAGATATATCACCGCTCATCCCAGAGATGTCACCGCTCATCCCAGAGACATCACCGTTCATCCCAGAGACATCACCGTTCATCCCAGAGACATCACCACTCATCCCAGACCCTGAGATATGTCCTGATCCGCTGAAATCCACATGGCTTCCACTCAGTTCTTGTTCGGTTAAATGTGGAGCAGTGAACACCTTTACCCAAGGGCTGTCCACCATGATGTCACCACTGCCATCGATTAATGAAATGCCAATTGATCCTCCAGAGGGAAAAATTCCTGATGGGAAACCACTAATTCCTGAGGACTCCTCGCTAGAACCTGATCCTGAGAAGTTGCCAGAAAGGTCTCCACTCTCGTCGCTTTCTCCTGAGCTGCTAGAAAAGTCTGAGGTAGATCCACTCTCTTCAGAGCTAAACCCTGACCCACTTCCTGATCCTGACCCAGAGGTGTCCAATCCAAAGAGCCCTGAGCCATGGCCAAAGGGAAAGGTCAGGATCTCTGTGCCTGCCTCCCCAGCCTCCTCAGGTCTTCCTGAAACTGATCCAACTCCTGATAAAATGGAGTCACTTTCTGTAAAGGTCACTAGGATATCTAAGCCACTGCCAGATCCTGAAGAACCTAAAGACCCGCTTGGCAGATCCCCACTCCCACTTGCCCCAGAGGAGTCTCCACTTGACACAAATGACCCACTCGGCTGATCCCCGCTCCCACTTTCCAACAGACTGTCATTGCCACTGGCCCCAGAAAAGTCTCCACTTGAAACAAATGAACCACTTAGCTGATCTCCGCTCCCACTGTCTAACAGATTGTCATTGCCACTGGCCCCAGAAGAGTCTCCACTTGAAACAAATAACCCACTCGGCTGATCCCCGCTTCCACTGCTCAACAGATCATCAGGGCCACTGATTCCTGAAGAGTCTCCACTTGACAAAAATGACCCACTCAGTTGGTCCCCGCTTCCACTGCCCGACAGACTGTCAATTCCGCTGGCCCCAGAAGAGTCCCCACTTGAAATAGGTGACCCACTTGGCTGATCCCCGCTTCCACTGCTAAACAGATCATCAGTGCTACTAGCCCCAGAAGAGTCTCCACTTGAAACATGTGACCCACTTGGCTGATCCCCGCTCCCACTGCTCAACTGATCATCAGTGCCATTGAGCCCAGATGTGCCAGATCCAGAGGATTCCGCAGGGAGAGTAGTGGGAGCAACTCCTTCTGAGGAAACACAAAATCTAAAGTACTGCACCAAAATTAACACTGATCATGCATTAAAATACATAAAAAAACACATGGGATAGTTCCATTGAAGGGATAGTTCACTCAAAAATGTAAATTCTGACATCATTTTCTCACCCTCCTGTTGTTATTAACCTGTATGAATTTATTTCCTTTGTGTGAAATAAAACAATATACAGTACAGACCAAAACTTTGGACACACCTTCTCATTCAAAGAGTTTTCTCTATTTTCATGACTATGAAAATTGTAGAGTCACACTGAAGGCATCAAGGGCTATTTGACCAAGAAGGAGAGTGATGGGGTGCTGCGCCAGATGACCTGGCCTCCACAGTCACCGGACCTGAACCCAATCCAGATGGGTTAGGGGTGAGCTGGACCGCAGACAGAAGGCAAAAGGGCCAACAAGTGCTAAACATCTCTCGGGAACTCCTTCAAGACTGTTGGAAGAGCATTTCAGGTGACTACCTCTTGAAGCTCATCAAGAGAATGCCAAGAGTGTGCAAAGCAGTAATCAAAGCAAGAGGTGGCTACTTTGAAGAACAGTTGTTTCACACTTTTTTGTTATGTATATAATTCCATATATAATTCCACATGTGTTAATTCATAGTTTTGATGCCTTCAGTGTGAATCTACGATGTTCATAGTCATGAAAATAAAGAAAACTCTTTGAATGAGAAGGTGTGTCCAAACTTTTGGTCTGTACTGTATTTTAAGAAAAGTCTTTTTGGTCCATAAAATGGAAGTCAATTATGGTTACCAAAATTCTTCAAAATATCTTCTTTTGTGTTTCTCAGAAGAAAGAATGTCATACAGGTGTGGAATCACATGAGGGTACCAGAAGAGACAATTTGACTTTTTTCACTTCTTATGGTAATTCAATGCCAATGCTAATTCAAGTTGTAAAATGCAACAGACTGTGATTCCTCAAAAAGTAATCTTTATGAATTACTGTATTACATCAAATATAACAAAATATATTTGAGCATTTCTTAAATAACAATTCAGATGTTCAATTCAGTATGATTTATGCATATTTTTATCTTTATTGTCACTGACTTGTATATGTATCCTGAGCTATAGTATATTACCAGGTTTGAGAAGAGCAGGGAGGGATGTCACGCTCACTATCTTGTCCTCTGTCACCGTCATATTTGTTTCACTTTCATTCAGAGACAGATCCAGATCCACTGTATGTATACAAAATATTTAAAGAATCATGTATTTTGTATAAACACTCATCAGACTTAATGTTTTACGTTAAAAATAAAATAAACTGTATGATTACACTAGAGGTATTTACCCTTGATGCAGTATGCATCAAATTTGGAGTGCAGGTCAGGAGAGCCAGTCTGGTTGGGAAACTTGTAAACTGTGTGAATTCCAGCCTCCCCTCCACCACACTGCTGCCGCGGGTTATTGATGGAGTAACGTATACTTTGGTCAAGAAGCCAACCAGCACGGCACTTATCAAAGCCCTGCTTCCAAGCGGCATACAGGTCTCCTGTGGAGGCCAGGGAGGCATTCTTGCCCTGGCAGTAAGCCACTGCCTCACCATAAGTGAATCCCTCGAATGAACTTGCATGGAAAACTTCCCCTGAAAATGTAGAGACACAGAGAGATTTGGTAATATTTCCTTCCAATGAGAGAATCCAGCTTTTTAAATTTGTTCTCTTTTGTTTCAATCTCAGAAATTTAAAATGGAATTAATTTATATTTATTTACCCTTTGTCCACTCAACAGTTTTTATCTATTTATGGAGAGCCTCTTACCCCGTAGCTTGTCCACATAGCAGTACACATCATAGCGTTCATCAGAAGAACGCAGTCCATAAGACCTCACACCAGGAACATGCTCCAAATCACCAGAGCATTTCTCACGTGGAGACACAATGGGATACCTGCATAAACATCATTAACATACATTGGTAAACATATGTGACCCTGGAGCACAAAAGCATTATAGCCAACAATAAATTGTATCGGTCAAAATTATAGATTTTTCTTTTATGCCAAAAATCATTAGTATATAAAGTAAAGATCATGTTCCATAAAGATATTTTGTAAATGTCCTACCGTAATTATATAAAATTAACATTTTTGACTAGTAATATGCATTCCTAAGAACTTCATTTGGGCAACTCTAAAGGCGATTTTCTCAATATATATATATATATATATATATATATTTTTTTTTTGTTGCACTGCCAGATTCCAGATTTTCAAACAATTGAATCTTGGCCAAATATTGTCATATTCGAACAAAACATACATCAATGGAAAATTGACCCTTGTGACTGGTTTTGTGGTCCAGGGTCACATATATTCTTGCAGTATGAGGCAGGAAATTCCACTAGAACCATTTGTTATCAGCCCTGCCACAAATATTTTGCTTTACACTAATAAGTTTATATATGGTAAATATATAATCAAAATATTATAATTAATAACTTTATTATAACATAAAGTGAATGTGTCCACTGCTCCACATTTAAAAAACAACAACATTATAACATTATAAAATAGAAATAAAAACAGACACACAAACAATTGAAAGAAAACAGTTCACCACATTGTTACAATTGTGCAGTTATTCGCACCTGACAGTCTGATCTAACAGCCAGCCAGCGTCACATTGATGGTAACCAGACTCATATGCTGCCTGCAGTTGCTGGGGACTGGCAATGACTGCACCGATGCTCTGACATGCCAGTTGAGCCTCGACAAAGTCAAAAGCATAACGACCAGAGGTTGCTCGATAATGGAAGACCACCCCTGCAGAGGGAATTAATAACAATGGGTGTCAACAGATTTATCTAAGTTACATAGGTTTATAACACTTAATTGTCGTTTTCTAGTGCAAGATTCTTACATGCTATTCAAAAAGCTGTTACTCCAGTTTTATATAGTAATTTGCATTTAGTTGAATTCAGCATTTAGACATTTGTTCACTGTGGTTGCGTTATAAATATTTTGACACTGATGACAATATATATCATGCATTTTCATGATTTATCTTGGAAGAGGAACAGGAACAGTGTAACCCTCATAAACTTCATTGGTCTTTGTATGTGTTGTGTTATCATGATAAATTTGATCTGGGCAAATACTATAAGGTGAACTGAAACCACCAGGAATGAGATACATAAGGTGGCACACAGCAATAACTAAGAATTTGTACATATAGAATTAATATAAACCGTAAAGTATGGTGGTTTGCAGTCAATACATACATATGTCAAATCACAGAGAACAGAACAATGCCTCACATTCATTTTTACTGTATTGATCTCATATTGATGCATACCTGTGGCGGACATGATGCCTTCGGTTTCATTCAAACGGGATAAATCAGAGGCAAGATCAGTCCCATCAGTGACCCCATCTAAAGTGTCCACAGAGCTGGGGGGTGGTAAAAGGGGCAGCTGGGAAATATTTAGTGCAGTATATGGAAACTCAACACTAGTAGTCACTGATGGCTTGTATGTTACAACTTCTCCCTGCAGTTCACCTGCTGTGGAGGTGGGCTTTAAAAAGACCTGGGGACTTTCTGTGATTGTGTTCACACCCGGTACACCATTGCTGGCTTCCGTGGTCATCTCTATATCGAATGGCAATAGGCCAGAAACTTCCTCAGCCATACCTAAATTAAAATATATGAACAATATACACCTGTCAGTACCTAATCAATTAGCACCAGCTATTAAACACACATTCTTGTGGATCACTAAGGATAAAACAATCAAGTAACATAAGTGTATGTGGATAAACAATCCTAAATGACAAAGAAGGAATAGCTAAATAATAGAGAATTTTGTACCAGAGTAGCAAAATGCATCATAGCGGGAGTCTGGGAGAGGGTAGCCGGTCTGATTGGGAAACAGATAGACGGTACGCACTCCCAGCAGGCCACCCCCACACTGCGGTCGGGCGATGTTGATGGGGTAGCGGACGCTCCGGTCTGCCAGCCAGCCTGCATTACAAACATCCATGCCACCCTTCCATGCCAGGTACAGCTGTCCTGTGGTGGCCAACTTGGCATCCAACCTTGCACACTCAGCTTCTGCCTCCTCAAAAGTGAATTTGTTAGGAGAAGTAGTGTGGAACACTTTCCCTGTGAGATGAAATGGAACGTTTTTCAGCATTTCAATGTTCTTCAAACAAGGCATTATGTTCTCTGCCGTCTCAAACAAGTACCTGTCATTTTCTCAGCAAAGCAGTACACGTCATACGTCTCATTCACGTCTCTTACTCCATACGTCCTCACTCCTGGAAACTCGTACTTGTCTCCGTAACAAGCCTCGCGAGGATCATGAATAGGGTACCTTTATACCATAACAAATAACAATACTTCCATCACATTTTCTAACAAAGCTAAATATACATTACAATTTTTTTGTAGTGTTTTCGGGAAAAAAGCTACAGTAAACACGTTAACATATTCACTTCATTTCTTATACATTTAAAAAAATACAGTATATTCTGGACACCACAGCTGCCATTTTTATTATGTCTGTTTTTACATTGAAGGTAACTGACCTGACGGTCTGATCTGCAAGCCAGCCCGCATCGCACTGATGGAATCCCTCATCATAAGCTGCTTGGAGCTGCTCCGGAGTAGCAATCACTGCACTGTTTTGAATACAGGCTGCCTTGGCCTTCTCAAATGTAAGGGTATATCGTGTGGTGATGGCACGATAGTGGAAAACAATTCCTAAGCAAAATAAAAGTACATCTATGTCACATTTCTGAGAGAAAAAAAGCAGACACATAAAGTAATAAAGTATTTTTCTCTTTAAGAATCTTCACACAAAAAGTACCTTGAACTTGAACGTCAACAACAGCATAGCTGTCCTCTATCCCATGCATGACCTCACAGCGGTACACTCCCGAGTCATTGGTATGGAGCTCAGTGATCTTAATGGAGGCGTCTGTGGGCGTCATGGGGTATGCAAACATGGTGATCCTGTCCAGATACCTTTTGTCAATGCTCACCACTCCTTCAGATGCCGTTAAAATGTTTGTGGTCTTTTCTTTGGTGACCAGACTCCATTTGATCCGGTGAGACAAAGGGGCAATGGTGGGCGCACCAGGGTCATTGACCGTGTTGTCCAAGAAGTAGCAGGGCAGAATTAATGTGTCACCCATCAAAGGCCGGAGAGGATGCTCATTGGGTATGCTGACTCCCAGTGTACTTTCAGGCTCTGTGATAACATGTACAAGGTTAATGAGGTTTTCAAGAAAACTAGCAATTTCAATATGTAACTTAAACAACCAATACGCACCAGTGTTAAAGTAATCAAAAGACGCTGTGGCCGAGCAGACCCAGAAACACATACTCAGCGAAAGCAAGGACAGCATCGTTCACCTACAGGTTTAAAAGAATATCCATTAAAATGCAACTTATACTGTGCTTTCCTCAACAGATTTTATTCAGACAGCATATGCTGTGGACCAAATGTGGTTTTCCAATATCAAAACAAAGGTTCGGTAAAATAAGAGGTTTTTGAGAGAGAAACCCAACATGTAATTTTCAGTTCCCAAAATGACCACAGCAACAGTACAGTTCTCAAGCCAGAACAAGCTGGTCATATCTGTACCAGGCGGTTCGGGAATTAACTAGCTATTAATTACTGAATGTCGGCCATGCATGGATAGATAGAGATATGCTGTTCTTCTAGTTCACAGAGTTTGCCCTTACTTATCAAACATACAACATTTTAAAAATCTTTGCCAGTGTTGGCACGCTTTTAGGGGTGATGCTATATTTATTTGACTTGCTGCAAAGCATTCAACAGTGCTTTCTATACATAGCTTATCTACACATGCTGCTAGAACAGAGAGACACTTATTCTTAGCTTGTTAAACTAGAGCTTTTTATACACTATTCCATATCCAGTTTGTCCTCACCCACCTCTCCTTCTAGTCCAGTCCAAATCTAATCGTGTAAAGCAAACAACATAAAAAAAATCTGAGAAAGTGAGCAGCATACATGCTTACACTCTGTGACCAACAAGCCATTTTTAATGTATGAGATATCGCAAATGATGTTAAATCTATTTAGAAGTATTAAGTCATTTTATATAAAGCTCAGAAAAAACAATAACGCTATCTGGAAAATGAGTTCAGGTGTTTTTGTTAAAGTGCTCTGGACTGTGTTTAGAGAATGCACAAAGAAAAAAGACAGATAAGATAAAATCAGTTGCCAAAGTTGGTTTCATGGGAAAAAAGGCTTAATGGCTTATGTGTTAGTCTTAATTTAAGTCCTCCTTAAAGTGCAGTGTTTGTCTCAGTTAAAGCTTAAATAGAAATCATTCAAGATTTAGAAGTTCATAGAAAGATAAAAGACTGATGAATATATGAATCATTGCTCAAACTTGAAACGTTAAAAGTTGTGTGTTTCTGTCAAAGCCAGTAAACGAGACATAGAACAGGGATTAAACAACATTACCAGACAGAATCAATTAAATGTTGCAACAGTTAATCTCAGGATAATCCCCCAAAACAGAAATATGCTCAAATTAATTTTAAGCAATTCTTAGTCAACATGTGCCACCATGTGGATGTCAAAGGGTCAACAACAAAACCGTAATTTAGGGTCTTGCCATTATAAGTCAAACATAATTACCTATTTTGTAAAGTAAATAAAATATATATTAGCCCACTTGGAAAAATGCTCTGATGGGTCAATTAATCCTGCTTAAGTATCAACAAACAAAGATGTCACTACAGTGTGCTTTATTTCTCTACGTCTGATCACGTACAGTTTGTGAGCAGGGCACAAACAATACATACAGTAGGTTGAAACAAGTACATTTAGATGCATTTCACTGACGATAAGTAATTTAGCCATTATACATAGCCAGCAGCATTACAGGAGTAGGAAGAGTCAATGAATGAAACACAGCATCTTTCAGCCAATGTTAAAAAGGGCTTAAGACAAGTTTCATCTGAAATATCAGTTTCAGCGGATACTTTATAGTTTAATCTACATCTCGGATGGCCTTAGGATGAGTAAATGTATAAAGTAAGTGCAAGAACTGTCTCAGGAAAAGAAAAGGTACAGAGCTATCACTGGGACTGTTCCCTACCAAAGCTGAAACGTGTGCCTTCTTTACCACCAAATGATACATAATAATCTATTTTTTAAAGGTTACCTAGCGACAGTTTTTCTCAGAGTGTACTGAGAAAAGTGTACTGACAAGTTATTTGTCACTTTAGGTCAGGAAGGTTGCATATAACATCAGCATCTTAACAAGACATTAAAATATAAATTATGTTTTTCTGTAATAATCAAATATAACTATATGACACAGTAGAGCAACCAAATTAACTTCAGTTCAATTTAAGCTAAGACAAAAGTATCTGAAATAGGTCCTATTACAAAACCACCTCCAGTCATGATTCAAAACGAAAAGTTATTGGTAAATAATAGTTATTCTTCACATTTATTATGATTATTCATTATATCAATGCTCCAAAATGCTAAGTTTTCCACATGATCAAATCTGATTCTCTTTACTGTCACTCTGTTAGACATTTTAGTGTTTAATATCAGCACATATCAGAGAATAACTGAAGGTTCACAACTTTCAACTTGTAATCTCACATTACTTCAACAATTAAATCTACCCTGAGCATCTGAATTCATGTAATTGAGCCAGAAATGTGACTGTTACAGTGCTCACCTGTACAGCTAGCGTAACCACAACATAAAGCCAAACTGTACATTACCTGTAAGATGCAGTTTCCCTCTGAAACTCTTATATTCCTCGATTGCAGATGCTTTCCAGCTCTCTGATGGCACGCGCCTCTCTCAATCCAAACCCGTAATAAAAGTGTCGCGTGTGCAGTAAAGTTCAGAGGCGCTTCTGGCAGAAGACTGAGAAGCAGAAAGAAACTCTGCTCACAGGGGAAATACTTTAACTGAACAGGAGCTGAAAGGGGGGCTAGGGGATGAGAGGTGGAGTGAAGGAGCACATAAAATTTCCATGCATGATGTAATTTGGTTATAGTTTACATAGAGCCAGCCTCTGAAACTTTTGTGGCAAACATGCGCAAATCCTGACGATATTTATGTCAACGGTCCTCTTGATCCGTTTTGAGCAATAATAGCTACATCATCGGACGGAACAAAGACGGTCTTTTTGCTAATATAGCTTTTTACATGATGTCATATTCCTTTTTGAATAATGCAATGATATTTTGGTTTGGTTTAAACACCTAGGCTGCTCAAAATCCAACTGAATTAGAATCTAAGAATTCTGTCCTTCGAAAAAAATAATTAGGAAATCAATAAAAACTGGCATTAGTGTAGCAACTCCAGTTCACTTCACAGTTCACTACATATTGCATTCAAGGTAGGCTATATTCATTTTATGAAATTACAAAAGCTGAAAGGTACATCTTTGTACTTGACTTAGCCCTATTAGCATTCGCCTACACATTAGCTTTTCACTTCACAGGATTCACAGTCAATTAACTAATGGATTGAGTCTTGTGGACTACTTAGGCTATTGTGATTTATCAGCTGTTTGAATTTTCATTTTGACAGCACTCATACTGCAAGTGGATCCATTGCAAGTAATGTAATGTTCAATTTGTCAGAATCTGATCTAAAATATAGAAACAAACTCATGTACACATTTTCACATTTTGGCACAATTTTATTATTGGGTGAACTATTCTGTTTAGCTACAGATATTTTATTTATTTTGTCCTGGCCCATTACAGGTAGAAATGTCATTTTTCGATCCTGGAATATTCACTGGAGTAATGAATGACACCAGCCCTGTATATGCTACACAGTTTTATTATAAATCAGTGATTTATTTCAATATTCTTTTCCCTTTTTCTCAATTTCCCAAAATCCCAAGTGCTGCTTTCAAATATGGTGTTTCTTGGTCACAGACATCCATCATATTAATTAGTCTAATGTAGCAGCAGCATTAACAGGAGTGGAGAGCAGAGACACAAGGCTTCATTCAGCTGCCTGGCCAACACCGTTGTTCCTCTCAAACTTTCCTCTCAGAGGGAACATGACAACGTATCCCATTGAATAGAGCCACTATTTGAGAACCTTGTAATGTCTCACAAGACATAGGCATAAGAATACAGAGTACCCTATAAAGAACGCTGTGTGCTTTGTGTCGAAGAAAAAAAAAAAACCTGAATGACATTTAAGATTTGTCATTTATTCCTGAAGGTGTTTAATTTGAGATTTACAAGCTAATATAAAAACTTACATCTCACCTTCTCCTAGACTATCCATCTCTCCATCATTAACATACCGATTACACAGCAGAGCTACAGACAGAACCAATCATGAGCTGGAGTTTAAACTCAGTTTAGGTTTAGAAGGGAGGGCCATTCTCTGTTTCCTTTGGATGGTGATTAAAAACAGTAACTGAACTGCTTGGAATGGACTTCAAAGAGGAGGTTCCTACTGTGAGTTTGTGTGAGTGCTTTGTCCTCTTTGCTTTTATTCTGCAGTTTGTGTGTATGAAATGAGATGCGAAGGCATGATTGAAATTTGCCCTGGTTTGTTAACCTGCTCAGGTTAACCTATTTCCCTCGACACCTTTTAAAGAGACACATTACCTTAAATCCTCCTCAAAATAATAAATATAATCTTCTAACTTCCAGAAAGCAATGTGGTTAAATAAAAAATTAAAGTCAGACAAATTATTATTACACAGAAGTTCGCTCTGATTTAGTATATGGCTCTGCTTCAGAAGAGTTTGAGTAGACTAGCATTGAAGGTATAAAACCTTGCAAGCATAGGGTCAGCATATTCATCAGATTTTAAGCAATCAAGATGACGTTTGGTGATTGACGTTGACAACACGCACAGTTCCAAGTGAAGCCTTAAGGGACCTGTGGACATTTCGCTGTCCTGAAGGGCTCTTTTCATCAAAAAGGCCAAACTATTGAAAGACATCAGGCGTTCTCCTCACTGACAATCTTGTTTCTATAAAGGAAGAGAAAACTCAGGTCTCTGGAGAGATACAAAAGCTTCTTCGCAAGCCTGTGTGAGGAAACTGTGGTACCACTGGACTATTTTCCCTACTACCAATCGAGAAGAATAAAGATTGGTAAAGTACTGCCTCACCTCCAATCTAGAAAGACATTATGGACCTTTTGAATTTTACTGGGTCAGTTATATGTCTTACTGACTCCACGAAATATATTTGACTCGAGTTTGAATCTGACACAGACAAATGACTGAATTCGTTTTGCTATATCTAACATAATCTGACCAAGAAGATGTTTTGCACTCAGTGGCTCCCTGCTGTCGGGAAATAGGCTTTCTTTCACAGGGAGCGCCTTCACATGGTATTTTTGGACAGCACAGAACATATTTATTTTCCAACTGGAACTGAACAGGGCATTGTACGCCATAGGTTTCTAGAGCACCGTGTAAGTCCCAGAGCTGAGGAGGAGGACGCCAGCTCTCTCTCAATAGTGTCCATTTACACGCCTCACTTAAAGCTGCTGCATGCCTCATTAAATCCGTTAGTTGTCACTGTTTTGTGCATCGCACACAGATTTACTGCTATGAAAAGGACTTTAAATATTATAGACAGCAAAATGTACATCCTTTAGAAGATGCAAAGCATATGATTAGCTTGTTCAATTGCATCCAACAAGCCTTAACAGAATTATAATAACTGTATATGTAAATATTTTATTATTTATAGAATCAAGGAATGATTTCCAGAAAATAAAAACATTAAACGTGTATTTAAATGCAATCCAAAATATTAATTATGAAAAAATGAAAAAGCAATCATACATAATTTAAAAATCATAATTTAAAAAAAGAGTCATAGATATTTTCATAAGAGATTTCCCCATCAAAATGCAAACAAAATTCCTGAAATTCTGAACTGGATCGCCGGTATCCACTACCATCCACCAGACCTTTTAAAGGATAGATTTGATGAATTGAAATGGTCTTTGCATGAATTCACCCCACTCCACTCGTCCCATTAGGAATTTAGAGCAGACGCAGCTCCTGTGCAAGCATGTGTGTTTGCTTAAGTGTGTGAACGTTTAAGGGGAGACGTAGAACAGTATTTCCTTATCCAGAGGAACAGACCTGACATTATTCTTGTAGTTCAACAGCTGATTAAAGCCTCCATCCACAGCTGAGATCATAGCGTTTTTCACATACCTATTCATTTCACCCATCTCACCAGCTACTGTATGTTTATTAAATCACATTTTATGGAATATTGCTTATTTTATGAAAGGAAATAAAAACAGGAAAACTTCATGTGTTTTTTTTTTTTTCATGTACTGTGCACTATTTGAAAGTGGAACTGTGGACAACAAGAATGCTCTAACGACTCTGCATCAGGAAAGAAAGACACATTTAAAAAATGCAAACACCTTATTCGGTAAAAAAAAAAAAAAAAAAAAACTAGAAAAAACAGTGCTGGCTTTAGTTCACCGTTGCTGCAAATACAACATTTGTTTTGATTATGACTTGAGGACATTCCGTGAATTTTAATGTGTGTCTGTTACTTCAAATAAAAATTTGCTCTAGACGGAAACTTGAGACAGAGAAAGAAAACATGAGACAGACTGATAACAAGACATATGGTGGGTATATATACCCATTACTTCTTTATAGTTACATAACCCATTTTTCCTGACATAGGTAATGTTTCGCAGCATTGCCTTAATTTGACCTTTGAATATACAAATATACAAGACTTGAATTGAAAAACACAAAGTGGGTGATGCACATAAAGATACACAAAGTCGTTGAATTTCTTATTAAATGAATATTTCTCCCAAAATGAATATTTGCTGAAACTTTACTTACTGTCAGGCCATCCAAGGTGTAGATAACTTTGTTTTTCATCTGAACAGATTTAGATAAATTTAGCAGTACATCATTTTTTCACCACTGAATCCTCTGCAATGAATGGGTGCCGTCAGAATGAGAGTCCAAACAGCTGATAAAACACACATCACAACAATCCAAAGGTAATCCACACGACTATAATTTACCAACTAATGTCTTGTAAAGTGAAAAGCTGCATGTTTGTAAGGAACAAATAACACATTAAGCATTTTAATTTTAAACCATCACTTCTGGCCAAAAATAGGAGTCCATAATCCATAATGATGCTTCTTCAAGTGAAAACATCCACCCCCTGTTGTCCTGTCATATTAAAATCCACTAACATATTTGTTTAGAATATGAAGAGTGCTTGATCTGTGCATATTGTTCTGCTGATTTAGATGGAATTGTTTGAAGTAAAAAATGCTTTTATTATTATTATTATTATTATTATTATAACCAACACATTTTAATCCATTGGACTGGAGTCGCTTGTATTACTCGTGGATTATTGTTTTACTCACCCTCATGTTATTTCAAACCTGTATAAATTTTCATTATGTTGAACACAAAAGTAGAAATTTTGAATAATCAAACATTTTTTTGTCGCTATTGACTTATTCCATAGGGAAAGAAATACTATGGAGACCATCAACTGTTTGATTAACAGCATTCTTCAAAATATATTTTTTTCAACATAAGAAAGAAACTCATACAGGTTTGGAATGACATGAGGGGGACCTTTTTGGGTGGACTAGCACCTTAAAATCAAGCATAGATAATTAAGTGCTAATATAAATTCACATAAATTCATGCAGGGGCGACATCAGTTATGTGATTTGGAAAAGAGGAGGACAGAGCACTTTTATAATGGAATCTATTGTTCTTTAATGCACACTTCTGGTTTGACTAAATAGGGAACATATGTAAGGTGCGTTTCCTGAGCCCTCTCAAACAGAGACGCCTTTGTCAAAATGAATGTGGGGCTGAAGTGATGAAATCTGCCAAACTGTAGCACTTGAACGCACAGACCTTCCCTCTGTATGTTGTGCACAGGTTGAAAGTATCAGATCTGAATTTTCTGAATGGCTGCATGTTGGTTAGAAGCTTATCAGATGTGTGGTGATTGGTGAATAGGTGTATTTAAAAATGTGTGGTATACCTTCATCAGAATTGTAACAAAAATATAAAAAAATAAAAATAAAAATAAATATTCAAAAGTAAACCATGAAATGCAAAATGGCAAAAAAAAAAAAAGGGAAGCATGAACAAGGCAGAGTTGTTGGTGCATTAATGGTAACATTAATATATGCTTATATTCTTGTTTTCTATTTACATATAGACATTGTGGCATATCTGTGATTAAAATCATGTTGCGGTTTTCCCAAATTGCACTTACCCATTTAAAACAAAACTGGAAGTCTGTTAAAAGAAAAGGTCTGTGTAAACATTTGCACAGATTTCTGTTTAAACAAGAAGGTGTATTCTGCATCCTGAGGCTGCTCAATAAGGAGCCTTGTTATATCCAGGTTGTTGACCTTGCTGTTTATAAAATGTGCTTTTCATAAGTGACATAGAAGCTCACTGTGACCCCCACCTAGCCAAACTTTGACATACTATGTGGGCTGTGATCAGGCTACAAACTGACTGGCAAAAATGTACTTACAAGTCAATGCTCAGTCCTCAGAGGACTTAAAAAAAGATAGTGCTGACATCAAGATCTTTGATTAGAAATGGCATTCATATATCATGGTGCATCTGTACCTACTAACATATGTGTGCATCGTCTCAGAATCAGGAAGACATAGTTTTTTAAATAAATGTGTCTCTAAAAACAACCATATGCTAAATTGGTAAATTATGTAAAGCTTTCCAATAAAATGTAAACATCCGATATTTTAGTGGTTTTATAAAGCCACTAACTTTTCACAGCAAGCTATTAATAATTAAAAATGAACAAATTTCCATTATACATAACTAGAAAGCCAGAACAGACACTTTGACAAGGTGAATCACCAAATTCTCAGGTCCACCTTTTCTGAACTGTGCGTCACAGCAACTGCACATCTCTGACTTGAGTCCTACCTCACTGGCAGGAGTGAATACATTTCATGCTTGGGTGCTTCTTCAGCTATGGGCATTTGACCCTGTGTACTTTAAGCAAATAAAGACATTTAAAACACACTTTTCACACTCTCACAAACAATATACAACATACATGCATCACAGGAGAATTTTGTCATTTGCTTTTTCTTTTTCAGAAAGTTATGAACATTTCTATCACAGTGACATTTCCAGCACATAGGCCTATGTAATGTATTTAAAAGCATTCTGTTTAAGTAATAATATATTATAATATCACACAACTGTTTTGTGCACTCTATGTTTCAGTTTGCTTGAAACTGCCTTGCTGTCACATAAATTACACATGATGAAGTGTCATATTTTTAGGTGAGTGCCTTGTGTTCAAAATAACAAATAAAACAAGTTAGTCCACATTATCTATACTGATTTCTGAATATTTAACTTTTTTTGACATTAAGAGTTTAAACTTAATTTTCTTTGAAATTAAGAATATAGGCTATTCATGCCCACAAAAGTTCAGCCAAATATTAAGCAACATACACCATTTTCAATCAAAAATGGTTTATCACAACACTTATTATATGTCATGATTATTTTACTTATTTATGTATTTATTTATTAATTTTACATAATTGTATATACAATCATATTTTTTTTCAAGGAGTAGACTGATTGACTTTAAACTATGTTTGGTAAATTGTTATGTTTTGCAATATTTTTATGAAGACAATTCAAGTATATTCAAATTTGAGGTTACTTTATCAAGACAATAACATGTGGTTGGCCAGACAAGGCTTGACATTACAATTATCTGTCAACTTATCTTATCTATCAAGTTATCTATAAAGGCAACTTCTGGACAGCATTAGTTATCATTACCAGTGGTGTAATGTAACGAAGTAATAATACTTGGTTACAGTAGCCTAAGTGTTTTGGGGAGTATCTGTAATTTACTTTTACTTATATTTTTGCCAACTACCACTTTTACGCCACTATATTTCCTAATTAAAATTTATACTTTTACTCCAATACATTTTCCCGAAGTATATTCGTAACTTACTACAAAATAAAAGTAGATTTGATGAATCAGTGGTCTTGGGTTTGCCAAAATATAGTATATTGCGATATACAGTATATTGTCTGAGATATTACAATAAGTGCTGTTGTAGTTGTCAGTGTTATGGACCTATTTTGTGTTTGTCTTTGTTCCATGTACTCTATGTCCTTGATTTCCCACATGTTTCCTTATGCCATTATTTGGTCCTTCCTGTTTCCCATTACGTTCTCTGATAAGATCTCCATTAGTTCCAGCTGTGTCTTATTAATTATTTATTTTACTCCCTGTACTTAAGTCTTGTGTTTCCTTGTTTCCAGCATCTGGTGTTGAACATCTTCACGTCTGTCACTGTTTGTATCCCTGTGGTTCTGGTTTGATTTAAGTCGATGTAGAGCATTTCTTGCATTTCCACGTATTCTCGTTCCCTTTCCCCTTGAGGAACTGTGACAGGACACCGAACCAAAACAGTATAGTAAGTAGCACCCCTTCTCCCTGTTTTGTTTCCTTGTTTTTTGAAAGTCTTTTTGTTTTCACTTGTTTTCCTCCTGCGGCATGGAAATAGCCACTTGCTTCTCTGTCCTAGTCTGCAGGGATCTCCTCTTTGTGGAGCATGCATGGGAGTTCTGCGGGATCGCCGCAAAAACAGCGCTGGACAACACCATGCTAAACTCTCTGTTCTGGATTGGGGCCAATTGCTATTGCCCCATGGACCTCCCAGACACCACAGGACTGAGCTGGAGGGAAAGGATCCTCTGGTGTCTGGAAAGCGTCCAAGTCAAGAAAAAGACTGATCTCAGCCCTCATACTAGCCCCAGAGCTGGCTCCAGTGTCGGCTCCAGCCTCCAGCGCTCCAGGGTGGGTTCCAGCCCAAAGAGTTCCCGTTCCTGAGTTTAGTCCACAGAGGACTCCAGTCCCCAAGTTTATCCCACAGAGGGTTCCAGTCCCAGAATTTATCCCAGAGAGACTCCAGTCCCTGAGTTTAGCCCAGAAAGTGCTCCAGTTCACCTGTGAGTGAGTGAATGAAGTGAAGTGACATTCAACCCATAATCAGAATTGGTATCCATCACAAAGCTGTTAACACACACACACACACACACACACACTATGAACACACACCCGGAGCAGTGGGCAGCCATTCATGCTGCGGTGCCCGAGGAGGAGTTGCAGGTTCGGTGCCTTGCTCAAGGGAACCTCAGTAGTGGTACTGCCAGCCCGAGATTCGAACCCACAACCCTAGGGTTAGGAGTCAAACTCTCTAACCACTAGGCCATGACTTTCCACAATGTCCAGACCAAGGAGGGCTCCAGTCCTCAAGTCAAGCACAGGCTGGGACACAGTTCCCGAGTTAGGCCTACAGATGGCCTCTAAAGACAATATTCTCCCCAACGTTTTATTTGGGAGGCTGTGAGATGTTGTAGAGGTCCATCCCTGGAGGCCGGTCAAGTGCAGAGGTTCCCTGCCCCCTGAGTTCCCTCTTCACGGCCTCCTGAGCTGTCTGCTCCACCATGACTCCCGAGCTCCCTGTTTCACCATGGCCTTCTGAACTGCCTGCTCCACCATGGCCTGGTAGCCTGTCTGCTCTGCCATGGCTTTCAAGCTCCCTGTTCACAGAGGGCTTCCTGAACTGTCTGCTTAACCATGGCTCCCGAGCTCCTTCTTCAAACATGGCCTCCTGAACTGTCTGTTCCGCCATGGCCTCCTAGTCTGTCTTCTCTGCCATGGCTCCCGAGCTCCCTGTTCAAACATGGCCTCCTGAACTGTCTGCTCCGCCATGGCCTCCTGAACTGTCTGCTCTGTCATGGCCTCCTAGTCTGTCTGCTCTGCCATGCCTCCCAAGCTCCCTGTTCAAACATGGCATCCTGAACTGTCTGCTCCGCCATGGCCTTCTAGTCTGTCTGCTAGTTCCAGTCCCAGAGTTTAGCCCAGAAATGGTTCCAGTTCCCGAGTTTAGCCCAGAGAGTGTTCCAGTCCCAGAGTCTAGCACAGAAAGTGCTCCAGTTTTCATGTCCAGACCAAGGAGGGCTCCAGTCCCCAAGTCAAGCACAGGGTGGGCTACAGTTCCCGAGTTAGGCCTACAGAAGGCCTCTAAAGACAATATTCTCCCTACAGTTTTATATGGGGGGCTGTGGAATGTAGTAGAGGTCCATCACTGGAGGCCGGTCGAGTGCAGAGGTTCCCTGCCCCCGAGGTCCCTATTCATGACCTCCTGAACTGTCTGCTCCACCATGACTGCTGAACTCCCTGTTTCACCATGGCCTTCTGAACTGTCTGCTCCGTCATGGCCTCATAGTCTGTCTACTCTGCCATGGCTTTCAAGCTCCCTGTTCAAACATGGCCTCCTGAACTGTCTGTTCCTCCTTGGCATCCTAGTCTGTCTGCTCTGCCATGGCTCCCCAGCTCCCTGTTCAAACATGGTCTCCTGAACTGTCTGCTCCGCCCTGGCCTCCTAGTCTGTCTGCTCCGCCATGCCTCCCGAGCTCACTGTTCAAACATGGCCTCCTGAACTGTCTGCTCCGCCATGGCCTCCTAGTCTGTCTGCTCCGCCATGGCTCCCGAGCTCACTGTTCAAACATGGCCTCCTGAACTGTCTGCTCCACCATGGCCTCCTAGTCTGTCTGCTCCGCCATGGCTCCCGAGCTCCCATATTCAAACAAGGCCTCCTGAATTGTCTGCTCTGCCATGGCCTCCTAGCCTGTCTGCTCCGCCATGCCTCCCAAGCTCTCTGTTAAAATATGGCCTCCTGAACTATCTGCTCCGCCATGGCTCCCGAGCTCCCTGTTCAAACATGGCCACCTGAACTGTCTGCTCCGCCATGGCCTCCTAGTCTGTCTGCTCTGCCATGGCTCCCGATCTCCCTGTTCAAACATGGCCTCCTGAACTGTCTGCTCCACCATGGCCTCCTAGTCTGTCTGCTCTGCCATGGCTCCTGATCTCTATTTTCAAACATGGCCTCCTGAACAGTGTGTTTTGTCATTACCTCCTAGTCTGTCTGCTCTGCCATGTCTCCCAAGCTCTCTGTTCAGATATGGCCTCCTGAACTATCTGCTCCGCCATGGCCTTCTAGTCTGTCTGCTCCGCCATGCCTCCCGAGCTCCCTGTTCAAATATGGCCTCCTGAACTATCTGCTCCGCCATGGCCTCCTAGTCTGTCTGCTCCGCCATGCCTCCCGAGCTCCCTGTTCAAATATGGCCTCCTGAACTATCTGCTCCGCCATGGCCTCCTAGTCTGTCTGCTCCGCCATGCCTACCGAGCTCCCTGTTCAAACATGGCCTCCTGAACTGTCTGCTCAGCCATGGCTTCCTAGGTTGACTGATCCGCCATGGGTACCGGAACAGGTATGCCCATCCCCCCTCCTTTTTGGATGTTGTGGGGAGCATGGACATGCCTTCTGGGAAGGGGGAGTAATTGTCAGGGTTATGGACCTGATTTGTGTTTGTCCTGGTTGCCCTGGTTTTCCCATGTGCTTCCTCATGCCCTTATTTGGTCCTTCCTGTTTCCTGTTCCCATTATGTTCCCTGATTAGTTCTCCATTACTTCCAGCTGTGTTTGATTAGTTATGTAGTTTACTCCCTGTACTTAAGCCCTGTGTTTCCTTGTCTCCAGCGTCCGGTGTTAAACGTTTTCATGTCTGTCAGTGTTTGTATCCCTAAGGTTTTGGTTTGATTAAAGTCGACGTTAAGCATCTCCTGCATCTCCACGTCTCCTCATTACCTCGCTCCTTGAGAAACTGTGACAGTAGTGATGTACGATCTGACATTGAGTATCACCAAATCACACACAGAGAGTGCATTCATGTGATTTATTGGTCTATTAAAATAAAAAAATGCTTCTGTATGCTTTTTATATATAATTTTATATAGTTAACTTAATCCATACACCTTTTTCTTCAATGCGGAAGTAAGCCCATGGGTGAGACTTCCGGTTCATTAGCCGCTATAGGTAAATAACGAGGAGAATAACTATGTGCAGTAAATGGTAAAATGGTTTGCACTACGATCTATTGTGTTTATGATCATACATTAAAATAATATAAGACACACCAACGTTCAATATCAAGCAGCAAAATGAACTGTTCTGTTATGCTAAATTTATCTCAACAGAGTGGACGCACATACAGTTAGCATTAAGTGACTTACATTTTAGACACAATATTGCCTGTTTTTGCTCAATTTTGCAAACGAAAATGATTCCAAACAAAGTTCACAGCACTATTTTGCATCTCTGAGCAATGGATGGTGTTTACTTATTAAATGAATCAGCTTTTTGAAGAATCGGTTGAATCTCAATGACATTAACAGTCATTTGCTGCCACCAAGTAGCGTTTTTAATTTTTACATTTCTACTATTTTTTTTTTTTTTTTCATGTTTTAAATCATTTCAAATTATCAGTATTCAACATATTATGTTTAAATAAAAAATTATTTATGCATCTGTAACTGCAGGTTAAATGTATCCATGTCCCCTCTGAGATACATTAAACTGTGAAAATACATTTAAATGTAACTTCAGACGCAGATTCTAGAATTCTAGATGTTATATATATATATATATATATATATATATATATATATATATATATATATATATATATATATATATATATATATATATATATATATATATATATATATATATATATATATATATATATATATATATATATACATATATACACTCCTTTTCCATATTGCATTTACTTGTTCTTTTACTTTTAATACTTAAAAACTTTTAAAATAATAATTTATGTATTAAAAAAAAAATACTTTTAATACTTCCTAATAAATATCTACAATAAATATCACATACGTTAAGACTTTTACTAAAGTAATATTCTAAACGGTGATTTCAACTTCCACCAAAGTTATTTTGTGGTAGGATATCTGAAGCAGTACACATGAGTATGGCTTTCAGGTACTTTATCCACAGCTGGACATTACTCATTTTACTACTAAAAGTGTAACTACACGCCATGTCGGAATTCCCGAAAGTGTTTGTCTATGGTTGTGAACTGGGAGTTTTCGATCACGTGAAAACGCTTTGCTTGTGAGATAGGTATAAACGGAGGTCGGAGCCAGCTCCAAATGGGCGGGTCAGCTCCAAATGGGTGGGACTTCAGCTCCAAGTGGGCTGTACAAACCTCCAGAGCCTTTTGATTGGTTTATTTAATGTCACAGTGTTAATGCACGCTGCGAATCCCCCCCCCCACCAAAAAAAAAAAAAAAGAAAGAAAAAAAGACGACGTCAACTTCCCAAGGCTTTTCAGCGTCAAGAAAGAGGAATTTGAAGGGGTAAGTTTAGAGTTGTACAACGTATTACAAGTTGTGAAAAAGTGCAGTATCTTGGCGGTAGATGTTTTAGTCTTGACGTAGTTAAATCATGATTACAAGCTCATTGCATTCAAGTTGGAAAATTGGAGGACATTCATGTGCAGTTTTTACCTTCAAAGCTCATATTTACGATTATTCCGAGAGCACGTTAAGACAGCATTAGCAGCACAGATAAATTACATCTTTATTGTGTCTGTTACCCTTTTCTGCTAAATATTTCTGCAATACAAATAGGATTTACGCTGCAGATTACGGACACTGAAGACCATAAGCAAGCATTGTTACTAACGTTACGTAAAATATGCAGGCCTATGTATTATAACTGCACTCATATTTAAGCGATCAATAACTATTAATAGATTTAGTACAGTGTTCTATAAGAATGAGTCTTCGTTACAATAGTCTTTACATGAGTCTTCTCCAAACTGATAATGCTTGACTTTAACAAAGCTGGTCATTGTTTCAAAACCTGCTGTTATATTTTTAAAATGTTATCTATTTTTACGTGTAACGTTAATCCAAATAATGTAATGCAATTGAAACATTTGGTTTAATTACCAAATTCATTTTTCAATTTAATAATCATAACAGAGTGGATATATGAGGCTAACTGCAGTGTCCACTACCATGCATTACATATCAACAGGTGTAGAATTAATTTTGTCATTGTAGGAAACACAAACAAACAAAAACCTTATGTGTAAACCTTGTGTTACAGAAAGTTCAAGTCTGGGTGGCCAGAAGTTACATTTCAGTGACCTGGTTACCGCCTCTCTCTGCAAACCCAAAGGATCACTTTCCTGTAAACTGTTTTTTTTTTCTTTCTATGCATCAAGATGTGTCATTTATTTTTTCTGAAGATTTTTGACTAATGTGTGTGTATGTGGGTCTTTGTGTGGATAAATTATGTTCATACTTTAAAGGTGGACATTTGCAACAGCGCTTGTCCCTAAAATTGCTCCAGGGGTATGGTCAGAGACTGTCCTAAATGAGAAATGTTGGAATGTAAATGACATTACATACTGTGGACATCTCACATAAATGTGCATTTTACTTTAGTTAATGTTAACTTGTCAACAGTGAATTATTTTAGGATGTCATTGGACTGAATGTTTAGTGATTAATGACACTTCATTCCAGTAAAAATATAATCCATAGCCTTGGAGTGAAAGCAGCAGCAAAGTGTTCCAATGCTGATAAAAATCAAGCTGGTTAAAACCTCAGGTTCCTTAAATATCTGTTCTACAGGACTGTTTGGGGTTGGACAGATTTTGTAATGGTTTTGAAGTCTGATGCTCACCAGGCCTTCATTTATTTATTCAGAAATGCAGTAGAACCAGTAATATTGTACATTGTAATAATATTTTACAATAACTCTTTTCTATTTGAGGCAGCAGTGGATCTACCCCAATCATCATTAACGGGACCACAGTGGAGAGAGTGAGCATCTTCAATACCTTCAAATGCCCTGCAAAGAGTAGCTGAGCGCATCTCCAGAACATCTCCCCCTTCTCTGCAAGACATCCACACCAGAAGATGTAAATCTAGGGCTGTTAAGATCCTTAAAGACCCCACCCACCCTGGAAATCCACTGTTTCATCTGCTACAGTCAGACAGACGCTTCTGCAGTCTGATGGCAAAAACAGAGGAGTTTCTTCCCTCATGTTATCAGACTACTAAACATGGACATTAAACACACTGAACTTTATAGACTGGTTGTTTAGGGCTACCCAATAACTCTCTGCACACTGCTTTTTTGACAACCTAACTATGCAACTCATCCTCACTGCACATTGTCTAAATCTCTGCACATCATCTGTGTAGCAGTTTCTATGTAGCATCTCTACAAATCATCTGTGTAGTAGTTTAATACAGTATATTGTGTATATTTTATACAGTATATTTTTTCCTGTTGTTTCATTATTTAATTTTTTTTTGCACAGTCTAAAAAGAGTATGCCAGACCTACATTTCACTGCTTTTTGCATGTCATATAACAAATAAAATTAGAATTTTTAATGGTGTGGAGTGTTACCTGTGATTGAGTTGGTGATAAAAAGGAGATGGGGAAAAGAGTGTCTTAAATTGGACTTTGGTACCAATAATATTTTCCTCTTAAGTCTTGGAAAGTTTTTTTTATTATTATTAATTCTTGTATTACTATTTAGATTTTTTTTCTTTTTTTTTTTTAAATTAAATGTTTATTTGTACATTTACTTCCACGCGTGGCTTTTTATAATGTTTCACCTAGAGCCAAGGGGGTTGTAACAATCTAAACAATATAATTTCTCCCTCAGATTTCAAACTTGCATTAAAGAAAAACATTAACATACAGTAAACATTTTATTGCTCTAAATTACTCATTCATTTTCTTGATACTGATATAATTATAAAATTTATATTATTTAATATACTTGAATGTTTGCAGCTGTCACAAAATTATATAACCTCTTGTTAATAAAATGTAAACTACAATGAAAAACAATAAATCTGTTTTTCATTAGTATCGCTACTTTATGCCCTCCTCATTCGCGGGCACCCCGGCAATGACGCAATGTGAAATTTCCGCTTAAACCTCGCCCATTTGTAAAGTCCCGCCCACTAGCGGCAAAAGTTCCTCCCACTTGGAGCTCTCCGTGAAGTCCAGCCCACTTGCGGCAAAAGCTCCTCCCACTTGGAGGTCTCCGGGCTGCAGCGATACCTACTTGTTGCTTGTTGCTTTAAAATCAGAGGCAACTGCGCCATCTTCTGGATTATAATATGCAGGTTTCAATAATCTTATCACAAAACGCGCCTTCAGCTCTGATCGAATCAGCGCTGATCTGAGAGCAGCAGAATCATCGAGCTGACCGGCGAATCTCGCGAGGATTGGGTTGTGAGAGCTGGTCTGGGGTCAGCTCTAGCAGGGGAATTTGACCCAATGACGTTGAGCTAAGTGCGCTTAATGTTTAGATACAGGAAGTTGTAGTAGACAGCGAGGCCGGACTGAGGCAAGGTATGAAATTAAATTTATTACAAATAATGTTAATCTGTAATCGAATCATTTATTATACACCAATATGTTTGCGGTCCTAGAACGATAATGTGGATTAAAGAGTGTGTTTCCTTAGGCGACGTCAGGAAAGTTTATGATGTAACTTTATCTGTCGGTAGACTGTCTAACGTTAGCTGATTTCTTTTTTTTAACTCACTTTAACCATGAACTTAGTTCAAGATGTACATTTATAATAAGTGTAACCTTTTGAAATTTATATATTCACGTTCACTCTGTGTAATATGGGTATTTTGGGCTACATAAAAGTACCTTTCCAATTGTTGAGCGACAGAAGTTTCTCCTTTCAGACCCGCCCAACAGAACTGCGCGAGGAAACAACAGTTTACTAATAAATCCATCATTAGGCCTTGAGTCTCTCATTCTGTGATTTTTCATTTTCCCTAATGTATAATCTCTTACCACATCCTCGGTGCTCTAAAGATTTTAAAATGATACTCGTGTGGACATCTGTAAAAGATAGAGGTCAGTTTCTGTGTGGCAGCCAGATCATATGGGTGGGGGGTTTGTTTGTTGCTGCTATAACTTATGTGTTGTATGAATGATTGTGTTATTTTTCACTCATCAACATTACACTCTCTTGATGTGATTACAGATGGCTTGCAGTGACATGGAGAAGCTCAGCCTTGATGTGGAGCCCTACTGTGATAGTGAGCTCTCCGGTTGTGCAGCAGCCATGGAGAAAGAAAGGGAGGCCTATCTGAGCCCCACAGAGAGCACCTCCACCATCAGTGTCTCCGCTAGTATCCCTCCAGACCAGCAAGGCTATGACGTGGAGTTTGACCCTCCGCTAGAGAGCAAGTATGAGTGCCCTATCTGTCTGATGGGTCTTCGCTCGGCTGTACAGACTCCATGTGGACATCGATTCTGCAACTCGTGCATCAAGAAGTCCATCAGGTGACTTTAAGTGTCACTTAAAAAAATCAACATGTGCTTAACCCTTCTGTGTCTTAAATTATCGACATTATCAAAACTTGTCTGAAAAAAATGCTGTACACAGTCTTATATTCCTTCTGTCACTTTATTTGTAGTTTACACGTTAGTAAAAGGCCTTTTAGGATAATTCTAAAAATGCCTTCAGGTTGTTATTTTAGTTTTAAATCTTAACAAATTTAATAAATAAATGTTAGAATAATTTCTATGTTATTAGTAATATTTCAAGAATATTTCAACACTTCGTGTACTGAAGAACTTAGGTTTACTTGATTATCCATACATAATTCCAAAATAAAAATCAGGCTTTTGATTAATTTATTAAGACAATGTATTTGTACGTTTGTGTACTTTTGTATATATATATATTAAAAAAAAGTTTGATCATAGAACTAAGCATTTAAATATTATCTGTATTTGATATTTTGCCACATAAATATCAAGCTGCACTAGATCAAGGTAAAATTGCTTTAAAACGTTTTTTTTCCGTCAGATATGATCTCCATATTGACCTATATAAAACTATAAGAGCCACAAAAACCTGATTCATCAAATATGATACTCAACAGAAACATATGCAAGTTTTTTTTTTTTTTTTTTAAATATGTAATAACAATATATTTATAATATTTTGTCTAAAGGTTCAATAAATTGCTCCATCGTTTAAAAAAAAAAAAGAAAAAGAAAAGAATCAAATGGCTATTTCTTGATTTTTGGCTATTACTGTGTGTCAGGCTTTATGGGGTTAAAAATGTCAAATATAACTTCCTGTTTCCTGGCAGGGACACGGGGCAGAAATGTCCAGTTGACAATGAGGTGCTGCTTGAGGAACAGCTCTTCCCTGATAACTTTGCCAAACGAGAGATCCTCTCACTTACTGTCCGATGTCCTAATGAAGGATGCAGTGATAAAATGGAATTGCGCCAACTGGAGGTAAATTTGAAGGTTTGGTATGGGAAAAGTATTTTAAATGCTGTATTAATTTTTTTTTTTTTAATAATAATTCTGTCGGGTAAGTCGCACCAAAAATAGCATGCATGCTTATTATCATGGTAACCTGCAGGCAGCACAAAAAATGCAGCCTTTTTTTTTTTTGATCAACAAGTCTTCAACAAGAACTGCCATACAGTCTGATAATGCCAAATGCCTTTTTTAAACAAAATTTCTTTACTTAAAGGGTTAGTTTACCCAATAATCAAAATGATGTAATTAATAACTCACTCTCATGTCGTTCCAAACCCCTAAGATCTCCGTTTATCTTCTGAACACAGTTTAAGATATTTTAGATTTAGTCCGAGAGCTCTCAGTCCCTCCATTGAAACTGTGTGTACGGTATACTGTCCATTTCCAGGAAGGTAAGAAAAACATGTGACAAGTAGTCCATGTGACATCAGAGGGTCCGTTGGAATTTGTTAAAGCATCGAAAATACATTTTGGTCCAAAAATAGCAAAAACTACTACTTTATTCAGCATTGTCTTCTCTTCTGTGTCTGTTGTGAGAGAGTTCAAAACAAATCAGTTTGTGATATACGGTTCGGACAGTTCGATTCAATAAACCGGTTGAAGAAAACGGTTCACCGGTTGTTTTGCGCTTGACGTAATGACGTCATTGGCGATGATTGCCCTTCATTCAAGCCTTCGGTTTACCCGCACTCATAACACTAGCACATAATGAGTTCAGAATCAATCACCAAAAGAATCAGTTCGGTTCAGACGCTCTGTGTGTTGGTCTGCTTCACGCTGAATCACACATGCGCAGTATCATCAGCTCCTCGGTTCACGAATCGGACGCGTCTGACAGAACCGGTTCTTGACTCGTGAACGAGTCATTATCTGGCTTGGCTCGGTGTTCATCTTCAGTTCTCTCTTCACAGCAGTTCAGTCAGTGTACTGTTTGAGTAAATGAATTACTCCGGGATATTGGTTTGTTTGAACTCGGAGGGAGTGTCAGCCACATTAAAAAACTTAACAGCTTAAGTCATTTGTGGATTAATGCATATTGGAGATGTGAACCGTTTAAAACGATTCAGTTTGATTTGGTGAACTGGTTCAAAAAGATCCGGTTACATCTAATGATTCGTTCGCAAACTGTATATGACAAACTTTTTTGTTTTGAACTTTCTCACAACAGACACGGAAGGGAAGACAATGCTGAATAAAGTCGTAGTTTTTGCTATATTTGGACCCAAATGTATTTTCGATGCTTCAAAATATTCTAACTGACCCTCTGATGTCACATGGACTACTTTGATGATGTTTTTCTTACCTTTCTGGACATTGGGTGAACTAACCCTTTAAAGGTCATGAACTGAAAAAACAAAATTCACTTTGGACATATAAGAGGTTACTGTACTATAAAAACAGTCTGTAAGTTTCAGAACTCAAAACTTTCTTTTTAGTCTAAAAGCCAAAACGGCAACTTTTGGAACGTTGTCTATGATGTAATAACATGGATAAGCACCCCCTCCGCAGCTTTAGATCACTGCTTGTTTAGCCCCGCCCACTGATTCATGTTTAAGAGAGACAAATGTGCAGATCTATGCAGAAACCAAACAATAAAGATCAAATATGGTTAAAAAAAGAACTTATGGGACCCAAGATATTTCAACTTAAAATCTTAATTAAAACAGTCCATGGCTATGTTACGCATCCGCTCCTCAGAGAGCCAGACCTTTCATGAATGGCATTAGTGTGGAGTCTTGCTGAATCACAGTTCTCATGGTGGCAACTTGTTTAATTGTGTTGTTGCATTCTCTCTTCCTCAGAAACACTCGTCTCAGTGCAAGTTTGCCACAGTGCAGTGTCCTCAGTGTCTGGAATCTGTTCGTAAGAGCCATCTGGATGAACACAAGAGTGAGCAGTGTTTACAGCGGCGTATGACCTGCCCTGCCTGTGCAGGGAGCTTCGTGTTTGCTAATAAACAGGTGAAAACCCTTGTTTCCTGTTCACACACAGGATATGTTTAGATTTGGTTAAAGTGGTTCTGAAAGATTCTATTCTATTATTTAATCATATTTAATTATCGTTTTTGTATATTTTCATTTCATTTACTTTCATCATTTGTATTTTGCTTTATTTCTACGTTATTTTTTAAATAGTTTTATTATTGTAAAAATCTTTTAATTTAGTATTTTTAAAAAATATTGTTAAACATTTATATAGTTTTGGCTACCGATAGCACTGTCTAACATTAGTGTCTGAAACATTTGTCTTCTTTTGTGTAGATTCATGAACAGATTTGTCCTTTCGCCAATACAGTGTGTGAATATTGCGAAATGGAGCTTATTCGGGATCAGGTGTGTCAGATGATTTGCCACTAATATGCACATGACCAGAGGCACAACAGTAATTTGTTCTGTTTGATACTTCAGATTATTCATTGTGAAACTATAAAACTGAATGAATCTGTTCTTATCGGTTTCAGTTGGCCTTGCACTGTGACACAGACTGTCTGAAAGCTCCTGTGGCCTGTACTTTCAGTACTTTTGGTTGTCATGTGAAGGTGGGCCATGAGATTCCTGTTATATAACACTGCGAAAACATATGCTTTGCTTTTTGTCATTCTGAATTAAGTGCATTCTGGGGACAGTGAAAATTGCTTGTTTTGTAAGGAATGAATACTTCATCAAGGATGCATTAAATTGATCAAAAGTGACAGTAAAGACAAATAATTGCTGTTCTTTTGAGATTTCTGTTCATGAAAGAAACCTGAAAAAATATGTATCATAGTTTCTACAGAATATTAAAGCAGTGCAATTGTTTTCAACACTGATAAACTAGACAATAGTTATTTAAAACCGTTTTTCCTGTATTTTTGATCACATAAATGCAGCCTTGTAAGAGACTTGTTTAAAAATATTTGACTTTGAGAACTTTTTTCTCTGGAAATTATTACAGATGCCAAGAAATGAACTGGCCCAGCACATGCAGGAATTTACACAGATGCACATGCGTTGCATGGCTGAGTTTCTGCGTAGCCAGACTCTCAGTAGCTGCCCAGTGCCCTCAGTTGGTGCCCACTCTTCGTCAGATGAACGTGGGGCCTCTGCCCGAGCCCCAGATTCGTGCCAGTGTAGACAGGAGCTGATGAACCTGCGTGAAACGGTCTTGGAGCTGGAGGGCCGACTGGTTCGTCAAGATCAACAGATCCGCGAGCTGTGCATCCACAATGAGACACAGAAAAACCAGGTCACAGAGCTACGCCGGAAGCTGAGCACACTGGAGGATGCCACCCGAGAGCTGGAAGCCCAGCAGTATCAAGGCGTCTACGTATGGCGCTTGGAGAACTTCTCACTTCACCTGCGCAACCAAGAAGCCGGTCAACCCATAGTCCTCCACAGCCCACCTTTCTACACGGGCCGGCCGGGGTACAAACTCTGCCTACGACTGCATCTCCAAACTCCCAGCGCCCCACGCTGTTCCAACTACATCTCACTTTTCGTGCACACTATGCAGGGTGAGTTTGACAGCCAGCTCTCCTGGCCCTTGCAGGGCATGATCCGACTGGCAGTGTTGGACCAGGTCGAGGGGCAGCATCACGTGGAAGTGATGGAGACCAAGCCAGACCTGCAGGCCTTCCAGAGGCCCACTGTGCAACGTAACCCCAAGGGTTTCGGCTACGTCACTTTCCTGCATCTACAGGCTTTGCGGCAGCGGGGCTATATGAAAGACGACGTGCTGTTGGTGCGCTGTGAGGTCACGCCACGATTCGACGCTAGCCTCAGGAGGGAAGGGGTCCAACCTCGGGGGTCAGAACCTTCACTTTGAGTTCCTATATCGCTCCTGCATCCTAAAGTTCTCATAGACACTTTGCTGAAATGAAAACGTGGCGAAACCTGGACTTTCTTTTGGACTCTTCATGGTACCCCAGGCTTAGTAATGATCGTTTTATAAAATTGCATAACTCGTATGTCTGTTGAGAAGTGTTTTATATACAAATGTTGTTTCTCAAAAGCCTTTTAATCAGTGCAATCAATGGACAACCCTAGATATGATTAGCATCAGAAATTCACTGAATGTCCTGTCAACCAAGCTAAAGAGTGTAAAACTATCATTTTAATGGTGCTGCTTGTGCTAAGTGTTAGCTTTCACAAATTCTTTTCACAATACTACATTCAACTGCTCATTTTTGCTGCCTTTTCTGCCTGCTCAACAGTAGGGAAAAAATCTTTACTTTTCATTTATTTGACAAGATCTGACAATTTAAAGTATCATTAGTACAGAGCAGCAGTGTTTACTGTGATTATACTAAAGGTCGTGCATTGTTCAATTAACACCTTCAAAATGTCTTCAGATGTGGTCACATTAGCTAAGTTTCGATAAAAAAAATGGTTAATGATGCAACTCACAAAGGATTCCTTTTAAAACCAACTCATTGTTTGTTAATGGAGTGAATCTGCCTGGGGAAGTCTTTCGCCCTCTTACGAAATTCCCAGTTAACTGGATTTTACACAAGAAACAAGAGTGAATGTGATCACACCTTAATCCAGATTTTTGTCTTGAAAGAAACATGTCAGCTGCTCTAAATTTCTGAAAGGTGCAGTACATAACAAGCTTAGCCTATAAACAAGACATGCCTTTATTTTATTTTTATTTTTTTATTTTTTTTTACCAAAGTCACCTAACTGCTTAATAGTGTGTGAATGTTCAACGTGCTTCATTGAAAAACTTTGACAAAGTATGAATACCTTTTCTTTAATCAGATGGACTAATATATGCGAGTTAATCTGATAATTATATTGACACTGGAATTCTGACAACTATTTTTTCATATCATGTTTTTTACATCACAATATACAGTGCTCAGATGTTTTAATGTTTGTCTTTATAAATTATTGAATGTCAGATAGTTTCTGTCTTTCTTTCCATGGTTTGGCAGCTGTCGTCCACCCCAGTGTAAATTCTACTGGTAACAGTGAGCAGCTGAATGTCTGAATGAGCATTTGTCACACTGTGGCGTCGTAGGTTTCCCACTCGCTCGAGGTACATCTCCCCTTCCTGTTCTACTACAGGGGACAGCAGAGAGTCTTCAGAGATGTGATGAGTAATCCTTATCTCAGGATGAGTCACTTGTGCTGTTTTGGTGCTTTGTTCAGTGCAGGCTACAAGAGTGTGAGAAAGTCACAGATTCTTAACCAAAGTTAAAGGGGCTGCAACCTTTATGACATCCCAAACCTGTAGAACTTTATTGCATGGAGCACAAAAGGGGCATTTTAAGTAAATTAAGACTGGGGTTTTAACCGTCAAGTCATGTGAATTTGGAACAACATGGGGGTGATTGTTTTTTGGGGTGAAATAACATTGTTAATTTGTGGTTGGGGAAATGGCTAACTTTGGGGTTAGATTAAACTATAATGAATCAATCTCGGTTGTCCTACTTGTGTGTCTGCAGTTCCATAAGTAGGGTCTGACCACTAGCGCCACCAGACTCTCAAGTTGGCAATATTGCTTTGATGGGCCTCTGGATTCCTGAATTCCCTACACAGACAAGAACAGCCATGAACAATAGAAACGCTTAAACAGGTGGCCATTCAGCATGTGTTTGTGGTTAATGTTCACCTGTAGCACAAGTAGCATTTGTGTGATGCATGCTGGGATGAGAGACAGATCCTTGCACAGCAGGTCACCCAGAGAGAGCTTCAATAGGACCAGATCCCTGAAACCTAGAAGAGCCATCTGTCTCACCGTCAACTCCTGCCCCTGCATATAGAATCAGAGAGAGAAACTACATTTCAAGCAGAATCAAAATCCACCGCAATTGAATTAACCACAAAGGTTTTAAAATATATATATATAATTATGCATAATACTGTTAAAACTCACTAGTCTATTTAACATTACTACTTTCTTGTTTTGTTTTTTTTTTTGTTTTTTTTTAAATAAATTAATACTTAAAGGACACTTCAAAGGACAGTTCACATAAAGTGAAAATACCGTCATTACTCACCCGCATGTCGTTCCTAACCTGTAAGATCTTTGTTCATTTTCAGAACACTAATTCATATACTTTTGATGAAATCCGAGAGAATTCTGACCCTGTATAGACACAAAGGGAATTATCACAGTCAAGCCCCAAAAAGGTTGTAAGGACATTATTAATAGTCCATGTGACATCGATGGTTCAACATTAGTTTTACAAGAAAACTTTTTATGCACATATTTTTTTATTTGCGCACAAATAGTATTCTTGTACTGCTTCATAAAATGAAGATTGGACCACTAATGTCATGGATTATTTTATCGATGTCCTTACTACATTTCTGGGCCTTGAATGTGGTAGTTGCATTGCTGTCTACAGGGCCAGAAAGCTCTCAGATTTCATCAAAATTATCTAAATTTATATTCAGGAGATCAACATAACATCTTACGGGTTTGGCATGACATGAGGTTGCATAGTTAAAGTCAGTAAAGACTTGTACATTGTTAGAAAAATTCCAATTGTAAAGTGCTTTGTAGTGTTTGAATCACAACAATTTGCTAAGGAATGTCAAGTTCACAAGTAGATTTACCTGCAGAGGATATAAAATAGCCTGCAGCGTTGGCAGAATCTCTGTGAAAAACCTATCCCACACCTGGGCCAAAACAAACAGCTGTCTCTCTCCTGAGGGCAAAAGATCATGTTAAAGACTAGCTTTAATGATGGACACAAACAGCAGATCCACCACATCTTGTCTCACCTTCATGCTTCTGAATCTCATCCAAAATGATTGATAGACCTTTGGTCAAAGTCTGATTCTGCAAATAATCACATGAAGCAATATTAGCATGTTTTTTTCTTTTCCTAGTAATGCATTTATTTTTTACTTGTTTTACCAGACGAAGAACACCAGGGCTCTGACACACTAAAGCACCTGAAAATATTCTTTGATAAAGTACCCCATATCTGTCCTCAGAAGCCACCTGCATGGGTGATAGCAAATAGCTGCTTAATGTAGTTATTACACATTCATTTAAAATGAGATATTGCATCTTGTTTAGTTTATACCTAGTATTTTCATTCAAGCTGTACAGTTCATTCGGCTGTAGTTCCTCTCCCTTGAACACCTTAATAACAGCAGCGTAAATACTAAAAAAGAAAGCATTCATATTTTTGAATATTAAAGTCATACTTCAAGGCAACTGAAAAACAAACAAAACTTGTGAGTACTGGAGAAAAAAAAAAGAAAGTGGACATTTAAAAAATATCTATACTTATTTGTAAGAGCGGTGCTGGGACCCTGCAGGATGGTGTCAGTGGTGGATGGAGCTGAATGGAGGTCTGATAGATGAACATAATGGTTCAATAAATAAGTCTGTAAAACTTTAAGAAATAAATAAAGACACAGAGCTTTCATTTTAATAGCCCAGGCATGTAACATAGCCAACTGCTACATCAGTTCAAAACAACCAGGTCATTTCCAGGTTTTTAGAGCTGTGTGAAAGTAGACAGGTGGATCTGACACATTATCTACTTCCTGTGGTACACCAACTTCCTGTTACTAACTGTCCTGTTCTGTTTACATCTGTTCACTCATTAACCTCAAATCAACTCAACACTTTGCATCTTCTCCTTTTGAGGATCTAGCACACTGACAACATGTCTGAGTGATACAGCAAAATCCTTTGAGAAAACCAGGCTACGATACACAAGCTCAAAAGAAGTCAGAGTTGGATGCAACGTTCATTGGTGCCTCAGTTTGAGTCTGATCTGGGTCATGTCACCCCCCCCCATACCTAATATATAAACATACAGATTTACACAGTCTCATGAAACACTTGAAGGGACATCAAAGTGAACTTTATTCTCGTTAATTGTTGCAACAAACAGTATAAATATAAAAAAAATGAGTAAGAAATCATGCATAGTATTATTGGTTTTGCAGAACACATAAATATATTCATTCAAACGTTTGGAACAGAAAGTAAACTTTGTTTCAAGAGCACAAAGTCGAAGTAAAGGAACACAGAGAATGAAATACATACCAAGCCTGTCCATCACAGTGCAGAAATAAATATTAGCAGAGTCCTTTTCAGCTTCCTTATATAATCTAGATCAGGGCTTCTGCGTTAAGGACAAAAAAAAAAAAAAACCACTGTGGGTTCGTACAGAGTGAATGTGTCCTCTTTTAGTTCTGGTAATCTTACTGAAAACAGACTTTGCAAATCTTTGTTTTCCCTCAAGGCTGATTTTGATGTCCCTTTTGCACACTGGGTAAATTTGCCTCGTCAACTGGTTACTGATTCATTACCTATGGGAAGGGTTTTAGTCATTCTTGATAATGAATAATCAGTGTTTTTCTGTGTGAAACTGTGAAGTGTGCAGTGCGCTGTGAAAGATGACAGGAATATGTCTACACTACTTTTCAGGTGTTTGGGGGAGCATATATATATGTTAGGGGTGTAACGGTTCACAAAATTCACGGTTCGGTTCGATACGATACACTGATGTCACGGTTCGGTTCGGTTCGGTTCGATACGTTTTAGATACAGCAAAATGTAAAAACATCTCAACTTTTCAGAATGCCGCAAGCGCACCGCGGGTCATGTGACAAGAACCAACCAATCAGCTTCATCCTTTCCCGTAACAACGTTGAGAGCTCAGCCAAGATGAAGGAACAGCTGATCATAGTTGTATATGGATTGCAATTTTGAAATAAATTCAGTAGCAGAGCTACTGCAAGCGATTTTTAGAGCTGCAAATCCATTTATCCTTCGCTGAAATTTCCGCGTCTCATGGAGAGAGCACGTCATTGTTGCTTAGCAAAGACAGACGCCTCATGAGCGCTTCTGCCCAAGCGCTTTGGAAAGGAGGAGAAAGACGCGCTTAGCGTTTTCCATGCGTTTTTAGGCACGATATGTGAACGGCCCCTAAGGCGCTCGCTCACTCAGCACGCGCTGAATGCTCGTTGCAAAATGTCTAATGCATTTAACAGACCAGAAATATAAGATCCTAAAATAACCAACAGGTCTGGTGTTTGGGTTGGATTCCCTGTAAGCTATAGTGTCTAAATGCTGCAGGGATAGTTTGCTGCGTGCATGTTTCTCCTTTTTTTCGTCTTTTCCCAGATAGTACTGACGCATATATCCCAGATATTCCCGCTGTTTTTTTTTTTTTTTTTATATATTCCCGCTGGTGTACCCTGTCATGTTGCAGATGCGACATACCGTTGTTTTTTTATCCACCACTCTCTTGCCATCACCATTATAGCTTAAAGGGAATCCAAAGTGCACCCAAACACCAGACCTGTTGGTTATTGGAGGATCTTCTCATTTCTAGTCTGTTAAACGCATTGGCTATTTTGCAACGAGCCTTCAGCGCGTACTGAGTGAGCGAGCGCCTGCTGAGTAGCCTAACATAAACATATAAGATGGTGTTTTTTTCTTCTTCGGGAGTGTCAGGGGCGTTGCCTGTTACGTTGTTTGGGTTATTGGGCTACCTTGTTGAACGCATATCATTATATTTCTTTCTCTCTCTTTTTTTTTTTTTTTTCAAATATAATTAATTACTCCAACGAACCGTTCGGTATACATAATGCGTACCGCGTACCGAACCGAAAGCGTCGTACCGAACGGTTCAATACGAATACGCGTATCGTTACACCCCTAATATATGTATATATTTTTTTTTTCATAAATTAATATTTTTACTCGGCAAGGATGCATTAAATTAGGGTTTTTCTTTTTAACTTTAAATTTTTTAAGAATCCTATAAAAAGTCTATCACAACCATTTTTAATCGCCAGCACAGAAATAAATGACATTTAAAATACAGTAGTCAACATTTAAGGCGGTTTGAAACCTTTCATCAAACTCCTAGAACCTAAAACTAAAATGCATTCACGTCTTAGGAAAACTTTGATGAACTTTTTTGATCAACTTCAACTTGAACTATATTTTACAATATTGCTGTTTTGACTGGGATTTTCCCCCTTTCCATTAAATGAATGCAGCCTTGGTGAGCACAAGAGCCTTTCAAAACCAATCTTACCAATCACAAACTTTTGAATGGTGGTGTACATATCATATATTTATTAATTGTAAAAGCCTATTGAAACGAGGAAGTTTAGGACTTTGTAGCATTCATACAGTGCCTTACAATGATAATTCAATTCACAAAGTTCATTTTTTCTGATACAGTCTGGCCAGGCTGTGATAGAAGGGCAAATAGAAAATTAATATTCTTCTAACTACAAAATAATAACAACACAATTTCAATTAACATTTTATTGTATAGAAAATAATGATAATAATAATTTAGAGCTATTTAGCTGCAAAATATATAATGCACAAAGAAAAAAACTCAGAATCAGAATATCTGCATAGTGAGTCTCTCGTGTTGAGGCCTGAAGTCTCAATTAAAAAAACCTATACTAGACTACTATAATTCTATTTCCATTTAAATAAAACAAATGCATAATAACGTGGCCAGATCACTGATCAATGTAAGGCAGTTTCTTGTCGGCACCATATCCTGAATGTCCCGAGGGCTGCTGTCGCTTGGCTTCCTGTGAATGAGGAATTCTGGAGCTGCCAATGGACCCTGCAGAACACAGATAGGGTGCTGTTACCTTAGGAGGACAAAACCTCTGAGACAATGGAAAGAAGACACTGAGTAAAAGAGAGAACAAATGAGGCATAGAGGAAGTCAGAAGAAGAGGAAATACAAGGGAGAGCAACATGATAGTAAAGAGCGCCTCACGTGGGGGTGTAGGTGCGTCTCTGTCACACTTCAGAGTACTTTTGTGGAAACACTCTGCAATCCAAGACAGCACCTCTCCACAGTACCTCACCTACAGATGAAGTTTCACTTTCAGTAATTAGTCATGAACTCAAGAATGATACATCTCAACACCTTCAGTCAGCAGCTACCACTTCATCTCACCTCAGTCTCCACCGTAGCCAGGCGCTTTTCTTGCTCCTTATAACCCCCAACCATCCTCAGCAAACTCTGTACCCTATGAAGTGTTACACACACACACATACACAAAGAGGTAGATTAAAATGGTTATACATACAGTACACTCATTCAGCACAGATAACACCCTCCACCTGTAAATCTCAATAGAAGAAAAATGTGTTAATAACACGAACTTCGAGGAAGTGTATCGTAGTCTCTCTGCACTGCTCTCCCTGTGCTCATGCTCCAGCTCAGCCAGGTAGTTCTCCTTCTGCACCGTCTCCCATGTCATCAGCTTCTGGTCCAGTCCAGCCGATAGTTCCCTCTCTAACCATGACAACAAAAGAGGAATAACCGCTTAACCACAGTATCTTTAAATATTTGCTGACGTTTTCCATCATGTCTCGTGTTCCTTTCTTGGTCATTTTCTTGTAATTTGCTTCTAAAAGAAAGTTGGGTACAAAATGGGTAATTATTATGAATTCTCAGAATAATCTGTGCAGGAAGAGCACACACACACACACACACACACACACAGTTTGAAGATCTACTGACCCAGCAGATCCTGCTTGGTTTCTGTAGTTTTGACGAGGCTGAGGAGAGCTTGAGAGATGTGGCTGATGATGATGAAGGGCGGAGCTAACGCCGGCCGGCTGTGGTATTCAACAATCAGGTTATAACGCTGGAACTTCCAGAAGATGTCTGCATTCTCCTGCACCACCTGGAAGGTGTAGCTGTGGAGAGAGTTCCATGGTATTTATAGTGGAAAAATTAACAAATAAATAAATAAATATACACAGTGGTGGCCAAAATTAGATCGATTAGACAGATCTCTTTTTTTTGCCTCCAATACATGATTTCAGCATTATACCATAATGTTCATGCAGATGGTTGCACTGAGCACAATAAATATCAGATCAGAAAAAAGAAAAACAAAACAAATGTCACTGTTTTTGGTCCAGACACAAAATGACCAGGTTACACTAATTGACAAAACATATCAGCAGCACATGTGAAAGTGTGAATGAGTACCAATCATTCTGGTGTGGGAGCGTCTGCACACACAGAAGACTTTTGGACAACGGCCTGGTGTCAAGAAGCCACTTCTCTACAAGAAAAACATCACTAACAGACTGAAATTCTGCAGGAAGTACAAGGACGGGACAGAAGAAGACTGGTGCAAAGTTATTTTTTGGACATCTGTTTTGGACATCTTGAAAATATTTTGTTCTTAGAAGAAACAGTGAACGCTATCATGAATCCTGTGACGTGCCAACAGTGAAGCATCCTGAGACCATCCATGTGTGGGTTTACTTTTCAACCAAGGAAGTGGGCTCTATCATAATTCTGCCCAAAAACTCTTTCATGAATTAAGATTGGTTATTAAAATTTCCTGCAAGAACGACCGATGATCCATGAGCAGTTTGGTGATCCTTGCATTTTCCAGCACCATGTCACAAAGCAAGAGTGATGAAGTGGCCCAAAGATCATGACATTGAAATCTTGCATCCGTGGCCAGGCAACTCCCCGGATCTCAAACCCACAGAGAACCTGTGGTCAGCCCTCAAAAGGCGAGTGGACAAGCAGAAGCCCATGAATTATGATCAACTCATGAACTAATGAGGCAAGAATGGATCACCATCAGTCAGAATTTGGCCCAGAAGCTAATATCCAGCATGCCAGAATGAATTGCAGCTCTTAAAACGTATGATATGCTTATCATTGTTTTTCAGTATACCATAGAAACTTGTGGAAAAATAATCTACAAATGCTGAAACAGCAAACCAAAAAAAATGTATGCCACTGCCAAAACTTTTGGCTTGTGTATATATATTTATATATACACAAATAAAATAAACACACACACACACACACACACAATCAACATACTCTTTACTGAAAAACTGCAAATACATTTGAAACTGTACTTTACTACTCTGAAATGAAGAATTAACATAACATAGATTGTGAAATTATTAGCCAGATTCTGACCTGAACATGGCAATGAGAAGGTTGAGCAGCAGCACATTTGTGACCAGCAGATAGATGACGAGCAGCAGGATGACCAGCCAGTTGGCGTAGATGTTTGGGCAGGGAGGCAGAGTGCCTGAGATGATCTCCTGCACATCAGTGGTGCAGTTATCATCTGGCATCTTTGCCGCTGTGAAGAAACATGGACAAATGCACTCAAGAATAAACCGCAACAGCTCCACCTAGTGTTCAAGTCTAATAGCTAAACACAAACAGATACCTACAGAAATGATCAGACTAGACCCACTGAGCAAAAAAAAAAAAAAAAAAAAAAACTTGAGAATCTAGGTCAATCATGTATCTAGGTCAAATAACTCTCTCTCTCTGTGTGTGTGTGTGTGTGTGAGTTTCTGTGTGTGTTTATATAAGAAATATTGCCTTGGTAACTGAAACAAGTTTAAGCTAAAATTTAAAAATATAAAGTTTAAGCAGTTAAATAAAAAAGCACCGTAAACGAAAATCAAATTGAAATATTTAAATAATGTTACTAATACAAAATAATACAAATCATAACAAGTAACTAAATTTAACTAAAACAAATTAAAATTAAAATGAAATTAAAACTGAAAATATAAAAATAAAAGCTAACTATATATATATATAATATTTTTTTATTTTTTTATTACATTTTTCTTTCCCTTTTTTGCAAACAGTGAGATACAATGTGTTCAATGCAAGAATATTGTCGGTGTACCATCTATTTCCTCCAGAGGAATCTGTCCAAATATATGGAGGTATGGGCGGTACAGTGCCCTGCGGAAGACCCAGTCGATGCGTGGATCATCGGGGTGCAGAAGGGCTTGTGTCGTCACTCCATACGCTATCAGCCACACGGTCAGGAAGAACAAGAAGAAGAACACATCTTTGATCTGTGAAACCATTGAAAAACACGATGGATGTTTTGGAGGTTAGAAGGACGTTTCTTCTGACTATGATTTTTAATTTTTAATGAGATGAGTCAAGTTTCACCATTCTCTCCACAATGATGATTTTAGGCCCGAGTTGCTTATGGATGGCAAAAATGTGAATGAGTCTTAAGGTGAAAACCATGAAGTCCAAAGCAAGAACAGTACGACCAGCCTCATATGTGCTCGTGGCCATCCTTGAGAAAACACAGGATTCATATTAAGCACATTGTTACTTTAATGCGGCTCATACTACAGCACTATGTGATCATAATACCTGCATGACAATCCAACCACGAAAAGAGAGATGGCCACCATGTCACATTTGTTCCAGTTATCCTCTACATACAGCTTCATCTTCTTAAAAATACTCATGTCCTCATCCGTGAAGAAACTCTGTGGATCAGAGAGAGTGTTAAAAATGATTGCATACACTGAATACCAATATAACGGCACTGTGTTCTCTGGAGGATAACCATATCATTTCCTCCCAATAACATCAAGAAAATCTCAAAGAAGAATTTATTCCTCCACAAGCCTTGATCAACCTGTTCGGTTCTGTCCTCATCTAACCCGTAATTCTCTGGTATCACATATTTATTTTCATCACACATGAAGCCACACCTTTGCAGGTTTTAGGCACCCAGCAGAAAGAATCATTGGCTACCATCTGCCCTATCTAATGAGTCAGAGTCCAGGAAATCAGAAATGAGTGATTAAACCATTTCAGAGTCAGACCCATCAAAACAACGACTAAAAAAGTATCTTCACCTGTGATGCCACTCTTCTAAACAACTTCCCTGACCTGGATATGCTCTTTAACCCTTCTCCCAGTTTTGCTGGCACTGTTTGTTCAGCTGCTTGGGCACACTGGCCACTTTGCTGCTAAACTGCATTTGTACCGGTTATTTCAGATGAACCCTAGACTCCACCCTGTATGTGTGATAATGACTTGTATTGTATTGTGTAATGTATACTGTTTGCATTTTCCTGCGCTGTATTGTAATATATTATATATGGCATGTTGCATTGATTGTACTGTATTTTATGAAGAATCAGTTGTGCTCTGTTGCATATATATTACTATAAAAAATTCTGTACAAAGATGTAAAGTACAGATTATTAATCAGAGTATATTGTCTCAAAATGTCAGGGATAACTCATACTAGAAAATGAAATTAATTTATATTCAAATGTATTTATGTGAACTTTTAGGTTCATCTTAAATCTACCTCCTTAAATTCAAATTACCGTATTTTCGGATTATAAGTCGCCCCTGAGTAAGTCGCATCAGTCCAAAAATACGTCATGATGAGGAAAAAAACATATATAAGTCCCATTTATTTAGAACCAAGAACCAAGAGAAAACATTACCGTCTACAGCCGCGAGAGGGCGCTCTGTTTTCAGTGTAGACTACAGGAGCACCAAGCAGCATAGAGCGCCCTCTGGTGGCTGTAGGAGGTAATGTTTTAACTTGGTTCATGTCTCTTAGTTCATTTCTCTTGGTTCATGTCAAATTAATTTTGATAAATACGTCGCACCTGACTATAAGTCTCAGGACCAGCCAAACTATGAAGTACCTAAAATACGGTACATTTAGGCACCTTATTTGCTACTTCAATACAAATCAAATTAGAATTCATGAGGAATTTTGTGACCCAGAGTGTTTAAAAATCAGTGTTATTTTAGTACTTTGTTATTACAGTAGAAATTAATATTTGAAATTATTATTTTAATATTTTCAGTTTTCATTTTAATTTTAGTTTAATTTAGTTAAATTCTATTGTCTTCTGTATGATATTTCTATGTAGCTTAACTTTTTCTGATTTAGTTTCAGTAATTTTAATACTAAAACGTATTATTATTATTTTTTCAGTTAGTTGCCAAGGAAACATTTCTAATATTCATTTACATTTTCCTTCTATAATTTACATTTTATATTATTTCTGTTTTATTTCAAGTTTTTGTTTTATGTTAACAATAATAACACTGCTCTACATATTCTAAAGAATCCTAAAAAGTGAAATTCTTTTACTTTGAACTATGTTTCTCATAATGTTTGATAAATATAATGGCATATCTACTGTATCTCTGCTTAAAGTTAATCTTATCCATAAGAGACTTTCAACATACAAACACAGTTTAAAAACAACCACACAGATTTTAAACAATAGATCATTGGCATTCAGTCCTACCTGACGGATTTCCTCCAACACAAGGGTAAAGACCCAGAAGTAGAGGATAATTTCAGCTGCAGACGGGCCATGTGGCGGTGGAGGCCTGAAGTCCAAAAGGAGCACGTAACTGAACAGAATGAGGAAGGCGAAGTACATGATGACATTCCCCATGAACACAGTGACCGGAGCGCTCCAGAAACGATTCCACTTCTGCAGCATCACATAAATGAAAGCTGCACTGCAGCTCCGCACTGCAGAATCACCACCACCTTCAGCAGCACTAACAAAATGAAAACAGATGTTTTTAAAATGATCTTTCAACTTCACTGTAGTTTTGATCTATTCCAGTAGGAAACAGAGGCTTACGCTGGGTCCTCTTCTGTGAGTAACAAGGCCTGCTCTGTTTCCAAACTGTCCAGCTCTTCAAACGGCTCTCCTTCACCTTTGCTCACTTTCTTCTCTGCACTGTGAAAAATACACACACACATATTGATGCACAATAATAAACAAAAGTCAATTTAAATGTCACACATAGAATCAATCACAATAAATGATCCCACTTGAACTTGACGAGGTTGGTCCAAACGAGGGGCGGCATGAAGAACGTGAGCAAGAGTCTAGAGATGGAAGTGTCTGTTCTCATGGCTCCCCACCAGACTTTGGTCAGCAGGGCCTGTGCAAGAGCATCCAGGTCGATCATGGGGATTAGGTTGGTTGGTGGCATGATAATGTAAGAATTAGTCATAAGCTGTTACCTGGACACCATCATGAGCAAAAAAGCATTTGGCATCTGCCAAAGTGGCGAGATTCAGGACCGTTGCTTTGTTCCAGCAGCATGTTTTCCTCACCAGGAGTGAATAGGCTCTGTCTTCACTGTTTGAATAACACTCACTGAACAGATCTGTCAGAACAGTGCAGGTATCAGGACTGACAGATCTGGATGTTACACTTAATATAGGCGTTATGAAACACTGCATTCAGAAATTAACATTCTGTGTCATTTACTCAACCTAACTCAAATGTACTGTTTGGTTACCATCAGTCTTCAAATTCTTCAAATCAGCCGGAAAGAAGTCATACAGGTATGGAACAACAAAGGAGTGAGTAAATGATGACAGGATTTATTCCTGATTCTGTTCCTCAGAAAAAAAAAACTATTGTATGACTTCCGAAGGCTTGGAATACTGCTTTTTGTATGAAGCACTTTTAAAAATGTTGGTGCATTCTAAAATGCTTTTCAAAATATTATTAAATATTATTAAAATGGAACAATGTTGAGTAGACCATAAAACATTTTATACTATTTGTTTAACTTTTTTTAAATCAATGGCAGGATCATTATGACATGATGAGTCCACAGTTTATAAGTGTGAAAAACCATCCATTTCAGTATATCACTAAAGTCACTAACTTTCATTGTAATGATATATACATATATAAAAGCTCCCTTGTATCTTAATATTGGATTATTTGGTTCCATATCAAGTGGTTTGACAAAAAATTTACTGACCCATAGCAAACTGTTCGTATTTAGCATTCTTCATACTGCGAGCTGTCTCTGCTTCAGTAGCCAGATGGGCCATCTCCTTCATTATCTTACAGCCCACCAGAGCAGCTGCCACGGCCTCCGGGCCCTAAAAAACACAAACAGCTATCAAAGATGAATGTACAAAAATGCATTGAACAAGTTAGGGTGACCGTACGTCCTTCCTTGTCCCGACATGACCGGGCCGGGATTTCTAAACTTCCCAAAATTTCTGGGTTTTGGTGTATTGTTTCCTTTTGACATGCTCTCTACAATCCTCATACGTTATATTTAGTCATATTTGCATTGGTTTGACCATTCTCGGTAGTACGGTCAACTTTCTAACAATTCACAATCATGTACAATGCCTGCACACTACTGGTCAAATTACATTTCAATCATTTCTTTCTATAAATATAAAAACAGTAGATTGATATCAAAACCCAGAAGACTAAATCACCATAAGTTACTCACCCAAAAATGAAAATTCTGTCATTTCTCACCCTAATGTCGTTCCAAACCTATAAGACCTTTGTTCATCTTCGGAACACAAATTAAGATATTTTTGATGAAAATGAGAGCTTTCTGACCCAGCATAGACAGCAACACAACTACCACGTTCAAGGTCCAGAAAGGTAGTAAAGACATCATTAAAATAGTCCATGTGATGTCAGTGGTTCAGCCTTAAAGCTACAAGAATACTTTTTCTTTTAAGAAAGCACAACATTACAAATTTATTCAACAATTCTTCTCTTCTGTCAATTTTGAGTGAACTATCCCTTTAATTTAAGATTTTCCTATGGGTTTTTTTAAATCAATTATTATTATTGAGCAAAATAAGGTATACGGTAAACACAACTTGACAATACTTGGATGTTTTGCAGCAGCAGTCTATAGGAAAACAAAGTCAAAACCAGGACATATTAATCAATTTAGAAATCCTGGCCAATACATGCTCTGGAAAGAAGAGGACATATGATCACCCTAAATACTTTGCATTCAGTACAAATAAGCAAGAACTGTGAACTTCAAACATGCAAAAACATAAACAGTAAATGTATTCAGTATTTATTCTCAGCTTGTCAGCACTTTTGTTCATGCAAATTGCTCTTTGTTCACCCACCCTTATAACGTTTGATCTGTGAACCCTACTAATATCATCTGTGATACTCAACAGCAAATGACTGTTAATCAATTGGACGCATGTACTAACTTCTGTTAAGGTCTAAAGAACGAATTGTAAAAATGTAAATGGACTTAGTTTATGAAAATGAGCTCATCAGTCATATCGGTTTATTGACTCACCATTGCCCAGAAGTAGTTTGCCATTTCCTGCCTATTTTGCAGGATAGCCCAAAGGAACAGGTCTCTCCAAGGGTGATCACAACGACGGTCCATGTCTGGGAGGTTTTTCTGACTGTGGAAAAGCCGGCCTTTCCCCATCCTCTCCTGCAGCAGATAACATTTTATAGCAGGACTGTAGCATGGTGTGTTACGTATAAGTGTATGTTAAAGGCCCACTCACCGCTGGAAGTTTTTGGTAAAAACACCTACAGGTGTCATCAAGAAAGTCTTTGAGGACTTTGGAGACCTCATGGAAGGTGAAACGAGGCCTGCGGTCACCGGGTTCAGTGTGAGGGTGTCCTGACATCCGTTTGTTGGCCATATGAACCTGATGCTTTTTCAGGAGCAGGGTGTGAAGGAGGTTTTTTTCAGAAACAGAACAGTAGAGTTCCTGAAGACGGCCGTAAGTTAGGAATTCATTTATGTTCACGCCGTTATCCACAAACAAACGCACAAAGTCAGGCTTGTCATTTATCAATGCTTCCATCATCACCTCCTCCAGGTCCTGAGCCTGAAAGAGCATATATAAACATTGTGTATGAGAATCCAAAAAGCCAAAAGGCCGATAAATCAAATACAAATTTGTTTTAAAAGTTCAGTTCTCACACTCCATGCTATGTCTCCACTGAAGATCTCACTTTTAGCAATGTCCACCCTATTCCAGGCCACAGCCAGTTTCAGCTCATCCAGAAAGTCCTGTGCTTCTTGACTTTGACTCTTACAAGCTGAGCCCAGACAAGAACATTTATGAACTCACTGACATCATTATGCAGAAATATATAATTCCTACAAACGTTCAAATAGAGAAATATACGATTCCCCCATATGTTTGCTGGAGTTAGTATAAAATCACAGTTACACACCTTTAACCAGAGCTTTGAGAATTACTGTGTCCAGTTCTGAGTCCTGCTCTGGGTCATGAACTGTCAGCAGGTGACCGTGGTCCAATATTCTCTGGATCTAATGGACAAAATCTGAGTCTTTACACACACAACCTGAAACAGCATGATCCATCCTTGTATAAAAATATAATGTCTAACTATCTTAAAGGGGTCATATGATGCATTTTTAAAGATCATTATTTTGTGTATTTGGTGTAACAGAATATGTTGACATGCTTTATTGTTAAAAGAACACATTTACTTATTTTTTAAATACTGTACATTATTGTAGGTCCTCTATGCCCCGCCTTTGTTTTCTACAAAGTCCCTCCTTCTGACAAGCACAGTCTGCTCTGATTGGCCAACTGACCCAGTGCATTGTGATTGGCCAAACACCGCAAGCACTCATTGGAAATATAATCACGAGCTTCATCTTTCAAAATAAATGTAAAGACAGTAAATAATGTTCTTAGTTTTTCCATCATTTCAAGTCTGAAAGGGGATGAGAGTGGTGGGTCAGACACAGTGATGAAGCTCGTATGTGTTTGCAGTTCACAAACCACTGATGGTTAAGATAGCTGACTCCACTGTGTGACCCCCCCCCTCTCTCTCTCTCTCTCTCTCTCTCTCACACACACACACACACACACACACCACACAAAACTCTGCATTTGGACAGTCAATAGCAAATACTTAAACTAATAACACAACATACTTCCAGTAGCTGATTCAGATTGTCGTAGCAAAGTCAGAATTACCTCCTCTCCTCTAGATTCACGAAACGGTCGTCTATAAAACGTGTTGCTGTTCTGTTGTAAATAATCTTAAAGATTCCTAAATGCATCTACTTTCGGAAGGCCAAATGCTTTTGCTTTCGCCTAGATACACATCATCTCCCTGACACGGCTGATTCAACACTAACTGCGGTTACTGAAACCACAACTTCTTTCTTCGCGTGAACATTTGGGCGGCATTACATAAATATTTCTACATAGTGACGTAGAGATGTGGGGGCGTGTTTGAATGAGCTGTTTTAGGGAGGCATGACAGAGTCTTAACTTTGATAAAGAATATCTCTTTGGATTTGAGACTTTAGTCTTTGCAACTTTACAGATCTTATTTAAGCACCAAGAGCTTGTTACACTCCAAAGAGAAAGAAAAAATATTAGTTGCATCATATGACCCCTTTAAAACAAAGATTGTGCTTTACCAGTTTGATCCAAGAAAGGATTTCACTGCTGTGTAGGCCATTGGTAAAGGTGTTTAACAACAGCTCTTGGACCATGTCAGCATCCCAGCAACCTCTGTCCATCAGGGTCACTAAAATATCCGCGACTCCTCCTGAGCCAGCTAAAATCAGCAAGGGTATTGAATTCTGAATATTCTTGTACATTTTCTGTAAGAACGGATTGAAAGTGGATATTACCATCATGCTGCAACAAAACAAATCATTAGATAAATGTTAATAGTTACCTGCAATATCCTTGGCTCTCCGTGAACCAGAAGACATAAGACAGGGATTTCTATACTGCCTGTTCCTGTTAGAACAATAAAATAATTAAAAAATATATACAGGAAACATTACAGACATTCTGGGAAAAATGCATCTCAACTCACCCCCATATCCTGTGCGCTGCAGAGAGATGTGTTTGAGCATCTCGACTCTCATCTCACCAGTGGCTCCAGGTCTCTGTGGGTCCTCGTCCACCAGAATGAAATGAGAATGATTGCAGTCCAAAGAGTACACTGCACCGTGCGGAAGATCCTCAAATGGATATTGTGCTGGATGATCAGGCTACACAAAAATACCAAATTATAAAAATACACATTGTTTAACAACTTAATTATAATATTCTATACTTATTCTATGACTTGAACATCATCACCTCTTAGATCATTCAATCTTACATGTTTAAGTTAGAATGGTTTGAGAGAGTGCAAGTATAAACACAAAGAGACTGTAAAAGAATAATGTCACCTTCAGCCTCTTTAGTCCCAATTAGACACTTAAACCACCCTTTTTAAGACATGTAAAAGCTAAAAACAACACAAGTGTGGTATTACTAATATAGTTTATATTATATAATAAATAGATTGTGCAGGGGCAAACCATGAAATAAAAAAGGAAAAGAAGATGGAAACTAAGTGTTGGAATCCTAACTTGTTTCTGGGTTTTAGGACTCATTGCTGCAGCACTCTCTTGTGTAACAAAAAGTCCAGATGCCTTTTCCATGCAACTGAATCATATAATTGGAACATAAATCACATAATTATGACATCAAAACGTATCATTTGAGAAGACCTTTCTATTCATGTCAGCAGGTAGTCCTCACCCTTGCAGCCAGCAGAAGATCTCTGTTCTGAATCATGTTCCAGGGAGCAATTCCAATAGCCACCACTCTCACCTTAGGGGAAGTGCTCGCTAGAGAGTGGTCCCTTACAGCCTGACCCAGGTTCTTGGTGATGCCAAAACGCAAACCACTGGTGAGGATCCATGCCCCTGTGTGGGTCAAGGGTCATAGGTCTGTAACAGTCAAAAAGAGATTGCAAGTTTTGTTTTTAGTGAACAATAAATGACTCACCTGTGCTCTGTGCTGCCTTCACAAGGCCTTTCCTAAGTGTGTCCCTCAGCCAGGGCTTCATCTGTGCCAGTTCATCACCTCCCATCAATGCCACCACCAGATGAGGAGGGGCCAGACCCCACTGCTTAGTCAACATCTGGTAGATTTCAGCTGGATCTGTGGAGCTGGTTACCCTGACAAACTGGACCGACAAATAGTCTGTGAATAATGTGCACAAGCTTGAACTCATTAGTGGTGAATTTGAGTTACAGTGAAAAGATTCTGTAAATGTCCTTGCATACCTTGCCCCTGGTCCGACTGACTCCAACAAAATCAATATCTCCCAAACGTCCGGGCATCCATTGGGGTTTATCAAACCTCTCATCGCCCTTCTCGCTCATTTGAATAACAGACTCTGTAAGCGGGGTGTAACACTGACATCCCAGCTGAGAACTGCAAACAGTGACACAAAAGGTCAAGAATTTTGAACGGTTTTGAATATTTAGTGGTAATAACGAAGTGGTGCAACTAGTCTCACCCGTGCTCTTGGGACTCAATCAACAGTTCCCCACATCGCAGACACCTCCTGCCCTGCCGTAACATACCCTAAGGACAGAAATAAGATGCGTTTGCGTCACAGTCCAGTCAGGTGCAGCCACAGGAGCTGCTGATTTGTTCAGAGAGCAACTTCAGGTAGTTGGAAATGTTTATGTAAAGCAGAAGCAATTTTCATTTTCATTCTTTACACGCATGCAAACCTGCCCTCCCTTCTGGTAAACGCCGAGCCACACGTGAACTGAGAAACTGACGTGCTTTTTACCAACCAGAGTCAGAAAGCAAGAGAAAAAATAGCAAGCAAGCAGAAAGAAAGAACAAGTTAAAGACATAAAAGAAAACACTGAATGTGGTTGAATATGGAAATATGGTTCAACATAAAAAATCACCCATCTAAACTTACATATCATTTTAAACACTGATAACAGCCATAAATGATCACCCACAGATGTTGTCAGTGCAGCAGACAACTAAAGCTTATTTGCATCCTGGTCAACAAGTGATCATGAAGCCAGTTCCTTCATGTGGTTAAAGAGACATGGACAGAAACAGCCATAGTAAAAGCAGTCAGGAACAGAAGCGTAATGCTATAAAACATTTCAGGCAGTTCACAGTATGTGACTGATGCAATCAGGTCTGAAAGAGCTTGATTAATCTCTTTTCAATCAACTTTATCCAAATGCTATCATGTCCAGGTATAGCTTTCATCATCCCTGCTTCATGCCGGCCACTTTAAACCTTTCAAAACTTCCAGTTTCTTAATGGTTGCCATTAATTTCATTGTTTTAAGTAGGAGACACAATATGGCTTGATCAGTAAACATGCAATTTCTGCCAATCTGCATTCATCACAAGCTGCTCATTGAATGTTTATGTAAAAAAGGGAATAAATAATAATTGATTCCTGAAGGGAGGATGTGATTATTGAAAAGTACCTGTGACACTTATGCAAACATGACCGAGTCCCTGTGTGTGTGTGTGTGTGTGTGTGTGTGGAGAGGTGCAGGAGCTGCCCATGATTTGACTAGGGGAGGAGATGGGATGTATGAGAAAGGAAAATGCCATAGACACTGCAGCACACAGACACAATCATTTGCATTAAAACTCACACACAGACATTAGATCCATGAGGAAACAGATCTTTAACAAAGTCAAATTCATTTTATCTTTTTTCTTCAGTGTCCAGCTGTGTACTTAAACACAAGTCTAGACATTAAAAACTCAATAAAACTATAGGGTTTGTCCTGAAACCAGTACCTTGAAATAAAAGAAGCTATGGCAGTAGAGGTATGTGAACAATAAATTGAAATGCTAAGCTTCACATATAGGCTATTATTTACAAAATGCTAATTGTTTTCTATATTAATGTGGTTGCATCTTTACATATTTTGCTGTGAAAGCCTTTTTCAGAAACTTTTCAGCAATTTATAAACAACTCATCAGAAATGATCTGGAATCTCATCCCATGTTTTCTGCTGAAAGAGCTGACTTACCAGAGGAGTATCCTGATGCCCCAGCATATCTGGATGTTGGCTTTGCTCTGTGATCCTCTAGGCCACTACAAGCTTGGGCAGCTCTAGAGTGTCACCAGGAAGTGAATCGGAGGGTTTATGATGACAAAACCACTCCCTAACCAACCGCTGCTATACGTTCAGCCATTTACCTGCCTGCCTCCATCAAAAGCATTCCTTACAGTAATACAGTACAAGAAGTGCTTTAAAATCAGTTAATTTACATGCTTACTATTCGTTTTTTTCTCATTAGATTTAGACATTTGACATTTTTGAAACTAAAGATTTTAAGACTGCTTAAAATACATGGAGATCATTTTATAAATGTTACTATTTTATTAAAAATAACAAACAAAATAATAATAATAATAATAAATAAATTTAAATAAAAAAAAACATGAAAGCTTCTTAAACTTTTCAGATTTCTTAGATTTGGATAAACTAAAATCCAAAAGACTGTTGTAACTAGAATTAAAGAAACACCACAGGGGAATATATAGGTCAAAAATAAATACTAAAATCAAACCTCCCCAGCTGATTAATCACAGTATATAAAGACAGTTAATTTGTATGACAGGTTTTATAAAATTTTATGTTTAAATATGCAAATGCATATTAATTTTGTCATCGGCTGGATATTTTAACTTGCATGTGTTAGCTGACGTCTGACGTTAGTCTGCAATTGCGCGAGTCAGCCACCAGACGTCAGGAGCTCCTAAATTACAGCACGAAAGCGAAGATGTCGAAGTCGTGGTTAAACTCTACCACAGGTTCTGTCTCGAAATATATATATATATATATATATATATATATATTTAAAAGCTGCCTCTTGAGTCAGTATACGGTAGAAGGAAAGATAATCGACATGCCTTGAAAGTTTGTCTGAATAAAACCCGGTTTCTTCAGAAGTGTGCTAACACCATCTTGCTGACTAACTACAGCAGGCCATATCAAGTATGTAAAAACTCAATTTCATTTATTCAGGATGAGTTAGGCCTAATTATTATTTAAGATTTTAATTATATCTGTCAAGTAGCTCATACATGCAAGTTGAAACATTAGATGTGACATATATAAACGTATATATAAAAGTATATTAATGCTCGTGGCTAGCCTGCAGACAAGCTTCACGCAGAGCGAACTTGGCTGATGTGCCGCGATATTAACGTTTTGTTAACCGTAACCTGGGAAACGCATATTGTGGATAATATAAAATTTATTAAACACTTAATTATCATGTTTTATTTGGGTGGGCAGCTGTAGCTTGTGTAAGTTTCGAGTTAGGCCTTTACGCAGAGTAATTTGTTCCTTATCGTAAGCAAATCTCGGCCGAACGGCCGCTCAAGATCGTGACGGTTTTGCGCGCACCGCAGCCATCTTGCGAATGCGCTTGACGTCATCATTGCCCGAGTCAGCCGTTGGTTGAGCTTCGCGCGCCATTGGTTCACTCCCCGCCCTGCGGCGTCAGAAGCGCGCGGATTTGAGAAGTGTTTTGACTTGATTTGGATTCAACGTTTACACTTGTATGTGTCATTTCGATTTCTATATTATATTTAATTGTTATATACTTACACTAACCGCTTATTTCATAATTTATACTAGAGGCGAAAACGTAAAAAGTGAGGTGTGGCATTTGAAAACACACCGTTTTTAAAAATTTGTTCGAAAGAAACAGAATTTACCATGCATTTGGTGCTCCAGGGCATTTCCTAAAATATCATTTGCACTGAATGAAATACTGAAATACGGAGCCAACACAAGTACAAACTGTAAGAACAGGTAGACGAACATTGTTAATGAAGATAAATACTGTAAACTAAATTATATTAAAAATTAAAATCTAACCCGAATATCTAAATCTAAATATATTTACATATTGTTATAATGAATTTCACATACAAGCTAATAATACAGCCTAATTGTAATAATGCAACATATATGTCATTACATTATTGTGTAAATTATACAATGTATAATTAAAATAAATATTATAATTATATGTTTTTTATTTTAAATAAACAGAGTTATTGTTTTAACTTTATTAACGAAATAAAATTATACAAATAACACTTTGGTAGGAATAACTATTATATGTCTAATTATCTATAACGCTGTAATTACAATATTAGGCCTATAAAATTTCTTCTTCTTTCTTTTTTTTTCTTTTCTTTTTCAAAACAATCACTTATTTCATGGTATTCATGCATGGGCCGGTTTTCAAAGCGAGGGGGGAAGGTGGAAGGTGCCTTTGCTGATTCTGCTGGTGGGGGTTTATCGCACAGGGCGTGGTGTCCGTCTAGCCAATCAGAGGCCTTTTCTCGTAAAAACACTGGCTTTTAACCACCGGCACGGATATAAACAGACTAGAGACAACAAGACCAAACAAACGTCGGCGTACGGCATTGACTTTTAGGCAGCATGACAAACGTGGACGCGTCAAGCAATCTGGAGCGTCATGTTGCACGGAGGACATTTCCTCTTCTTGCCCGCACAAAGGTTTGCCGTAACCTCTTCGGACCCGTGGATCACGAGGAACTGCACGGTGAAATGAAACGCAAACTCCAGGAGATCTCCGAGCGGGACGAGAGCCGGTGGAATTTTAACTTTGAGACCAGCTCTCCTTTGCCTGGAGATTACGAGTGGGAGGTTATTTCAGAGGACACTGTGCCGTTTTTCTACCAGGATAAAGTGCAAAGAGCTCGCGCCGCGGCGACAGGAGACGCGTCCGGCGCTTTTGACTGCGGGTTAAATGGGGTTTCCAGGGGTCCGCTAGTTCAAGAATCCGCGGACGTCCCGAGTCGAGCCAACGAAATCAACCAGGAGAACCTCTCAGGTGCACTCAACTCAAGGCCAGCTCGGTCTCCGGTCCTCAGAAACAGGCGGAAGAGGTCCCTCATCCCAGAGACCCCCAGACACAGCACGCCACAGATTACAGGTAAATGCCTTGAAAACTAGAAATCAAAACAAAGGAAACTTTTAATGTTTGGATATTTATTGTGAAATGCGAGCAAACGTGTCTAACGGTTTATTGATTTCCACCAGACTTCTTCCCGAAAAGAAAAAGGACCTTGGAGGCCAAGCAGGATGAGCGTAGCTCGCTTCAAGCCGTCACATCCACCAGCATTGAAGTCACGCCACGCAAAACAATACGATGGTACGTATCAACTACGTGTGTGTCGAAATGTCTGTATCAAGGAAATACTATTACAATTAATTATAGCTAATTATTATTTTTGTTAGCCTGTTGCTAATTGTTGTAATCTTGTAAGTGATTGACAACGAATTCAGTTTAATTCGCTTTAATTTAAACGCCAGTACGCTCATGAAAATCTGTAGAACAAACGCTTATTTTGTCGTTTCCTTTGCTTTGCAGATGTTTGCACTACATGCAGCAGTCCACCTGTGTTTATCTGCAGAGCGGATGAAAGAAAGAAAGAAAAAAAAAACAAGGAGACGAGATTTGTACTCTCTCTCTCAACTCATGTAGCAAAAATGGCTCCGCCAACAGAGACTTTGTTGCAGTGTCACAATTGTCGAAACTGTGCAATTTTATATTTTGCTTTTGTTTTAAATGTGTAGAAGGTCTAGGCCACAATGCTCTAAATAGACTGCAGCGACACTGTTTGTTTTTATTTTTTGAATATACTAACTTATTTTATTTATGCTCATAATAGTTGGTTCCTCTTTATTATTTACAGTTATTGTTATTGTTTTTTATGATTTCGGCCATATTTTATGTTGTATTTTATTTAAGTTTTTGTTTGCAACAACATGCAAGAATGTTTCTTAGCCGTGTTTGTTCAAATATATTCTGTAGCTCACGCTGTACCTTTGAATCAAAGTGTAAATTAAATTATATTTTTGATAACCTGGTCGTATTCACGTGTGTTCCTGTGAAAGTCATGTTTACTGTTCAACTTCATAATTGTGGATCATGGGATGTGGGTAAACGGCAGGGGTGGGGTGGGGGGGGGGGTTGCCCTTCACTTTTGAGGCGTCAACATTTTGCCTGTGACAAAAAGAGTAAAGTTTGGCCTCTAAACAGGAGGGACTCAGCTGTTCCGCCCTTAGTGTTTGTGGGGAGGGATATGCGGGCAGCTGCGTGCTATAGGGAGGATTTAAATGCCATTTTCTTTCCATAATGAAGGAGGCAGGTGCCCTTGGAACCCCGCTTTGTCCACATAAGACCTTCATTTTCAGCACCCTCTCAGCTATCCCGCTAATGAAACACTTACCAAGACTTGAACAAAATGGGCTTCTTCTATTTACACGCCAACCACCTGCCTCCCCTCCCCTCCCCCTTACCTACACACTATCTGTGAATACCATTTACTACAGATACCACCACACGCCAGATCTTTATAATGTGATTGAGATAGGAGAAAAGCTAAAGGGAAACGAAAGAGAACAAAAAACAATAGGCAAAATAATGACCAAAACGAAAAATAATGGGTGAGCAAAAAAGGTAAACTGTAACCAAAATATTAAAGCTATAATTTTTTATTAGTCTGTCCAGTACTATATATATTTATGTATTTTTATTTATTTATGAACTGATTCGTTTAATTTGACCATAGGTTATTTAAAGTAGGCTATCGTGCTTCTTAACTGCATAGCTCATTGATCTCAAATGAGGAAAAAAAGCAACAACCGACGTAAAAATAAATAAATAAATAATTATACCAACATTATGAACAGCTATGTTTGTAGGATAATTAGAGTAATATTTGTAAAACTTTGATAAACTTGGAAAGGAAGGATAAAGCGCTGCCTGCACAATAGGGAAAAGGTTTAGCTTATTATTTCGATTTTACACGAAATCGAGAAATATTGGGATTTAGAAAAATCAAATAAATCTTCTGGAATATGCTCATCAACGAATTGTACACATTAACCGATTCCCCCCCCCCCCATCCCCCTTAATTTGCGTCGTTCACATTTGGTATAGCATTGGCGAAGAGTGCCAGTGTTTCTCCAGATATAGCCTTTCTCTAAAGAAGTTTCCCATTTCCATGACCATCTGGCACCAAAAAAGGCGAAATAGAACAAAGGCCGCTAAAGGCGTAAGGCGAAGCGAGTGCCATCGCATTCACCTGCAAATGAGGCTTTGTGCTCTCATAGAAGCACTCGGTGCTCACAAATCCTGTTTGCTTTTGTTTCTAGTCCGTATCTAGTCGTGTGCGAGAAAACAGAGATAGCCTACTCCAGTCCGTCATGCAGCCACTACACGCGAAGCACAATTTCAGGAAGATAGTTTGGGTAACAGTTTAAATAATCAATTTGAACGTAAACATAATCAAGTAGAATAGACTAAAATTATTACGATTTTTTTATTATTACTATTCTGAATAGTAATAATAAAAAAAATCGTAATAATTTTATTACGCAATTTGTTATACTCTATATGCAAAACTACCATGCTATAGGCCTCGAATTACTACTGATGTAATAGCTATAGTCTATAGGAACAGGTGTAATGTGAGTTTTGTAGGCCTATAAAGGTTTATGCAATAATAAGCATTATGATAAAGAAATGCAATTATTCTATTTATCTGAACTAGTTTATCTTTGGCGTGTTAAAATATTATGTTTGTGAAAGCTGCACGTAAGCGTAATACATATAGCAGACACGCAAATATTATTACACCACCGTGCTTCATAATTATTAATGAAAAACGAGGATTTTAATAAATGTTATTGTGTTACTTGTAATGTGAGAAATCCCCCAGGGTTTATCTGAACCTCATTATTTGAGCTTTTACACTAAAATCATTATGTCCAGATTGACAGGGTTTCCAATATGTTCCGTTATAGCTCAGCTGACCAGATGGATCACCTCCTCAGGCTCAAGGGACCTCGACTTTTATCAGCAAACCCCACAGAGACACATTCACCCAGCCCATGCAGTCTGTACGTCATTAAATGAAGTTAAGAGCTCAAATCGAATCCTTTTATTCTGACTAAACCATTATTTAAATCGTTCTCGTTTATTTGACTAAAAACCAATACGAAATATTGCGCAATGATTTAAAGAAAAAACTTCTGGATTCAAAATACTAGCTACAATAAGCTATATGTGCTAAACAAAAAAAAAACAAAAAAGATCCAATAATTGAAATAAGTTAAATAGTTATTGTAAATATAAATAATTTTTTACCAATTCTTATATAAAAAAAAAAATCAATTTATGTAAAGAAAACAAACAATATATATATATATATATATATATATATATATATATATATATATATATATATATATATATATATATATATATATATATATATATAACAATTCATCTGCAGTATGCAGCAAAAACCATCAAACCATTCATCTCTGTGCTGTAGCCCTTTCTATTTCAGAGCTGGTTTTCTTTCACTAATAAAACCCATAAAACTAGCGGAGGCACTGGCAAGCTGTGTCTTCAAGGCTGGATACACCTCTATGGGTTCACTAGCTTGAATTAATGGCATTTGGTCCCAAAGTTTGCTCAGCGGTCCCAGAGACAGTGACAGCAGTACGTCCTTTTAAACGAATAACAAAGGCTTATCATTTATCTGGCGGCATATGGGCCAGACCCCCTCTGTAGCATGCCTGCTCTCTGTGGTGTCTGCCAATACTGTTGTCCTGTTGATTCCTTTGTTGACATAGTTGTCTTGCCATGAGGAGGTAAAGTGTAGCAGGGACCGTTTGGGACTATTTATTCATTTATTTGGAAATTTATAAGCCAGATATGAACTGGTTTGGTTTTATTGACTTGAGATTAAGTTGGCACAAATGGTTATAGAGGAAGCTGACATCCTGGTTTGCTACTTCAGCTTTCCCAAAATGTAATCCTAAGCCTTCAAGAAAGGCGTGATAAAGACAAAATTGTCATGGTTTTCAGGAATGCGTATGTGACGGAATGTCTGATTTGTTGCACATATTACAGGTGACAATGGTCCATACGAGGAGCTGTGCCGAACAAAGGCAGAGTGGACAGCCGTGTTCCTGCCCAGGATAAGGTCAGAGGGTGTGCATGTAGTCATCCCCATAGCAACAAAACCCCTCACCCCTGAGAGCCAATGTATTGTTATAAGATCAGAGGTCACGGAGCTCCCCATATGGTCGTGTGCTGCATAAGTCACTGATCTGTCGGGATGCTCTAAAGGAATTTTGAAAGTGTCACTGAAAGACTTTTAGAAAAAAAAAAAAAAAAGACAACTGTTACCGAATGCCATAAATGCCTCCACACCAGTATAAATAGCACAATTCTGGTCAGATGGCGAAGGGAAAGAGCGGGAAGCCAGACTGCCCACACACTTGTGGCGTTTGACCTCACAGAAACATGGCAGAAATTAAAACACTGAAAACATGGGAAAAATAAAAAATCAAGATGTTTATTCAGGATAGAACTTTTGTCAATGTTGCAGTTTTGACAAAGTACTTCATAAAAATTAGTTTGGATTTTACTGGGGAATTGAATCAGTAGTGTTTCTAGGAAACAGTATTTCTTTTTTCTTTTTTTTGTACAAAAACTAGTACATTCATATTGGTGAAGGAATATACATAAAACATGATTGAGAGGACAGAGCTAAGTTTTTATGCTGCTGAAGTTAAGCAGTATTTACAAATTTGTGTGCCTCTAAAAGCTTATTAGTGATTCATAATCGAGAGCAAAGAGCACACATTTTGTTCCTGTCAACAGAAATCATTTAAAAACATTCAGAAAATCATAACCCTCCAAAAAAAGGTCACAATGTTCACATGTGTACTCCTAAAAATAAAGGTTTTTTATTGGCATCTATATCTATCCATGAAAACTTTACATGGCACAAAAACTTCTATATAGTTAAAATATTCTTCACGCTATGAAAAGGTTCCTTTGGGAACCCATTAGTTCTTGGCATCACTGCAAAAACCCATTTTAGAACCCTTATTTTTAAGAGTGTGGAGCAGAAGTAGTCAAACACTCACAAAAAGTATGGAAAACCGTTTATATATAAGAAGATAATAAGAAAATAACTGAATAAACAAAAACTCAAAATCATACTTAATGGTATTCAAAAAATATGTACACATCTTGTTGCTTCAAAAGAAATTCAACTGTCTAAAGATGAACAGGATTAGTCAAGATCAGCCTATGCTGAAGCCGAACAAAACTGATCTCTTATATGAATTCCGTCTGAAACAGACCCAGTATCAGGCGCTATGTGGTTTAGTGCTGCTTTAGCATCTCAGCTGTCCTCATGAATAACAGTTGGTGTGGACAGTTGCTCAGAGCTGGTCAGGCTGTCCTGTCTGCTCGGCATTGAGAGGGTGAAGGTGGCTGATTGGCGGTGGAAGCTGCTGCGCAGTTCCTTCCCTCTGGCCAGATCTTCCCGTCTCTCCCTTGCCAACATGAGGTTAAGAGATTCTGCGATGCTGTTCAGTGTCCTGTCCATGTGTGTGATCTGCGGGGAAAGGAGAGTGTGACCTCAACACAACTTTCAAAACTTTTTTTTTTAAATAACTGTCAGCCTGTAAATGGCATGAACAAGAGTCAAACTGTCAATACAAGCTGTAAAACACCAGCGCCTGATATAAGATCCCATCTGAATGAATAGACTAGAAAAGGCAATAAATCTATTATTTATATGTTTAAAATGGGATTACCGTTTGATCAGTTAGGTGATGATGAATAGTCGAAACATGAGTAGATTAGGTCACAGTAATTTGTTAAAAGTGAATTGAGTGGAAACTATTTATAACCAGGTCTACAGTTAAAAAAAAGAACAAAAGGAACACTGATATTTTCAAGTAGAAAGACTGAAAATAGTATTTTGTACAGTGGTATTCTTAGTTTTATTTGAAATTTCAAAAAGAATGTTTTCTAGAATGTCTATGTGCATGAAAAACATCATACATCAACACCAGTGGGGATTCTTGTTAAATATTTAAAGGGATTCATGTTTGAAAGGAAGAAAACTGTCAGGGAAATACTTGTTATTCTTTATTTTACAGTTGGGGAGCCAAATGTCATGAGGTTCTTTCCCTTGGGTAGAGGCTAAGTGATGTGTGGAGCCAGTGCTGTCTACACTCCATTAGAAATTACCAGACGAGTGTCTCCGTGCTGAACCACAGTTTACACAATGATAGTGGCACCACGGTCACATACAAACACATCCCAACATACAGAGTGCAGCAGGAGATTAGAGCATGTAAACATATACAGCCGTTCCCCTTATAGACATGAATTTTTGGACACTGCTAATCAAGCAGAGAAAAAGAAGATCTTGAGTCGAAGCTTAAAAGCAAAATTCTTCAAAAAATACAAATTCTGTCAATTATTCACACTCGCATACAAGTTAAAAGTAAAAAAAAAAGTATTATACTATAAAAAACCACTTGTAATATTTCTACCATATAAACCATAAAACTATTCTCTGTGAAATATTATTAACTTGAAATTTGATGGAAAATTTATTTTTTTTGATGGGAAAATCATATCCTTATCATCCTGAAAGAATTCCAAATCAAACTTGTCATGGTCTCCACAATAATATTAAACAGTACAGCCGCCCCTCTATAGAAATTGCGTTCCGGGGGCCTATAGACCGGACCGAAAGGGCACTTTAGCGTCGGCGATTGAAGGGGCAGGGGACCAAACACTGCCTGCTTCCTGTTTACCTCAGAATTATGGGAAGAAGAATGACACTGTAAGGGGCAGGGTATCCTGTTCACATACTCTTCAACTAATGACACATTTTCAAACAGGTCTTTAAAGAAAAAATGTTAAAGACTGTGTGTCCTGCTGGGAAATACTTAATTTGGCTACTCAATGCATCAGTCACTAGTATTGTCACAGAAATGTGCCATTGTGCCAAACATTTGCAAGCCAATGAGATCAAATCTATCCTAAAGTCACCAACTTGATTATTATTATTATTTTCATATATAAACCATTAAAAGGAAACACAACTGGAAAAAAGATGCCAAGATATGTCAGCTATGAAACCCGTAAAAAAGATCTAATTTCTCTTACAATGCTTTTCTAAACATTCTCAGTAAAGAATTTAAAACATGTCGAACAGGCTTTTTACAGGCATTTCATAAAATGAGTCAATTTGCTTCTTACTCAGACATCTACAAGAGACAATGTGGGAGAAAGAGAGTGAGTATGTGAGAGAGAGAGATCATGTGAACAAGTCTGCACGCTGTTTCGAGTTCGTGTCTGGGATGAGAGCTGTTTGTAAAAGGATTTATGGCTGGAGTGGCAAATGAACAGGAGCAGAGTGAGTGTTTGTACAGCTCCTGAATCCCCGTCATCCTGAGAGGCCAACAGACCTCTCACGTTTACACACACACACAACCCAGAAAGCTGTTCTTTTTAGAGTCTTAACTCCTTTATCAGCACACATCACTCACAGAAGATGTTTGAGAAGTATTCAAAAAGGGATGTTTGATTGAAGGCAGAGAAAGAGAGAGGTTCCTTCTGTCTCTTGGTTAAGGCTTGATGAATGAAGCTTACAGATCCTTATCAGTAGAGTCCTTGCTGAACCAATTGTGCTGTGTGCATTAATAAACTAAAGAACTGGAACATGTTATTGTTATACTAATGAGTAACCTCTTGGAAATGATTGGTTTCGGAGTTTATAGCGCAGTAAAATTCAAAAGCACATGGTATTAACTAAAAAGATGTTTCAGAAACTTGAATCCTCAATAGTAATAAAGTTTTCCCTGTGCTTTTAAAACACAAAAATGCTATGACTGTCCAGTAATATTCAAGCGCTTACCTTCTCTTCCATCCTGTTGAGTCTGGAGCCAATAGTGTTTATGCCTTTGTCTTTCATGCGCTCTAAAAGAGACAAAAATGGTGCTATAAAAAATGCTGCATAAACTTGAATGTGCACTAAGACTACAAGACAACAATAAACACCAACATTAAGAACAACAAGGGGGTCAAAACTGTAGAAAAACAATGTGTGGGGTTGAGCAATGAGAGAGGGTAATGAGTGAGCTTTACCTGAACTTGTCTGGAAGAAAGACAGCTTCCCTAAGGACTGATCCAGTCTGTCAGGGCCAAGTGTGCAGCATGGGAAATGTTGATGTACAGAAATGGCAGATGAAATGTGAGACAAGGATGGATGTACTCTTAACTTCTCAGCTTTATTTACCCAAAGGTCATGAAACAGTCATTAATTTCGCTATTATAAATGCCATCCATGTTTAGAAATGTTAAAGTCCTCATCCCACCTTCTCTGTAGCTCCTTGATGCGCACCATGAGGTTGAGATGACCCTGTGAATACTGCTCAATGACATCCCTCACATCATATGGTTTACGTGCTTGCTGCAAAAACAGCCAAAATGATAGAATATTTCAATTATAATCAAATAGTCATGTTTACGAAAAATACAGTACTATTCCAGGGTTTTGTTAACGTTACTGGAAAAAGACTACACGCATACATACACACAGACATTTGTTTCAGTATTATTTAATGAAAAGTTGAATAGTATGCTCAGTATTCACTTCAAACAGAAATCTTTATAGATGCCTTTAGTGTCAGTTTTATTTTTTTCCAGCAACTGAATGCATCCTTGCTGAATAAAAGAACAAAAATGGTATTATATAAAAGGAAAGATGTGCATAGGACCTATGTTTATATTTAACTTAAATATTTATATTTAAAATACATTTAAATTATTATTATAGTACATTAAGATTTTATGTTTTTAAGATTTTTTGAATTATTGCATCATTCTTACACTTTGAACTCATATTGAGAGAATGCAACTTCCTTATACGTTTCTACATTTTAAACATAAATTCTTGATATGGTCTTGCCTAAGGCCCTAATGGTTGGCCATGAGTGAAACTTCAGGTTAATAAAGTCTGAAGAATCAAATCATCATCAGGGTGAACTCTTTACTTCATACAACCAGCCTACAAAATCAAACCAGCCCAAAGGGGAAATATTTCCTTTTGATTGTCAACTTTGAGGAAACCGATTCTTATCTGCTGACACCAAGCTGATCAAACACTTAATCATTGCTCTCAGGGCATAATCGAGCACAGGTGATGATGCTTATAGCTATTTCAACTTATTTGAGTTCCTGACTAACACAGGGAAAATGTGTGAAGCTCCACGTTTGCTACAGAACTTAAACTCAGTTTGATTAATGTCAGTGAAATAACCAAACGTTCACACATCTCCGGAACAAATTACACACTTCAGGAGAAGCTAAATCCATTCAAAGGAGGGTAAACACCGTCATGACATCAGGCAGCAAATGTAGCCAGCAGCATTTGACAAACACTCCAAAGTGCGTGATCTGTGTCGCAAGAGTGTGTGAGAGGAGGGGAGAAGGACTTGGAGAAAATAAGGGGATTGAGAGATGACTGCTATTACCAAATGAGTCTCAACTCAAGATCTTTCCTTCTTTACGTTTCAAAAGGCAACTTATTCACTGCTTACATTGAAATTCATTAAGGAATGTTACTTGCTGGAAACGTGAATTTAAAAGTCACTGATGTTTCTTTATTATCATATATGCATAATAGCATCACATTCACGAAACATCATGCTAATTTGATTACATTTTCGTTGTTTTTGCAAGCAGAAAAATTAAAATCTTACCTGGAAATTCTTTCTGGCTACAAAGTAGAACATTCTCTGGATCACACGAATGGCAGCTCGGTGGGAATCCCGCAACCTGTGTGGTTATGTGTCATGATTAGTATGGAGAAAAGATACTTAAAGCCCATTTTAAAGGGACAGTTCACTCAAATTGAAAACTGTGTTATTGTATGACTTTCTTTTTCAACTGTGCAGTACGAATCCCCGCACATGTCATGCAGGAAAAAATAATAGGCTAAATTGTGTGCACGATTTACTAATTAATTCCCTCAATGTACTAAAACGTGCACACGATTACTATTGCGTTCCCTCAATTTACTATTTTGTTCACTCGATCGAGTGATAGATCACTTAAAAATTACAATTATTTCATTAATTACTTCTGTAAGTTCCATTACTCCTGTCATTCCAAACCTGTTAAACTTTGGTGCATCTATTCTCCTGAAAACATATTGAAGACTGACACCGAAGAGAAGAAATTGTTGAATTGTTGAAAGCTTGAACTAGTGACGTCATATTTTGACAATGTCCTTTCTATCTTTCTGGGCCTTAAACACGGCAGTTCCAATGTTGTCATTGCAGTATCAGAAAGTTCTCAGATTTCATCAAAGATATCTTAATATGTGTTCTGATCATGAACGAAGGTCTTATGGGTTTGGAACTAGGGTGAGTAATTAATGACAGAATTTTAACTTCCCTTTAAGTCTTAAGATTATTGAAGAATTTTACAGTTTTAGGAAATGAAAACTGCATTTTTTTTTTGTGGTCATAATTGTGGCATCTGACATTATGGTTGTTTATGTCACCACTAACTAACTAAGCACAATCAATGACCTTTCACATTTTCAAAACCATTTGCAAAACAATCCTATCAGCCGCCTCCAGCAGGCCCTTCAGGTGCAGCCCAAAGCCACTCCAGATGCTGTTTATGTGGTCAGGACCTTTGCAAGTGGTCATTGAGCACAAGGGTCACGACCAGGACACAGTGTCTAAGAGAAAATACAAGGCTCTCTTTGCTTTTCAAAGGTTTCAAAATCCACAGCACTGAGATTTGATGGGGGGAAGGGCGCTGACTCCCAGGAGACCCAAGGTTATCTAGGGGAACAGGACATTTGCTCAAAGAAAGCCTAAGTATGAGAGCTACACTTTCTATTACACGTCGGCTATATGCGATATGTGCCTGTATCATGTTAGCATGCTAAGGCTCGTGTCTGTTGCATGTCACTCTGACAAAAGATTGAGTGCACTCACACAAGTTTCTTTAAACTGCATTAGCAGAAGACTGGCTGCAGGCTATCAAGCCTCATTGACTTAATGGACATGGCTGGCTGACAGTTTCTGGTTTCTCCCTTGCTGCGGGCTACAGGGAAATGAGGGATATGCCGTGCTGCAGGCAACTGCCAATTTACTGCTCTTTGGCAGTGCTACTCTAGACTTCAAGCAGCATCCCTCTGGGTTATTTTGCCAGTGGTTAAATAGCAAGCCTTCATAGCTTTGAGCATTATCATACAAATGGTAATGCAACCCCTGTTAATAGAGGAGGAAAAGAGGTAATGGAAAACTTCAGAATGTAAAAACTGATACGATTTTGCATATTTAGTATAACTTAGTTTATGATCTATTTCCATGAATATATATTCTTGGAAACAGATATACATTATAATTATGATAAAATAAACAAGACTAGTATAACAAAATTGAAGCTTGGAATTCCTCTTCAGGAACTTGAGCTGTGTCGGAGAACACTTTGGGAACACCTTCACCGTGAATCATGTGTGTAATAAGACCAATGGATGTGCGAGACATCTTAGGCGGGTGATGTCAGAGACCAGAAAGTTTTAAAGCATGTGCAGCAAAACCGGCATTTAGCCTCATGTCTTTCAGCAAGTGCTCTGTGTGTGTCTGTACATATTAGTTTGTGAGTCTTATTAAGGGTTGTTATGTCCCTCCAAACATGTCAAAAACACCTCAAAAGGCTAAGCACAAACTGGGCGAGGGCAGGCAGCATTTCAAGCTGTTTGTGCGCTGTCTGCCTCGGAGCGGAGCATGCAGAGTCACAGTTGGATCTGGGGGAAGGAATGGAGATGAGCGAGTCCCTATCTTCTTCCTCACCCGCCAGATCCAGTACCCATTCTCAGGGATCCGAAGCACGCTCCGACGCTACCCCCCCCCCCCCCCCCCGCCAGGGAGAAGGCTCGATGCTTTACCTCTCTTCCTCCAAGGAGGTAGACGTGGTAGGCGTTGATGAGGATTCACCCCCCTCAGTTACCCCAGTATGAGGAGCTGCTGGAGATTGTAAGATGAACATCGATTGGCCCACGGAGAGATAGATTGAACTGCAGAATAGCAAGTTGGATAAGCACTTTCTGCAAACTAAGCCACCACCTCCACGCTGTAGCCTGCCTTTTTCCCCCAATTTGCACACCGAGGCGTGTAAATCATGGGCAAAGCCCTTCTTGTCCCACCTCTTCATTACCACTTCTGATCATTACGGCAATGTAACGGAGATGAGTGAGCGCGGCTATAAGACTGTCTCAAGGTACGTCATCGTCTTTGAAGGATCCTTCATTGCCCTCAAAGCCACTGCGTACCACCTCCGCGCTGTTGGGCCAGGGGTACTCAGCAGTGGGTGAGGCTGGTGCATGTCTGCACACCATGACAGTGTTACAGGCATACCAAAGTGACCTGCTGAAGGAACTAGTTGAGCATGAGCATGTAAAATCTGAGGATATCAAGGAACTCAGAAGTCCCCCTGATTTCTCTCCGTGCTACTAAAGAGACCGCCCGTGGCATTGGGCGATCTATGGCAGCTATGGTGGCTGCGGGGAGACTTTTGTGGCTGACTCTTTCAGATATGAGGGACAAAGATAGGGTCTGCCTTATGAATGCCCTGCTTGTGTCCTCGGGCCTGTTCGGCAACACCGTTAATTCCATTGTCAACAGGTACAAGGAGGCTCGCAAACAGGTGGCGGCATTCCATCAGTTCCTCCCTCTTCGTTCTCTAGTTCCGGAGGCTGCCGGGCGGGGGCAGCTACCGCCATGTACCAACTCCTCATACAGGGAGACACAAAAACAGATCGTCGCCTCACATGCTCCCCCCGTCTCAGGAACGTGGGTCTAAGCGGAGTTCTGGGTCGGGAAATCCTGCAGGCCCACTTCCCCGCAGAGTGGTCCCATTCCACCCTGAACGTCTACGTGGCGGCCATTGTAGCCTACCATGCCCCTCTTGGTGGCCAGTCAGTGTGCAGACACCCCCTAGTTACACGTTTCTTTCACTGTGCGCTGAGGCTGAGACCTCCGGTACGTTCTTGTGTCCCAACGTGGGACCTGGCTATGGTGTTAGAGGCTCTCTGTAGGCCTCCTGTCAAGCCTATAGAGGAGATCTCAGATCACCATCTCATTATAAAAACTGCTTTCCTGGTGGCGATATCTTCTCTTAAAGGGTTGGTTCACACAAAAATGAAAATTATGTCATTAACAACTCACCCTTATGTCCTTCCAAACCAGTAAGACCTCAATTTATCTTCGGAACACAGTTTAAGATATTTTAGATTTAGTCTGAGAGCTCTCAGTCCCTCCATTGAAACTGTGTGTACGGTATACTGTCCATGTCCAGAAAGGTAATAAAAACATCATCAAAGTAGTTTCTAATGTGCTGATTTGCAGCTGAAGAAAAATGAATGAATAGAAAGCTGAAAAGAACAGCATTTTCTTAAAGGGTTTACATGATGTGAAGTGCTGAATGACTCTTGAGCAGTAAATATCTATGGTATAATGATCAGTGTGACATGAATCTCAGAGATAGATATGGAAGGATGATCATGTTTTGGTGGAACATTATTTGAAACTACAGAAGCTAAATTGATAAGCTCAGGTTGGAATCTGCCAGCGATCTGCACAGAGTTCAGGAATCATACCTCCCTGGGTGTTTGTCATTCCAATGGAACATGCAAAGATGACAGAGAGAGAGAGAGAGAGAGAGAGAGAGAGAGGGGTGGAGGACACAAGAGATAGAACATGGGAACCACCCCATCTGTCCCTAAAGCAGTGCCACTTCCTCTCTCCAGTCATGGTTACCAGCATAGCAACGCTGGTCTCATGACCCCAGCAGGGTCACCATCTGCCTCTAGTGCTGGCACAAAGCCTGGCTAATGGTGAACACTGGTGGAGACGTACGCAAAGGGAGAAAGACTCCCACTGGGACAGAAAAAGGAAAGAAAGAAAAAGATGGAGTGACAGACAAACAGACAGATAGGGAGAGAAAGAGAAAGGGAGACAATCATATGAGGTCTTATTTCTGCCAAAGGCAGACTGCAAATCTCTCTTCCCTTCCTAATATATATATTTTTTTTCTTTTTTGAGCCTGCTTAACAAAAGCAGCCAGATGTGAAAGAAACTGCAAATCCACTGGAGGGCCATAGATGAAACTGAAACATGCAAAGAAGTTTGTCTAGAAAGCATTAACCCTGCATTATGTACCTTAATGTACTGACATTGTGATTATTACAAAATAATAATCCCACAACAAGCAAGACAAAATCAAAGGGATAGTTACCTAAACAAATGAAAATTCTGTCATCTCTTGTTAATGTCGCTTCAAACCTGTAAACATTATTTTTAAGCCTTTATGTATAATGCATTTTAAAGGTAGTCATGATATATATATATATATATATATATATATATATATATATATATATATATATATATATATATATATATATATATATATATATATATATATATATATATCTATCTATCTAGCAACATTTGGTCTGAGGAGGTGATCTCAGCTTGGCCAATTGTTTTAGGAAATGACATACACCCTTCTGTGCATCTAACCCTCATTAGTGGAGGGTGGATGAGAGAACACCTTATCCAAGGTCAGCAACCGCTCCTTAGGGCAACATGTGCAACATCTTTTGCATTGATTATTAGTGCTAAAGTGATTTAATTTTGGGGACGGAGAGGAGGAATTCAGAGGGGAAGGAGGAGGATCTTACTGTGTATAAACTGCAAGAAATAACTGAATCTGCAAAGGTGATAGAAATTCAGTGGCATTTTATTTGATTGTTTGTAAGGTAGGAAAATGAGCCTGTTATTTGACCTCCTCTGCTAATCTGAGTGTAAGTAAATGCAGATAAACAGAAAACATCACAATCACCGGGCTTCTCTCTGTTCTTATCACTGGAAAGCATCCATGTACACACACACAAACACTCTCTTTCACACCAACATGACCTCCGTGGTACTGCAAAAGACAAACCCAGTCAGACAGATTTATGACTAAATGAGAGCATGCAAAATTACAGAAGGATAATGGTAAAATTATGTCCAGCACATAAATTATGTACATAGAAAGAGATTTATGGAGATAAATTGTCACTAACTACTGGATCCATAAGCTGTTGTATAATGTTTTCATAATTATTAAACATTTTCAGAGTTGTACATTTTACTAGATTTACATTTTTGGCAAAAGCTTTTTTCCACTTATTAAAGAAATTATTTTATTCAGCAAGGATGTATTAAATTGATTCAAAAGTGAGAGTAAAGATTTTACATTGTTACAAAATAAATGCTGTTCTTTTCATCTTCTGGTAATGATTTAGTTTAGGGACCGATTCTCACTTAGCATGCCTATTATTGAAATATTGGCTGTTTATTAGGACTTATAAAGCATATATTCTGCATGACCATATGCTGCATCCCTAAACTATACCTAAACTCTACAACTACCCTATAGCCTATTTATATGCAGAAAATTAGGAGTTTATTAAGGCAAAATTTGTAGTTAATGGTTTGTTAATAGTTAGAATTGGACCTTAAAATAAAGTGTGACCCAACTTTCTATTCATTAAAGAATCTTGAAATAAATGTATCATCATTTTAACAAAAATATTACTCAGAACAACCACTTTCATATTGATAATAATAAGAAATGTATCTTGAACAGCAAATCAGCATATTAGAATGATTTCTGATGGATCATGTGACACTGAAGAACGGACGAAAGTCTGCAGAAGATCCAGCTTTACCATCACTTATTATAAATTATACATTTTTAAAAATATTAAAATAGAAAACAGTTATTTTAAATGTTAATAATAGTTCATATTACTGTTTAACTGTATTTCTGATCAAATAAATGCAGCCCTGGTCAGCATAAGAGACTTGTTTTCAAACTTTGGTATGTGTGAGTAGCCTATATATACTCCTTTTATTTGATTTGATTTTAAAAAGCAGCCAATCTGTAGGAAGAAATTTTGCCCCAGCAATTGTAAGTTTAGATATAATTTACAACTCAATCATCCCAAGTAGCGACCCACATACTCAAACCCTCCCTAATGTTTTGTTACGTCATATGATGAATCATAAACACATGTCAATTCCTACAATACCCCCCCACCCATTGAAGCCATGTGCACTCTTGTGACTCGTCTCAGCGAGTCAAAGCATGAAGACCTTTGTGTGGCGGTGTGCACCACAGGCTGTAGGATCGTGGCACTGTGACACTAAAATGCTCATGGGGGCCCTGTGTGTCTAAGAATAGCTCTGTGGATGAGGAGGGGAAGAGTGCTCCGATTAGCTGCCGTCTGAGAATCACAAGGTTTAAGAGGGCACGCCTGCGCGGTACAGGGCATTATCCCAAATATCAGCTCTGTCTTCCCCCTCAAGCTCAAATACCTCAATGACATTTTAATAAGTGGTCAGCTGAGATAAGGCCACTGAGGCAGTAATGACTGATAATAGCTGACCAGAGGCTGGATGTTGTACGCCGGGGTAAAAGCCCGTGGCGGAGTCTGGGCCGCTGGTAAGAAGCCATCACACACACACATATGTGCGCACAAAGGCGTGCGGGAGCAAGATGCTCGCACACACACTCAGCAGGGGTTCCTCTGGCTTCAGCCAAGCAAAGATCTCTTTCATCCCGAGCATCAAAGCGGCAGGCGAATATGGAGAGTATTAAATGTCCTTATGAGGAGTGACACACAGCGAAGCAGCATTCACTTTGACATTGAGTCCTCCGCTACTATACACCATGACTAAATGGCTTATGTCCTAAACTTGTGGCCTCATATGATCCTAAACATTACAGCAGCAAAGAAAATGACAGCGTTCATTTCAACGCATGTCCTTATACATCACCAGGGGCCTCCGAGCCTTTTGTCATATCGTGTTGCCAGCTAACAAAGTCACTAACTTTGCCGGGCCGTCTGAAAGAAACCCGATATGGCACATTGATATTATTTTCACAAAGTGAAACGGAAATATTAGTGCTCAGAGTTGTTAAATGTATTGTTATGGAGGCAAATGTATTGTGTGAATTTTACAATGTTGATGCAAAACCAGAAATTTTGTCATCATTTACTGTCATTTTTCGTCATTCCAAACCTGTATAACTTTTATTCTTTTGCAGAACATAATAGTATTTTAAATCATATTGGTCACACTTTATTTTAGGGTCCAATTCTCACTATTAACTAACCATTAACTATGACTATTGCCTCAATTAACTCCTTATTTGCTGCTTATCAATAGTTTATAATGTAATTGTTAAGTTTAGGGTATTATGTAGGATTATGGATGTCATGCATTATATGTACTTTATAAGCACTAATAAACAGCCAATATGTAAATAATAGACATGCTAATAAGCAATTAGTTATTGGTGTGAATTGGACCCTATACTAAAGTGTTACCATATATATATATATATATATATATATATATATATATATATATATATATATATATATATATATATATATATATATTTATATATTTATATATTTATATAAATATAAAATTAAGAATTGTTTTTGAAATATATTCTTGCATTTGTTCATTTAGAAGACACCTTTATCCAAAGTAGCGCAAAGAATTATTCATTAGGCAATTACTGATGCAAGCAATACAAGTTTCAAACACTGTCCAAAACAGTACAAGTTTAGGATATAAGAAATAGTGAAGAGAAAGCATTTAAAAATAATAATTATTTTATTTTATTTTATTTATTTATTGAAGTCAGCAGGATGCAGTAAGGTGCAATGAGTTTAAGCCATTTCTTTAATATTGTCTTGGATTCGTCTTGCAGGAGACAGGTCAGGTTTAGAACACTAGGAGAATGAGTAAATGATGACAGAATTTTTGCATCAGCTATCCATAATGTCCCAAAAAAAAAAGCTGTCAACTGCTGCTAACAGGAATTTTTCAGATTAGTTGTCAAGTTCACCATGTGCAGTGTTCTGTTACAAACTTCTACAGAGAGCCTTGCTGGGCTTTTGGTCTGACAGCAAATGAGAGAATCATCTGGGATGTGTTCTTTCTTGCTGTGCAACTCTCCCTCTCTCTCTGTCTGCCTTTCACTGCTTGGCTGACTCTCGCTCCATGTCCCTCGTTAGCTCTAACACACTGTAACGAAACACAATTACTGTTAAGGGGGGAAGAAAAGGGGCCATGACGGGCAAGATAAAGAAACTTGTGCTGGCAAGCCGCGCTGAAGAGGCATTAGTGAGCCAATGTTTCTGTCCCATTCAGCACGCCTCACACTCCAAATCACACAGGCATACTCTCATCACACACACTAGACTCGGTTCTAACAGGCAAACCCCGAGTCTGTGTGTGGGAAATATTTCATATATTTAACTGCTGAATCAAAAATACCATCATGAACATGGTGATACTCAAAAATAAATAGCTTAGTAGTATGTTCAGCTCTAAGGAAAATTTGTATATAATGCAGTCACATATAGCATTTCTGTAAAATGACCAGCATGAAGATTATTGCTCTGGAAGACAAGAGTGTTTCCAACAAAAGTCACTGTTGCACTATTTAGCTCAGAAGCCCATTACGACTAGGACCGCTTGTCAATCAGGCTATTGTTGGCGTGTGTAGAGCCGCAGACAATGGCTCTTTGTCTCTGCACCAGTGTAGACGGCCAGGCTTGGCCTCCGCCACTAGAAGTCCTTCTCTGTTTACTGAGAATAAATCAATCTTTTCAGCTCAGGTCTCCTTTGGTAAACCTCACACCACAGCCCTACAAGACTGCAACAGCAGATACGTGCGAGTACAAATGGGCACTTTCAGACACACCTGCGTTTGCTTTGATTTCATCTTTATACCGGTGTCGCTCTGGACAGGAGTTTATTTTCTTTGATCCAGGCAGCTGCGAAAGACACCTTTGTATTTGAAAAAAAAAAAAAAAAACCCATCTATGACTACTTTCTACATTCAGAACACTTTAAGAGTCTTCAAATCACAAATTCATTAGTTACCACACCTTACTGTGCCACAACCAATCCTAAATGTAATATTTAGTAGTAAGAGTGTGTATCAGTGTGTGTTTAAAGAGCGCGGCGGTCTCAGAGAGATGTTTCTGTGGCATTGTTCTTTCCCCACCCCCAACGCAGCCCAACTGTTTCAGCTGCAGGCACGAGGAGGCTTTTGTGCCTCTCCCACCTCTAGAGTTAACAGCCTGGGTCAAAGGTAGGAGCAGGACAAATGTCCTTAGGGAGAGGAGAGGAGAGAAGCAGACAGGAGCGAAGAGGAGAAGAGATTGAGTAAGAGGAGAAAAGATGAGCAGAGAGGAGAAGAGACATCATGGTTCTGGTCTGTTTGAATCCCCACCCTGCTCTGCTGGACATAAACAAATAAACATGTACTCACACCCACATTGAGCAGGAGAAGAAAGAGAGAGAGGGAGGGAGAGAACAGCCAGCTGTTGCCATTGCATCTCAGTGTGAAGGCGAATGAAAGCTCATTAAACTTCAAAGATCAAATGAAAGCGTGTAGTGACAAGGCTCCTTTGTAGAGGAGATGCAATATGTCTCTTAAGAATGTGGATTTAGAAAGGAATCCTACTTATGATACCGACCTAATTAAAATTCAAATCTCTTTTAAGTTGCTTTGGTGGAATCCACCTACATTTTTCCAGATGATTACATTAATCTCAGCGTATAAGCAACATGTAATTGTATCAATTCTGAGTCTGAGTTTAATATTCTAGCTACTTCAGCTACCGCTTCAGCTCCATCAAGGTCAATGTAAATATGCAAGAATGTGCAAAGATTGAAAACCAATCTTGGACTACAATAGCACCCTGATTTTTTCCCTCAGTTTCTTCCCACGCCACCCTGTATGATATAATACACATTTAAACCAGCAATAGTATGATTTTGCCACTGTACACTCAGAGAAACTCATGCTTTGAAGTGCCATAGAAGGCTATGGGCTACAAAACTCCACTGCCCTCTTGTGGTTTCTCAAAATAAATGGAAAAAACCCTGAACATCTTTGTATTTTCTATAATCAGGTAATAGAGGCCCTAAGGTTAGACACTCTAGAGTGGAGGATCCCATCGCAAATGGAAAGGGGCTCTCTGGATAATCTAATGGGCTGTATACCCCCAACAGAGACATGGTTCATTAGATTATTCAGAGACGGGATTGCTGCATTGCCCGTGTAAGTAAATGGTTTGCATTATACACAGGCCCTGCGCTGTTCCACACGCTGAACAGCTAATGGGCCAAAGAGATTCTGATAATGACCTCCTCTCAGGCAAAACACAGCCTGCAACATAACCACACTTCATGGGAATGCTTTGGGGCCCAGAAACATACACCGTGCACTTCTCCCAGCCACGTTTTCACTTGAGGTGGGTGGGCTTGGAAAGCTGAGATGTGTTCCAGCAGAGATGGCGCAGATGTGTTAAAAGATTTGAGCTGAGAATCCAGTGACTGCAGAGATTAGCAGGATGATTAGACCCCATTTGCATTTACAGAGGCAATATTGTGAGTGTGGACTGCAGGGGTGTGCTAACTCTGACACCATCAAGCTAACGCTTTTTTAATTGCCTATCCTCTAGATATTGCATGACATGCCATCCAGGAGAGTTCTGAAATGTTGTAAGTAGCGAAACTTTCTGAAACTTGAATAATTGACTCTCTGCTGTCTACGGTTTGGCAAATGGACTCGGTTTAAATTATGCTAAAAATGGTACGTTTTTACTCACTGAGACACATGGGTGACTGGAACGAGCGATATCTCTCGTTCCAGCTCGGATTCCATATCATCTGCAATGCTGCTGCTCCTCTGGAGCGTGGGCCGAGGCTGCACTTCCAAAATCCCAGGCTTTCTCCCTAAAGACACACAAAACACACACATCATTTCAGACTGAGATGTCTTTGCATTTCTCCATTTCAACAAGCCAATAAAGTTTTGATACCCACCTGGTGGTGTAGAGAACTGGAAAGAGGATAGAGAGTTCCAGGATGGCACCCGCTCTGTGAGGAGAGAGATCAAGCTCAATGCTTTTAAAAATGGTATGAACATGGATATGAAGCTTTACCTACAAAAAATGGCATGTGGGGAAAATATTTATTTGATCCCCTGCTGATTTTGTAAGTTTGCCCACTTACAAAGAAATGAAGGATCTGTCATTGTTATGGTAGGGTTATTTTAAACGGACAGAGACAGAATACCACCAATTTGAATTAAATTTGATCCCCAAGCAAAACATGACTTAGAACTTGGTACAGAAACCCTTGTTGGCAAGCACAGAGTTAAGACATTTTTTTGTAGTTGGTCAAAAGGTTTGCACACATCTCAGGAGGGATTTTGGTCCACTTCTCTTTACAGATCATCTCTAAACCCTCAAGGTGTCTTGGCTGTCGTTTGGTGACTCTATGTTTCAGCTCCCTACACAAATTTTATATAGGACTGAGGTCTGGAGACTGGCTAGGCCCCTCCTGACCTTAATGTGCTTCTTCTTGAGCAACTCCTTTGTTGCCTTGGAGGTATGTTTTGGGTCATTGTCATGCTGGACCCATCCATAACCCATCTTCAGTGTTCAGGCTGAGGGAAGGAGGTTATCGTCCAAGATTTTACTGTGCATGGCCCAATCCATTTGCACCTCAATGCACTTAAGCTGTCCCGTACCCTTAGCACCTACAGTTGGCTTCTTCACACCAAGCTTCTTGCTGATGTATTGTAGCCCATTCAAGCCTTGTGCAGATTTACAACCTTGTCTCTGACATCCTTTGACAGCTCTTTGGTATTGTCCATGATGGTGGAAATGGTTGGAATGGAAGATACAGATTGTGTGGACAGATGTCTTATACAACTAATGAGCTGACATCAGGAATAACTTCTTAAAGTGGCAGGACTAATCTGTGTTTCACATGGGCACATAACCAATCTGTGGGAGCCAGAATTCTTGCTGGTTGGTAGGGGATCAAATACTTATTTCACTCACTGAAATGCAAATAAATCTCTAACAATTATATATTTTTTTTTTCTGGATTTTTTGGCTGGTATTTTTGGTATTCTGTCTCTATCCATTAAAATAAACCTACCATAAAAATGACAGACCCTTAGTTTCTTTGTAATTGGGCAAACTTAAAAAAAAAAAAAAAAAAAAAAAATAGAAGGAGATCAAATACATATTTTCCTCACTGTATTTGTCTGTGGAAAAAAAAAGAAATAAAAACAGCCATAGAAGGAATGGTAGTTATCAAGTGAATACAGACACATAGACACTAACTGGAGCTCACCACATCTTCTGTGTGTGTTAGCCCCTTCTGTGAGAATGGAGAGGGGAAATCAAGGATATCAGAAGGAGAGATGCTTCAAGAGCATGAAAGGTAAAAAACAAAAGAGCGAGAGAAATGGATAGCAGTATCTTAATTGCTGGCAATACCTGACTGTTGTATACTGCACACTGTATCTGGTCCACCATCCTTCCCATCATCTAAAGAGTCATACGTTATGGAAGGTATGGTGGGAGAACTCAGTCCATCATCCCTGTCATTGCTCTTCATTTTCTTCCTCATCTTCACCTGGCCAAAGAAAAAAATGTCAAAGATTTTTTTTTTTTTTTTAATCTAAGAACTTTAGAGGTACTACTTATTCTTTGCTGGTACTCAGGTTTAAAACCAGACATAGACTATTTTATAATTATTTCATCACATATCTGGCTCTCACAAGCATAGTTAAACACACACAGTTGAAGTTGAAGTATTAAAATGGTTAAAAAAACAAACAAAAAAACCCAATAAATTATAGCTAATATTTCTTAACAAAAATACTAAAATAAACTAAAATGAAAACAAAAATAAAAATAAAAAATAAAGCCAATTCCAAAGATTAATAAATTTGACCCTGGACCACAAAACCAGTCATAAGGCTATTATATATATATATATATATATATATATATATATATATATATATATATATATATATAACACACTGCAACACACTGCAACATAAGAAAACACATGCAAATTGAAAAAAACATCAGCAAATGAGGCACCTATGTGCTAAGCAAATATGACCAGCACCTGTGTGTGTGTGTGTGTGTGTGTGTGTGTGTGTGTGTGTGTGTGTGTGTGTGTGTGTGTGTGTGTGTGTATATATATATATACAGGTGCTGGTCATATAATTAGAATGTCATCAAAAAGATGATTTATTTCATTAATTCCATTCAAAAAGTTAAACTTGTATATTATATTTATTCATTACACACAGACTGATATATTTCAAATGTTTATTTCTTTTAATTTTGATGATTATAACTGAAAACTAAGAAAAATCCAGAATTCAGTATCTTAGAAAATTAGAATATTACTTAAGACCAATACAAAGAAAGGATTTTTAGAAATCTTGGCCAACTGACAAGTATGAACATGAAAAGTATGAGCATGTACAGCACTCCATACTTAGTTGGGGCTCCTTTTGCCTGAATTACTGCACCAATTACTGCACCAATGTTGCCAATAGTGGCCTTCAGCTCTTCTGCATTCTTGGGTCTGGCATATCGCATCTTCCTCTTCACAAAATATCAGGCGAGTTTGCTGGCCAATTAAGGACAGGGATACCATGGTCCTTAAACCAGGGACTGGTAGCTTTGGCACTGTGTGCAAGTGCCAAGTCCTGTTGGATAATTAAATCTGCATCTCCAAGTTGGTCAGCAGCAGGAAGCATGAAGTGCTCTAAAACTTCCTGGTATATGGCTGTGTTGACCTTCGACCTCAGAAAACACAGTGGACCAACACCAGCAGATGACATGGCACCCCCAACCATCACTGACTGTGGAAACTTTAAACTGGACCTCAAGCAATGTGGATTGTGTGCCTCTCCTCTCTTCCTCCAGACTCTGGGACCCTGATTTCCAAAGAAAATGCTAAATTTAATTTCATCAGAGAACATAACTTTGGACAACTCAGCAACAGTCCAGTCCTTTTTGAAGTGAGACACTTCTGACGTTGTCTGTTGATCAAGAGTGGCTTGACACAAGGAATGCGACAGCTGAAACCCATGTTTTGCATATGTCTGTGTGTAGTGGTTCTTGAAGCACTGACTCCAGCTGCAGTCCACTCTTTGTGAATCTCCCCCACATTTTTGAATGGGTTTTGTTTCACAGTCCTCTCCTGGGTGCGGTTATCCCTATTGCTTGTACACTTTTTTTCTACCACATCTTTTCCTTCCCTTTTCCTTTCCCCCTCTCTATTAATGTGCTTGGACACAGAGCTCTGTGAACAGCCAGCCTCTTTTCCAATGACCTTTTGTGTCTTGCCCTCCTTGTGCAAGGTGTCAATGGTCGTCTTTTGGACAACTGTCAAGTCAGCAGTCTTCCCCGTGATTGTGTAGCCTACAGAACTAGACTGAGAGACCGTTTAAAGGCCTTTGCAGGTGTTTTGAGTTAACTAGCTGATCAGAGTGTGGCACCAGGTGTCTTCAGTATTGAACCTTTTCACAATGTTCTAATTTTCTGAGATACTGAATTTGAGATATTCCTTAGTTGCCAGTTATAATAATCAAAATTAAAAGAACTTAACATTTTAAATATATTAGTCTGTGCGTAATGAATGAATATAATATACAAGTTTCACTTTTTGAGTGGAATAAGTGAAACAAATAAACTTTTTGATGATATTCTAATTAACCAGCATCTGTATATTTCTGAATAAATAAGTTTTCCAGTGATATATGGTCTGTGGATAGGACAATATGTGGCTGAGATTTGAAAATCTGAAATCTGAGGGTGCAATAAATAAATAAATAAATCAAAATATGAATAAAATCATCTTTAAAGTTGCACTTAATGCATATTACTAATCAAAAATTTAGGTTTTATATATTTACAGTAGGAAATTTACAAATATCTTCATGGAACGATGTTTACTTAATATCCTAATGCAGTGGTTTTCAACCTGTGGTCCGCGGCCCACTATTGCAGGTGGGCCGCCAATTATTTTCTGTTCATTTCCAGTCCATTCTAGGGCTGTGCGATTAAAAGAAAACGTCCTAAAATCACGATTTGAGCGTGCGCGATTTCTAAATCGCTTTATACCACAATTTTCCCTGACCTCCCGTATCCGATCCCATCAGAATGCATTGTGCCTAGCGCGAGAACAGAGACTGGGCATATGCCTAACTCCAGGTTCACACACTGTCTGTGATGCGCCTTTTTTTTCTGAGCCAGTGTTGACGGATCAGAGCGCTCTCACTGCGGTAAAAGGATAGAAATAAAAACGTGCGATAATTCATGTCTAACACATGAGCATAGAGTGAATTTGTTAGTGAACAGGATGCAGTTTAAGTGAGAGGAGACACGTTTTAAGTGTGCACACTCTCTCCTCGCAAAGCAGTGTGTATCTGAGCAAGCACGACTGGTTTTGTGACAGAGCAAAGGAAATCTGCTGCGAACAGATAGATTCGCACTTGTGCATTATTTTAATGTGCTTTCGCGTTATATTTATGCGCTCTCACTGCTGACCGCATACACTGCAAACACCTGAGGCACCGCTACAATTAATGAGCTCTATGAAGAATGCATGGCAAAAAATAAAAAAAAGTCCCTGTATACAGGATTTTTTTTTTTGCCACATGTCTATACATTTTTTTACATCTTCACTATAGTGATAATTTTGACTTATGTCTGTTCTAGAGATGACTTTTTGATAAAGCTCTGATTGGTTTTCTTTTGGAAATATGTTTCAAATTAATCCTGAATGCATTTATGACTGTAAAAGCATATCGATGTGTGTCACAATTGCAAAATTGATAAAAAAAATCGCGATAGTTTTTTTGTTGTTGTTTGTTTGTCCATATCGCACAGCCCTAGTTTATTCAATAAATACAGTTTAAAATCTAGCTTCGGAGTACTAAGTTATTAACCCAACAATAGCGGGGTCAGTTAATTTTTTTGAAGTGGGCCGCGCAAACATATGTGTTTGGTTGTGTGGGCCGCGAGTTGAAAAAGGTTGGGAACCACTGTCCTAATGATTTCTGGCATAAAATAAAATTTTTTAGTTTTGACCCATACAAAGTATTGTTGGCTATTGCAACAAATATACCTGTGCTACTTATGACTGGTTTTGTGCTCCAGGGTCACTGTATTTTTTATTTATATAAATTATACTATAATACTAATTAGAAAAACAAGAGTAACTACTGCTCTTCTCACACAACATGCAAAGTTTTGTGTTTGTAAATTGCTGTAGTCTGCTCGATCTGTGCATGCATGCTGAAGCAGGTAGGTAGCCTACCTTTAATTTAGGGCTGGACACTGAGCTTCTCATGTTCCTTTTCACAAATAACTTATAGGTGGCAGAATCACGGTTCTCTAAGGCAAAACACCTCCAGGATGCCTTCAGCATGAGAATAGAAGAAACAGATCGACTCTGGAAAGTCTGGCCATCCTCATGACTGACAAATAATAAGCAATATTACACCTATATGCAACAGTAAGGCACACCTGTATCAGACATGCAGCTGCGGGAATTTGCCTGTTGAAATGTTTTTGTCTCTGTTTCTGCTGCACCTTCAGAGCAAAACCGGAGCCTAGGATTCCCTGTGGAGAAATACGATCATTCTTCTTGTACACTGGCCTGCTGTGCGAGGAACAATTGTTCTGGCTATTAATTCTCTGTAACTTACAGCAGGGAGGGCAAAAAAGGAGATGGCAAAGACAGAGAAACATGATGCAATGGTCTTCCCTATCCAAGTCTGGGGGACCTTGTCTCCGTAGCCAATAGTGGTTACTGTCACCTGAGCATATGTACAGAAAAGACATTGACATGCAACGCCCATTACTCAACATGATCCAGTTCATTGATGTATGCCTGATGTATTATCCATGTAATAGCCATTGTGTCTGTGAAAGGTATGGGTGGGGATCTACCTACCACACCCCACCACAGAGCATCTGCATAACTGCTAAACTGTGTGAAACCACTATCATCCACTGCATCCTTCTCTGCCAGATACACGAAGTAGGAAGAGAAGATGAGCCCAAGGAATCCGATATAAAGAGTTGTGATCAGTTCCTAGAAAGAGGAAACACTGTTACCCTCTACAATGTTAAAACTAACAATTCTTCAATTATATTTTGCAGCTTTAGTGATGGGTGGAGATTCAACTTGATTCCAAATTATTTGGGTGTGTAACACTTTCATTATAAAATGCCATCTTTGCTAATGCTGTAAATTTGAGTATAGAGGGTAATGTTTCCTGCATATTCATTCTGAATTATTTATTAAAAGTATCAGCTAAGAGAGTCATTTGTTTCCAGATTCTGCCTTCACTTATATTTTTATTCACTAAAAAATACAGTAAATAATTACCTAAAATAGCAAATTTGTTACAATACAATACACTCATTGCGTAGTAGCCCATATGTTTGTTTTTAGGCAGATCCTGCAAGGACAACTCAATAGAAAGATGTTCATTGGCATTGTTTAGTGGTACACTGTCTTTAATGTATCACATTCATATCATTCAGACTGCAAACTTACACTGACAGTAAAATATGATTCATTAAAGAGTCCCACTGCTGTTGAGAAGTGGTGCAGGAAACACTAATACTGAATTTGGTACTTTATGAAAATATTAATTTAAATCATTAACAACAACATCAACAGAATGCTGTTACATCTACAAGGGACAAATTCTTTAAAAACTATATTTTCAAGCAGCTACTGATAATTGATACAGAGTAAACAGGATTTTATGAATCAGTATTAGGACCGTTCAAATGAAGATCATTAAAATGAATATTTAACCCAGATAATCTCCAGCTGGTTTTCATTTTAAGAGCATAACATTTAACTAATTCCTAAAACACTGGCATATTAATGGACAACTCCTCAGGGTAATGTATCCTTTTTATGGACTAGGAATGCACATTTCCATGAGAATGAACACTGTGAATTGAATATAGTTCTTTTATATTATTATTATTATTATTATTTTTTTTTTATTTTTTTTTTATTATTTTATGTATAACACTGATCATAATAAATGTTAAAGAATACTCATAAAACACTTCTGTGAGGGGATAACTGTACATTTATGATCTTTTTTTCTTCTGACCATACTGCATGTCCCTATATTCCTCTCTTTGAAAAACCATTGACAATTGGATTTTATTTTTATATTTTTCCTTTGCTGTTGAAGAAAATGAGCTTTGGTCTACAGAGTACCTCTACAGAAGTTAATGACATAAAACATTCTTAAACTGACATCTATGGTTCTGTGAAGAACCTTTCACACCATTCCAAACCCAGGAATGTGAAAAACGAAACAAAACAAAATAATTGCTTCACCTGCCGATGAATGAAGACTACTGATCCAAGCAGCCGCCAGGTTCCTCCCTGTCGGTCCACATGCAGCATTCGCAGGATTTGAAGAAAGCGGACTCCTCTTTAAACAACAATGCAAAAGAGTCTGACTCTCATTAATCCTGTGTCACATGGGACAAGACCCTGGACTTGCTATTATAATATTAACCTTACCTGACAGTAGAGGTGGCAAAAACCTGACCTTTAGAGCCAAATGCCAATACAACAATGGAGGCCACTACCACAATCAGGTCTAGAGCAATAAAAACAAATGGACGGGTTGATAACAACAACTAGAAAACTCAACAGGCCATCTTGAAAATGAATTTACATACTCACCAATAACAGAAATGGGCTTTCGGGCAAAGCGAAGCCTGCCCAGAATTCCCACATATTTACTCCGACATCCAGCTGACCACAGACGTACCACATACTCCACACCAAAGAACACTACCAGTACTAATTCCTGCAGAATGAAAGAGACAGACACACTATGCTTACACAAAAGAGCACTGAATGCATATATTAATGATATTATGCACTCATGACGATGATAAATGATTGTAACTGAGACCTAATGTGAGATTTACTATAGAACATAACTATGTAAGTATAAAGAGCTAAGTGATTCGACAATGACAATGTAAAATGCTGTGCTGCAATATAACTCTGTAAGTACAGGGAGGTAATTTATCTGAGCAATGAGATTTCTGCTTTGAGAATGGGTTTAACAAAACAGCTTTATTATGAGGAAAATGTGAATGGCTGTCATTGTAGAGCTCTTTGGCGATCTAGATATTCCTCATGAGGAATAGTATTTTTTAAATATTTATGAGGTATGTCCAGAACAAAATCCTCCACTGTGTGCTGTGAACCTATTGCAACTCAATGCTGAAATCCTATGACCGAGATATAACATCAGCTCAACAGACAAAGAATCCATTGAATTAATCGCATTTGTTGTTTGTACGGGATAAAAGATAATAGCTGAATAGATAATTTGGTCACGCATCATTTGGAACTTAGTTTGCAATTCATAAAGCATATAGTACTAATATACATGGGATGCGTTTAACAGAGGCATATTAAGACTGACACAGGGCTGTGTGAAAACACAGGACGGCTGGTTCATGGTCATGGCCAACAACAGCAGTTGCTCTTGTCTCCTTCTTAAAGAAGAGAAAACAAAGGAAGGCTGAGAGTCTGCTGAGCGCAGGCCCTTTGAGAGCTGCGAGGAACCAGACACGTATGAGTTATGAGGCTGGCCGTGAAGCCCTCTGTCACATAAGCAGTCTGGAGAGCTGGATCCGGGTCTGAGAAGAGGCTAAGAAGGAGCTTGGTCAGCTGCCTAGGGATGGCTGCTGGCACAAAGCCGAGGGTTCGCTTGCCTAGCCTGTCTAAAGCTCCTCCAAAAATGAAATGAAATTGCAGGCACAGCCCTAGCCTGTGGGAACAGACAGAACATGAAGTGTGAAACAACGCACAGTAGCAGAAAAGTGAGTTGAAGCAGCTGAGGTCACAGCAGAGGAGAGCGACTGCAAGCAACTCGACTGAAAGTAGGCCAACTCACTGTTTATCAAGTCAAATGCAAGTTATACTTTTTTAGGAGCATAATAATCATTTCCCACTCCTCAATATTTATTTATTCTATTTATTTATAGAACAAACTGAAAACTGCCAATAGCTAAAATTATAGCGCTTATGTTTTAAAGTTCTAATTTTTGAAATGTTTCAGTCTTTTCTTACTCTCTAATTAGATGTCCGATTAGTAGTTCCCACTCCATGCCGCTGTTACTTGCTATCTAATTAAATCTAGGCCTGTGATCACACTGACCAGCTGGCATTCGAAAGGTCTGGGTGGATGGCCAGTGGGCGACAGAGGCCATGGGATCAGGTGGGGGGTGGGGGTGGGGTGGTTGGTGTAGGGTGAGAGGAAACAGGACCCCAGTTGCAAGGGCCTCTCTCAGTTACCATGACAATGAGTATCCCATCCAAAACGCAGCTGTAATGCGGTCGCCAGGGTGAGCAGAGGAAGGGTTCACTGTAATAACAGCAAGGGCAGCTGACCCTTGTCCTCAATCTTATAAGATTACATTAAATATTAAAAATGGACTTAATATGAGCTCGTGACTTGGCATTGAGTGACTTCTGCTCTGGTCTTTCATGCTCTAGCCAAAGTAAACACTTGAAGTCTGATCATAAATAATACCTGGGTGGCATTGAGTAACCCTTCACACTCTTGAAAAGAAAGACACAAAGTAAATAAACTACTGGTATGTGGCACTTTGTAGACTTTTGGAATTAATGAACTTTTATTGGGAGAGTTCAACCAAAAAAATTTAATTGTGCTATCATTTACTAACCCTCTTGCCATTTCAGATCTGTATGACTTTATTTCTTCCACAGAAAAAACGTGTGACAGAAGAACTTTTATGTTCCTCAAAAGAACTCAAAGTCAGACAGGTCTGGAACAGTATGAGTGTGAGTAAATGATGACACAATTTTCAATTGTGGGTGAAATATTTCACTTTAACTCCTCTGACTGGAAAGTCACACGTTAAAATGTTGTTTGAGAAGATCCACAGATTTATCTGTATTCTTCTTTACATCCTGTCGCACACAACAGAAAGGCATCTGCTACTGTGTTTGGGGAGGGTAACTGACTGGAGGCCGTGACTTATCAGTGTACATGAGATAAAGGTGATTTGTCCTAACACCTCAAACAACACCGGCATTAGAAATGAATATTTACAAACTCCAGGGGGTAGGAAGTCCTTTCACTTCGTAAGAGTGAATATCACTTTAGGCAAATAATCACACCTCATGCCTATTCTCTGTGGAACATCTTTTGGAAAGCTGAAATGCACTGGATAATGTTTATATTCTATGAGTTGAATGAATCACAAAAAGCATAAAAGCTCCTTTGACCCAGGGTTAAAACATTACCGCAAATTGCTCAAATACAGCAATAAATGCTTATTGCACATTCATGGTGATTTTAAATAGGAAACATTTCATCATTATAGGCTTTTGTTCATTTACAGTTTTATTAGCCTTTCATGGGGGGCCTCGGTTAACACAAGGCCCTCACTGACAAAGACAGACATCTGTGTTCTGTCCAATTAAGGAAGGGTTCTATCTGTAGCTGATAATTGCCTGGAAAAGGGGTTAGCAGCACCTCGTGGCAGGACTACTGTGCTCACAACACCTCGAGACAGAGCTTGATGATGTGTTATCACACTTAGCATATGGAGGAAGTCTGATGACAGCTATGACGCTTCATATGGGAAGCATGTGAGATCACAACCCTAGGGTGTGGGATTTCGCAAGGCGCGTGGTGTCAGGACAGTGTAGTGTTCTGCGTGACTTCCAGCACCTGTGTGTGGCGTAACGTCCTGTGTGAATATTGCCACCTACCGCAGTTACACAGGTAATGATCAACCTCCAGAAGAATGAGACACACAATAGTGTTTTTTTCGTCAGTTAGTAAGTGTCAGTGGCATGTGTGTGGTTGTAAGTATAGTGCTAATGTGCAGTAGCTCTCCCTGCTCACGGGGAAACAATGTCAGGATAATGTGGATTAACAGGGCCTATCAAGACTATTAGTGGCTGACACTGGAAAAAAGAATTGAACAATTGATTAATGGTTAATGATTCATCTGTGCTTAGTAAGATTTGCCTGATAAGCGTTAGCTTCATTTACATAAGCACTTACTCAAAGTAAAAAAAAGAGAGATCTGAAACATGATATCTGCTAAACTGGTAGGGTAAATCATGTGTTCTATTAATTTGTTAAAAAATATATATGAAAAATGAAATACAGTGAGCTCATAGATGAGTTTTTCTTTTCCTTTTTTCTTTTTTCATTTCTAAATTAACATTATCATTGTGGGACACTGTCCTCATATCATAATGAAGAAATGTAGAAGAAGAGGATCCTAATTACAAGAACGGTATACCTGTAAAAAATGTTATCAAACATTTTTCGTTTTCAACAAAACTGCTCCACTGCCTATTAATATACAAAATAAACTTTTGGTCACCATATGGTTCAACCTACAAGCATAAAAAGATACACAAAACAGGAAACTATATATATATATATATATATATATATATATATATATATATATATATATATATATATATATATATATATATATATATACAAATTAGCAAGACTTTTCTTAATTTTACCATCAGTTTACCCCCCCCCCAAAAAAAAAATACATATTAATATTAATTTATAAAGTAAAAAATATGCTTTATCAATGAAGTCAGTGTATATATACAAATTTCTAAATTTTTTTTTACAAATCAACATGTCCACTCATGTGTTTCACAATATGAATACAAAGACTTCATTTCAAAGAGTATTTATTTTATTTTACTTTTTGAATCATGAATACTCTTATATGTCTGTGACCCATAAACGTTTTCATGTTGTAAAGAACTTTTGATCATGGCTCAGCGAGAAGTTTGAACGTCATGAAAAGACAAGGGCCAAGTCTGCTTTTGTCCGCCTCAACAGCTGTGAGACGCAATGTAGAGGGCCGTGCCTCATTAAAATAGGGTGTGAACTGGGTGGGGGGTAGGGATGACATGGTGTTTGGGTCTAAATGAAGGTTTCAGCCCTTAAAAAAGGCTTCTACTTCCTGTGAGAACACCCTTCTCCCTCAAGTTACTGTAGTATCCACCCATGTTAAAAGTATACTATTTGATTTTTGATAGTTACCCTTCACACACAATAGACAACAGCTGTTGTAAGCTTGGTTGAGCTCAGAGCTGCTGAAGCCAGATAGCTAATCCAAAAGTGCCTTTTCTGCATCAAGCCCTAGATTGTGGATTTAACTTGTGATGCGAGGCATCAGCTAATGAACACAGCGCATAGATTTAATCCCATTAGCCGGTGGTCGGATTGACCTCTGACATGCAGTCACTAGTTATAATCTCTGTCCCTCCCTTTCTCCTTTTTCTGCCAGCCTTAGACAATTGATTGTCTTTTGTCTCTGTTCTTGGACCTGTAAACAGGCAGTGTAAGCTTGCAAACAGGCATATTGCATGCTGGGGAATATTGACTTATCTAGACATATGGCATTGAGGCTCCGGACCTTTGACACAAACGCTAGCTATTGTTTTTGAATCTGGTATTGATTATGTTCATATTTAACATAGCCTCTGTCAGGAGGAAATGCTTCGACGAGCACAATAATTACTTAACAGACTGTGATCTGAATATTGATCAAAACAAAGCCTCAGATGTGCTAACAAGGCCTGAAGCAATTATTGCTTAGCAGAAACACTGCCATGGATTATTGAACAAAGTAAACAGAATGATTTAAGAGTGCCAGCTCAAGCTGCCATTCTAGACAACAGAACACCTTCATCTTCTGTGAACTGAGCAGCTCCACGGATACTACTTTGTGGTGTCAGTTTCAGTGCTGAGAGTATTACTGGGCCTTAAATACATCAAGGCAGTGGTTCTCCAAATGAAGTTTAAGATAAATGCCCACGTTCTCAAATTGTATTCACTTTTGCACATTTAAATATGCCAAGTACCCAATTTCATATTCCCTTTCTCCTTCTAATTGTGTTGACTGGCCAGTTTTGAAGGCAGAATAAAAAATTATGAGTAAATAAATAACAACTTTTCCTCACAGCATATGACTTCAGAAGACCTGGAATATAGGGCACAGATAGTTTATTATATTTTTTTTACTTTTGGAGCTTGGCAATTGTAATCTTCCCATCTATCATTCTTGTGTTCCACAGATTAAAAAATACCAAACAAACAAACAAAAAAAAATAAGTAAATGATGACAGTTTACATTTTTAGGAGCATTTTGCTTTTAATTTTGCTCTTATGATTATTAGATGGGGGCAAAACTCGCTTTGGTTTCAAGAGGGGGGTGGCAAACAATGTAAATCTACCGCATCAAATGACATGAAAAGTGATGAACTGCTGCCCTCTGCTGGACAACGCCGCTGGAAGCAGACATTCTGGAGAACAAGCTAAACATTGAGCTGCTGCATGCAAATATTAACATAATCAATACCATATTCAAAAGCAATAGCTGCTTTTGGGTCCAAGGCCCAGATCCCAATGCCATATGTCCAGATTAGTTAATGAACCCTATACCCTAGTGTTCCTGTGGCTGAAGTGGTAGAGCATGGCGCTAGCAGCGCAAGGTTGTGGGTTTGATTCCGAGGGAACTCATGTTAGGTAAAAAATGTTAGCCTGAATGTACTGTAAGTCACTTTGGATAAAAGTGTCTGCTAAATGCATTAATTTAATTTTAATTTATGCATTATGCCTTTTTTCTATGTATGCTGCCAAATTTACAGTTCAAGAAACTGGGACATCAGTTATCCAAGGTCACCAGATATTATATATTTTATTAGGCAGCAAAATGATTTAGATTCATTGAACAATATTTAACACACTGTAAGTGTAAAGCATTGAGACTCACCACCCAAAATAGTGTTTTATTAGCCAGTGTCTGATACTCATCAATGGTGGACAGCACACTGAGGATCAGGCAAGAAAGCACAATAAGAAATCTGTAGAGAGCAAGGAAGATATGTCATTTAAAAATGTATAATAATAATAACAATAATGAAACATTTCAGATTTTTCAAAGGACACAAATGAAATGTGTTGAAAATGAAAAATGGAATGTTCCCATAAACAAGAAAATACAGTATATTGTTTAAAACATTTGAAAAATAACTGACATTTTGAATGTTCAGAGAAATGATCAAAACATTCTTAGAACATATTTTTGTCAGCTGGAATCAGCCTGAACATATCCGGAAAAATTTATCTTTTCTCATATTCAGTGACAACATTTTTGAGAGAGAGAAAAAAATAAAGGGTACAGATCGATTTCTAAGCCCCTGTAACAGTACTGTAGGTTTAACACATCAGGGCAAGGTCATTGTGTGCTCTCAGTCTAAACCAAACAAAGGCTTTGTTGTAACTCCTGAGACAAAAGAAAAAGTTCTTCTTTAGTGGAGAAAAGAGAGTTTGCTCACAGAGAACTACTGTATGTGATTATTCTGACAGAATAAATCATACAAATAACATGATTTCTCATGTGCTTTAAACTTATTGACCAGTCAGTCTAACAGCATATGAAGGAGTTTTTTGTATATAAAGATGTTATTGATTAATTGGGAACAAATGTTATATTTTAATTAAAAATGTATGTTGTATAATCTAATTTAAATCTAATTGTATAATCAAATCTAATAAGAAGCAACAGCACAATATTCAGTACATTCTTTGTTAATTTGTAAATACTATTTCTCAGTGTTTGTTTTTTGGAGTGATGCTTAACACATTAGAACAGCTCTATCAGCTCAATAATTAATCAGTCTGACTGCATTAATAATAAAAACAAAACACCAAAATGTATGAAACCCAGCTGCCACAGACAAACAGTGCCCAGCTGTTGCCTGTCATCACAAATTCAGAGGGAAGGGCCAGAAATGTAAGTAAACATACAATCATAACCTTGGGGTAAGATGGCTGCCTGACAAATATCTATCTGATTATGTAATCGTTATTGCTGAATGACCTTGAACCTGCCGCAAACAGACTGTGAGAGAAGTTAAATGTCAATAAACATGCCATAGGCTACCGTGCAATGAAACAAATAACTGATCTACCAGTCCAAATGCGATCAGTCAGGGATGATAAAAACTATTATGTTGCTAACAGCAATTAAAGGTAAAATCAACAGAAAATAATCAGAGCAATGAGAAATAGTATTTTGTCGAGTGGAGCTAAACAGAATCACTGAAGCAGAATCACAGCCACTGAAATTTGTAGTTTTTAACAGAGTGAAAAGGAAAGTCTGGGGAAATGCAACGCACAGAATCAATTGATGAACCAAAACTGGGTACATAATTGTCTGAAAACTAGTATTCATCAAATCTATCAGATTCAAATTCCAATTCAATTAGAACTGAATTTTAAATGAGGTAGAAATTTGATTCTTCAAAAAAGAAATTCATTTAATAATTTTTTACCAGAAAATTTAAACTTGCCAATACAAACTTAGAGTTTAGGCTTAATAATGCTTTCTTTGAAAGTTCTGAAATATTTTTAAAAACCTTGAAGTTTGACTGTTTGAAATATCCAGATTCACAGACAGAGAGACAGGCAAGCAAACATATGGTACATAGACAGACGGATTCCCACACAGACAGACAGACAGACAGACAGACAGACAGACAGACAGACAGACAGACAGACAGACAGACAGATAGATAGATAGATAGATAGATAGATAGATAGATAGATAGATAGATAGATAGATAGATAGATAGATAGATAGATACAAACTTAGATTTTTTTATTTATAACACCTTGTTTGAAGTTTTGATGGACGTGCAGACAGACAGACAGATAGACGAACTGGCGGTCGGACAGACAGATGGACAGAAGGACTGATGGACAGAAAGACAGATGTACAGATGGTTTGGACTGGCAGACAGACAGACATACAGAGGGACGTACTGGCAGACAGACAGATGGACGGACGGATGGACAGAAGGACTGATGGACAGACAGACAGTTTGGACTGGCAGACAGACAAACAGACAGACACACAGACAGACGGACGGACGGATGGACAGAAGAACTGATGGACAGACAGACGGACGTACAGACGAGTTGGACTGGCAGACAGACAGACGGACGGACGGATGGACAGAAGGACTGATGGACAGAAAGACGGATGTACAGATGGTTTGGACTGGCAGACAGACAGACAGACAGAGGGACATACTGGCAGACAGACAGACAGACGGACGGACGGATGGACAGAAGGACTGATGGACAGACAGACGGTTTGGACTGGCAGACAGACAGACAGGCAGATAGATAGACAGACGGATGTACTGGCAGACAGACAAAGAGACAGACACACAGACAGATGGATGGACCGACATACTGGCAGACAGACAGACGGACGGACACACAGACAGACGGACGGACACACAGATAGACGGACGGACGGATGGACAGAAGGACTGATGGACAGACAGACGGACGTACAGACGGTTTGGACTGGCAGACAGACAGACAGACAGAGGGACGTGCTGGCAGACAGACGGACATACTGGCAGACAGACAGACAGACAGACAGACAGACAGATGTACGGACGGACGGATGGACAGACGGACGGACGTACTAGCAGACAGACAGACAGACAGACAGACAGGTGGATGGAAGGACTGATGGACAGACAGATGGACGTAAGGACTGATGGACAGACAGATGGACGGAAGGACAGATGGCCAGACAGACAGACGGACAGACGTACTGGCAGACAGAGAGACAGACAGACAGACAGACAGACAGACAGACAGACGGACGAGATAAGACCACAGGAAACAGATGATTCTTCTGCACAATCTGACTTTGCTGCAGCCTGGAATTGAACTACTGGTTTCGTCTGGTTAGAGGAGAACGGGCCCCCCAACTGAGCCTGGTTTCTCCCAAGGTTTTTTTTCTCCATTCTGTCACCGATGGAGTTTTGGTTCCTTGCCGCTCTCGCCTCTGGCTTGCTTAGTTGGGGTCACTTCATTTACAGTGATATCGTTGACTTGATTGCAAATAAATGCACAGACACTATTTAAACTGAACAGAGATGACATCACTGAATTCAGTGATGAACTGCCTTTAACTGTCATTTTGCATCATTGACACACTGTTTTCCTAACGAAAGTTGTTCAGTTGCTTTGACGCAATGTATTTTGTTTAAAGGGCTATATAAATAAAGGTGACTTGACTTGACTTGACGTACTGGCAGACAGACGGACGGAAGGACAGACAGACAGACAGACAGACAGATGGACAGACTGGCAGACAGACAAGACAGACAGAAAGGTGGACGGAAGGACTGATGAACAGATAGATGGACGGAAGGACAGAAAGACAGACACACGGATGGACGTTCTGGCAGACAGACAGACAGACGGACAGACGTACTGGCAGACAAACAGACAGATGGACATACTGGCAGAAGACAGACAGAAAGAGAGACAGACAGACAGACAGACAGGCAGGCAGCAGACTGACAGATGAACGTACTGGCAGACAGACAGAGAGACAGACAGAGACTGGCAGATAGATGGATGGATGGATGGATGGATGGATGGATGGATGGATGGATGGATGGATGGATGGATGGATGGATGGATGGATGGATGGATGGATGGATGGATGGATAGATAGATAGATAGATAGATAGATAGATAGATAGATAGATAGATAGATAGATAGATAGAAAATGTCATTCTTGAAATATCACTGACATGCACATTGTATTTTGTATTTATTTAAACTGAATTCTGTATAGTGTGATTAACTCAGTTGTTTCTACCTTTCTTCTACATTTCTCTGTTGTGCTTAGTCAAGACTGCATGACATCGAGGGACATTTCAACTACATATACTGCTGGGCAGATGACAATAACAATGTACGGCACACAATTACCAGTTTTTCCAATAGCATGTGCACATGTACACAAACAGGGGTCATGCTTTGATAAGTGCCTTTCTTTCCCCCATGGCTTTGCAGGCTTTTAAGCTGTGAAAAGCTTGTGCTCATTCTTGGTTAACATAGCCAGCCTCCTACACTCACACAACCAAAGAACGCTTCCGTATTCAGGTGAGACTCTTCAATTTCCTGCTGCAGCTAACAGTGTGGTCAAGTGGTCGACTAATGCTCAAGGCCCTGGGCTAGTAATGCAACAGGTTGGGATGAATTACACACTGAGGAGCCCAGAGAGCCCAGATGTGCCCTTAAGCGATTCAATTAACCTAAATTTGTTCTATAGGGACCATCACAATATTAGTACACCATAAATCACTTTGAATAAAATGCATGTGCTACATGACAAGCCACCAGTTAATTACAGACTAACCTCCAGCCCTCGGCCTCATGTTCATCATTCTTACGAATGCATTAAAGCAAGTATCAGTCAAACGATCCACGATTAGTGAAGCTGTTAACACATGTTCTGCAGGACGATGCTGCATTTGACACCCTCACAGATTCCCATGTTCTCCTGGCATCTCTGCCAAACACAACTGAGTCACAGGGTTACCAAACCCACAGGGCCCCTGCTGAACAGAGTCACCTCTGCAGCCAAGTTTAGCCGCCCGCTATCACCTCCTCTCCTTCTAGAGATATCATGAAAGGTACAATGAGGCCAGTCAATTTGAGAAGTACAAAACAACTACATTCTGCTTTAAAGCATCCTGTTAGGTTATTCCTTATACTCTTAAGATGATCTTATATCAAGGACTAGACAATGTTAGTGATTGTAATCATTTTTGTTTACTTGCTATTCCAAACTTCTTGCAATTTACAAAATATCAAATAATGCAGCTCCAATGTTCAGTGATCTGATTTCTTTCTTTCTTTTTTTTAACACTTTCTGCTTTTACCATTTTAGTGAGTGTAGTGTAGAAACGCAAGGCTTAGCAAGATGATTGGGATAAGGACATAATATTCTCCTTCTGTGCACAGGCCACTGCACCTCAATTCTTTCTGCATTTTCTGACTTTTTTAAAATCAAACCAATAAGCATTGTAGGTTAGTTGGATTGATGCATGTTTTGAGTTTAAATAAAATGGTTTATTTCCATTTTATGTCCATTTCTTTCAAGTGTATCACGGAATACAACAGTTGTTTAATATTTAAAACCTTCACTGAAAAAAAAATATAATAAAAAAAGAAAGAAATCAATAATAGTCTTAATGACATAAATTGCATTAAATTAAATAAACATTGTTTTGGAAGATAACTTAATTTCTGTATGCTGGAAGGCTGCACTAAAGGGAATATTATTTTATGCAGAATTAAAAGTGACCTTGAACAATCATCTTGCATAACACTGTAGCGTACTCCTATGAAACATTAATAAAAGCAGTGCCTCTTGCAACAATAAGCAATTATAGATATGCCTGTGTGCGTGTGTGTGTGTGTGTGTATATATACATATATATATATATATATATATATATATATATATATATATATATATATATATATATATACATAAATACATATACATATATACATATATATATATATATACATATATACATATACATATATATACATATATACATATATACATACACACACACATATATATATAAATTTCTGAATAGGAAAACAATGTTGTAGAGTATTTCTCATTCTCTAATGCAATCACAGTTAAATACTCACACTGTAAAATGATACACAAAGCATTTCCAACCCGATGGTCTCTCCAAAAAATTATATACACGTCCTTGAAAGTAGGATCTAGAGAGAATGGGACGGGTGGCGCTGTACACGGACATGCGGGGATGGAGGTGAGATGCCGGGCGTTGAGTGATCACTGCCGGCTCCGCGGGCGCCGAGGGACTCCTGCCGAACCACACGCTGTCATTTCGCATGTGCAGACCTTCGCTCATCCCCAGTTCTGTAGGTCCAATAGTCCACGAAGACTCCGTCGCTGTACTGTGAGGTGGAGAGGTCATGCTGCTACTGAGAAGAGACTTTTACGGATGATCTCTCACCCAGTTCAAAACTACACCAACTTTTGGTGTGCCGACAACTTGGCTTATGTTGGTTTTATCCTATGCTTCGTCTGCGCTCAAAAAAGTAAAAAGCACTATTTGCATTGCTTCATTGGTGTTTCGTGATGAACAGCAGCATCTGAGAATGAAGTGCAGCTGGCAGGACAGGAGGCAGGAAGCATAACGGCATCAGTAGCGGCTCTCCACTGTGTCTGCATGAAACTACAGCCATAAATACTCATAACTCAACAGTGAGTGACGTACCAGGAAACACATAGCCACATGCCAACAAAGACAAATCATGGATTTTTCTTTCAAATAAGTAAAATATCAATATTACATTTATATAAATTGAATTCTATGAAATAAATTTTTAATATTGATAAATATATAAACATATACATTTTTAGTATTAAACAGTATTTTTTTTAAAATAAATAAATAGCAAACATAATATTCCAAAGTACAGATGAGGTCAAAAGTTTACACCCCCCTTCAGAATCTGCAAAATGATAGTTATTTTACCAAAATAAGAGGGATAATTCAAAATGCATGTTATTGTTTATTTTTTACCGACCTGAATAAGATATTTCACAAACAATATGTTTACATTAGAGAAAATAATAGTTGAATTTATAAAAATTACCCCATTCAAAAGTTTACATCCCCTCAATACTGTGTTCTTACCTGAATAATCCACAGTGTTTTTTTATTTATTATTCTTCTTCTTATTATTTTTTATGATAGTTGTTCATGAGTCCTTTGTTTATCCTAAACAGTTAAACTGCCTGTTGTTCTTCAGAAAAATCCTCCAGGTCCCACAAAATCTTTCCAACAATGACTGTATGCTTTCGAGTTCTTTTCACATTGAGGACAACTGAGAGACTCATATGCAACTGTAATAGAATGCTCCCGGATGCTCCAGAAAAAAAAAAGAAAAAAAAAAAAAAAGATTAAAAAAACGAGCTTGGGGGGTGAAACATTTTGACATCCATATTTTCACACTGAGTACAACTGAGGGACTCATATGCAACTATTATTATGATACAGATTGAGAATGATCTTTTCACACTGAGTACAACTGAGGGACCCATATGCAACTGTTATTATGATACAGATTAAGAATGATGCCACACACCAGCATGAACCAAAAAAAAGTTTAATGGATTTATGAACAATGTAAGCGAGAAAGGCGTTGACAAAAAGTATAAAACAAATGATTGACAACATTGTAAAATCACAGCAGTAGGAGAATGCATACATAAATGCAGTTATCAGCATAAAGTGAACATTTCTGATATTATTGGAATAAATAAGAGCCAGCTGAACATAAACCAAAAATGAACCTTAAAGCCTAAGTTTAAGGCTATTCGTCTAAAGAAATAAAGCGGTTAGGGAGCATTTGTTTTGGGGAAAGATGAAATTGCAGTTGCATTCAGCATGACCTTGAATTGATGTCTCACCTTGAGAACTCAGGAAGGTATTGATTCACTGAGACGCAGGTTTCAAATACTGTCATGTGGCAGTGAAGTGATGACAGATACTGTTGTCAAGTAGATATTAAGATAGGCCAGAGTGAGATGTAGGTAGAGATCATATGAACATAGTGTAGCTTATCCTCAAATACTTTCAGCACAACAGACAATGATTAGACTTCCTATAAGGTCAGATAAATGTATGAGTTTTAATTGATGCTATAGAGGAATAACTGTGTTGCTTTTTCAGAGTTACTAAAGAATGACTGCTGAGAATCATCTGTATTGGTGTTTCTTCCATGAAAAAAAGAGAGAAAACTTGTCTGAGAAACATACTTTTTGTGTATATCTGAGTCTAGTTTTAGACTTGATAGACTCGCTTTTTTGTAGTCACCAAAGCCTGAGTCTTGCACCACACAGACTGATCTCTGGAAAAACAAAACAAAGAAAACGTTTTTGTAGGATTATCTTTACATGCATTGTTTTTTTAGGTTTACCTGCATGTATTAAAAGTGATGCAAGGATTGATTTTTGGTTAATTTAGGCACATTCATGTATGCATTCCCCCTAGAGCTAATAAATAAAGATCATGAATGTTGCATAAACTTGTTTATAAAAAATTCAGCTGCAGTGTCTTACAATATACAGCAGAGAGCAGCATTTTCACTGACCTCTCCTCCCTCCCTTGTCAAAACAGCAAAATATTATCAGATCTTACAATTCATCTGATCTCCTACTCTACTGGCTTGCTCTGTTTGAGTTTACACCTAGCTGCTTAAAGTAAATCAATTATTAGTGCGGCATCACGGAAAACAGCATATGCCTGCGTAAGCCTAAAAATCTAGTAGATCAGAAATGCTATTTTCTTTATGAAAAAATACAGTCTTCCTGAAAATGCTTCCCCTGTATGGAATAGGAAGACATTCGCTTTAATAAATGGGTTAGTCAAATATTGTATGCTCTTTATATCTACAGGCTCCAGATGGTTTTATTTCTGTAAAGAAAAAATAAATTGACCTTGTGCTTTATTCCCAAAATGCTGCAAGAGTAACATGTTACTGTTCATTTTTGGAAGTGCTTATATGACTTGCATTTGACAGCACTGTGACAAATCAAGCCACATATAATGTTATTTGTCAAACTTGGTATACCCCATGCTGTGAAGAAATCGCTTCCCGAGCCTTTCCAGAACAACCTTGTTCTTAGAAGTTCTTAGCACAAATGGTCTCTATGGCTCTCAGCAGCAGGAGCTTTTTCCCTGGCTTGCTACATTCTGAACTTTTTGTAGGAACTTTTCCTCCCCTACTTTTTGATCCCAAGGACAGAACATCAGTAATAATAGCTAGAATGGTGATGCAAGTCCCTTACTTTGACTTCAACACAGGCTGTAAGCTTTAATTAGACCCATCTGCTACTTGGATCCTCCACAGAGCCCTCTAATGGAGGTAAACGGAGGTATTGGATCTAAATGGCAGAATATGGATCTGTAATGATCCATTTTGCTTGAGAGACAGGGAAGAATGACTATTTTTGTCTTTTATGTGGTTTGTTTTGATGTTTGGAGCAGATGCTAGAGCTACCTATGACTCCCTGCTGAAGAAAAGTGCTGGCTGGTGAAATGTCATGAACACTTTCTTTATATAGTGGATTTAATGCAATGCTTTTGAGCACCAACCATACAATGAACTGTATCATAAAGCACCTATTGGGGTGCCTATTGATTTAGCCCTGCAGAGCTCAAATTCATTATAGCTGGAGAGGCTTTTGATGACATTTTTTATGTATAGAAAAGTGCTTCTCTCAAACTGAGTAGACTCTGTCGATTCTCCGAAACATGAAATTAACCATTGCCAACCCTCAAGAGCAGTTACCTCGCTTCACTCCATCACACCCTGAGGGATTAAACCCCTCGCTTTGCAGGACTTTGTAAGCGTGAGTGTGTGGATGTTCTGCGGGAGTCTAAGGTAAAGCGTGGCTGCATTGAGCTCCTGCTCAGTGAAGCGAGAAGAAGAAAAAAAATCACTGGATATTTTTATCCTCAGTGTTGGATTTAAACAACTGGAATGGGCTGGGAGTGATTGTTGAGTGTCTTCATGAGATAAAGAGGTTTTGTTATAACCGGTGAATTCCCAAGAGTATCTCTGATCGAGCTGGTGGGTTACCAACAGATCTCCCGTCCTGGGAAGAACAAGTATATTTGCTTTCGAATTCAAATGGTTTCTGTCTTTTATGCCTAAAATCATTGATCTTCAATGCATTTCATGTTAAGCATGTCAGCGATTGGCCGGGATGGAGTCCCTGGGGCAGTCCGTGAAGCTGTACAAAACCTTGAACAGATACTGACTGAAAAGAGAGGATTCATTGCTGACATCAGGAATACTAATGCGGTTCAAGGTTTTTTACACCTGAGATGAATTGGAACAGAATAGCTCTTCAGCGCGCCCTTGCTTGTCTATCTCGTGGAGTGTAAGTGCTTTCACCTCTCCTTACCTCTCAAATGTTGTCGAGGCAATATACATCCAGACTAATGGCTTATAAACGCTTTTGTGCCGCCACGTCACCGTGTTGAAATAAAGTGTACGTCGGGGGAAAAAGCACAAAAGATGGTGACAAGTGAATGTCTGGAAAGAAGTTGCATGGTGTCTCAGACCATTGCAAACAATTCGATTAAATAAAACCTAATACAAATGAGTACTTTTTCTGTGAATCCATTACAGACAGTGTTTAGTACATCTAGCAGTAAAATGTTTTTTAAACGTTATAACATTTCCCAAAAAAAAGTTACACTTTAGAATAGACTACTGACAGTAGTTAATGTAATAGCCAAAAGCATGAAATAATGTAAACAGCTGCACTGATCTTGGTTAATGTAATATTTAATATTAATATGTATATCAATTTGTCTCTCTATACAGTCTATAGGCCTAAATATAATCTGGGTTAATATAAATTCATATTAATAAATTAATATGTAATAATGCATATGAAATAGTTTAAGTTGTATAAATTAAGTTCATGTATTATAAATCAATATGAATAGTTGATAAGAAAAATGAACAATACTATTATGAACAAATATTAATAATTAATATAATAATTAATATAACAATTAACAGTGCTTTTATAAAGTAGCATTAATGTAGATTAATAAATTCAGTCAATATAAAATCATTATACTAATCCGAACGAATTTAACCTAATTATACAGTGTTATCTTTAACTGTTCATATGAATAAATGAACATCTAATGGGATTCATATTGCTCTAAACCGGCTGTGCTTTTGGTGTGAGATATCACAGCATGTGTATTATTTGTGTTTCTATGCTTTGGTCCATTTTTAGCCTTGGTCTAAATGGTTTCCAGTATTTGGTTCCATTGATTTTTCTATCTCAGAGATACTATGTTTAGACTCACTGTAAAAGTATCTTCGATTACTTTATGAGTAAGTGCTCCTTTGGTGGTGTTTCACACACACACACATACGTACCAGAACACATTCATGTTGACAGGACAACGGGGGCTCTTCACCTCCCAAGAGCTAAGAAATGGAAGAGTTCACCATTTTGTGACATCACACAGTAATGGTTAAGGAGAGGAGAGGATAGGTTGGTGAGTCACTCTTTCCCTCCAAGACACTTTTTATTCCATGCTGTTAAACTAATGGGATCAGCACAGAACTACAGCGACTCTGCTGAATATGCCAGTCTCAGACAGATCAGGGGTACGGCTCTCAGCTCACGCTACTGTCACAGGCGCCGTCGTGCAATGGCACAAAGTGACTTATGGGTCGACAAATGAAACATCACGTCTCATGTGGCTGGGGACGGAATTCTTGCAGAGAGGTGATCAATCATCAGACCCATGCAAATGTAGCCTTTGTTTTGTTTATGCCTCAGGAAATTCAAAATAAGCAACATGTGATGCATAACAATTAAGAGTTACTTTGGATTCTGTCTGTTATGACAACATGAAAACTAATCTGCAAAGGAGGAAACAGATTTGCACTCCGTTTTCTTCAGGACGAACTGTGAAGAAGGTTAGATACTTTGGCCCAGACTCATGAGAGGAAGCAGTGAAGAAGAGGATGATGACAAAATTGGAGTTCGTAATGAAGAATTCTTCATACCCTCTCCACAGTCGCTATCTTGAAGCACCTTTAGCCGTCAGCTTGTGCCAGCACTCTGCTCTAAGAAGCACTACTGGGAATCCTTCATGTCTGCTACCATTAGGCTGTACAACGCTGTTTCCTCCTCACATGCTTCCCCACACATTATTCCTAGTCAGGAGTAATGACATTGAACAAGGTCACTCTTTCCTATGCAAGAACCCATTACCATTAGTGGATAACACATTCATATCTCTCACTGTACGTAATGGTATCTCACTGCATGTTCAGTTTTTTTAATTGCCATAGGGGGATATATATCATGTGAGCTTTACCCTGCTCCTAAATTTCCCACAGGGATCAATAAAGTACATCTATCCATATATGCCATAGAAGTAAACCTCATATTTTGACAAATGCGCTTGAAATCAGCAATGACACGTTGTCCAGCATTCTGTGGTCAGCTTATTTTTTCATTTTGGAGAATTTGTATGAGAGAGAAAAATAACACATTATGTATGAATTCTTGTTGTATGTAGGGAATTTAAATATTTAAACAATACCACAAGGCTGTTGTAATATTACAAGAGTGATATTCCTTATATACAACAAGACATGAATATTAATTTCAGACACATTATTTCCATTTGCTTTGTCTATTTTTGCTCTCCCAATGAAAACTGTTTAAAATAAAGCTATGGTAGAATTAAGTGTCTGAATGGATCAGTGTTGGGAACAAATTGTTAGAGTGAATGATTCAATGAGTCACTGGCTTCGTTCCTGAATGAACCACTGTATTGGAACAAAATGATACTGACTCTACATAATAACTTAGAGTACAATAATGTTTTTTTTTTCCCCCCCGAATGAACCAGTGTTTTAAATGAATTAAATGAATAAACCATGCAAAAAAAAAAAAAAAAAATCCTTTGTCGTCACCTACTGGTGTGATTGTGTAACCTGCAGGAAGAGTCACTGAAATTCTCTTTAAAATACTCAGAAAAAAATCACAAGTAAACAGATAAAATATTTGTAACTTCAATAAGACACACGATAAACCAGTTGCAGTCATTTAAAAAAAAAAAAATTATGATAAGCACAAAAACCTGCAGCAACTTAAAAAGGTTTTTTTTTTTTTTTTTTTTTTTGCTACTTCAGAGAGGGGCAAAAAGACCTGATCCTGTTTCAAGTGTGAGAGCTAAGCCATAAATGTGATGTCTAGATAAGTTGCCATCAAGGTGATCTTGTGATAAGGGCAAGAAGTGACATTTAGCACTTGACAGAGTTTGTCATGCTCATCTGCCTTCTGGAGACCTCATTTGAACAAGCCTCTGAAAGTAACTAGACACATTTAGATTGAAAACAAGCGTTTGTTCTTCCCCAGCCTAAGCCGTGTACATTATTAAGCTGCATTGTTCATAAGAGAGAATATGTGTGAGATATTTACAAAATATGATTCTGCATTATCCTGATGTAGTATTTATGCATGTCTTCAGTGTTCAATTATAAAAATAAAAAAAAAACCAGAGTGGCACACTAATGATAATGAGTGAATAGACATATTGTGCTCTGTGATGCCCTTTTGCATTCTACACCAGGAAGCCAAAGTGAGCCTGTTCTGATGAATACCAGATGAGCTTTGGCATCTTTCAGCAAGCAGGCCACTTTAATTAATGCATACAATTCTCTCTAGTGGTAAATGCTAATTATTTTTGGCAAACCAGTTGCATCACAAACTCTGTGTTTTCCTATTGTTCTGTTTATTAGAGAGCATCAATCTTGTTCCTAAAGCCATAAATGGAGGAAATGACAGATCAACGGGGAAAGGAAACCCCAGAGTAAACACAACAATGGAAACCATGATATGTGGCAGTGAAATGTCTCTAGTGTGTTGTGGGGCTCAATCTGAAAGATTCATTGTGAGATATGCCAAAGTGGAGCAGATGAGCCTGTCAACAACCCTTGGAAATCCGAAGCAGAATTGTGCAAATTTCGGTGGACAGACCCGGAGTTGTGTCAGCCTGTATAGCAACTTCCCACTGACAAAGCTGTGTCATGTCACAGATAATGAGAGGAAGATATTCATGGCACTCTGCCTGGGATCACAATCATTGCTTAGATAGGCTTAACTATTGAGAGGCATGAAATGATATAGGGTTCAGGTCTTCAAGGATTGACATGGACTAAAATAACACGGTTAGAGAGTCCGAGGCAGACAAAGACTAACAAAAGACAAGTCTCTTTGCTTAGAGGCACAAGAGAGGATTAATGTGGCTTGAAATTTAAAGTCTACTTTTAGAAGGGAAAACCTTTACCTGCGTGCCTGTGAAATTAGACCAAGAAGATTGTGCCACACTGGAAAAGAAAGTAATAAGCACCGACAAGAATGAAAATGTGCCTGTTTCATGTACGGCACTATTTTAAAGGGGCATTTGAAGTTGAAGCGTGTAATTTTTTCAATGTTAAAATAAATGTTCCTTTCCTAGCTTAAAACGCAGAGACAGCTACGCTATAACTAAGCCATCTGTAGGTTGAGTTCCCCAGAAAAGTCACCTGAAATCTATCATAAAGAATAGCTCTCTATGCACCAGCTTGAGGAACATTGCTTCAGCCAATACCTTGAGTTTGGCTCGGGGCTCTGTGTTTGGATGAACAATGGAAGACAGTGGAAGTGTTTTGGGAAGCCTGTTTGAAAGGAATCCTTATTTTTGCACTTCTATTGAGTTTAAAGCTGCATATTTTCTGTCTCTGGCAAATGGAGAGTTAGGAGCTGCATGGAGTTCTGTACATATGGTAATAATACAAATTTTGAGATATGATTTGAGTTTTGTTTGTGGTGAAAACTTTTGTGGCTTGATCACATGCAACAAATATACATATTGTAATCAAAACGATGAGGGCAAGATGAGAATTACCAACATTTCCCCACTAAAATGCTGTTCTTTAAATAGATGATTTCATCATATTAGTTTGTGTAAAACAATTACTCTATAGCTCAATAAATAAATAAATAAAAATTAAATGTTGAGTTAGTTTAATAGTTTAATATGTCAAGCAACTTCAGCCATATTTGTTTAAATGTACTTTGTAAGTGTAAGTTGAAATAACTTAAGTTTGTGTTTTTCATATCTTTCAATAACAAACCTTGAGATTTCACAGCACATAGCTATTTGTTGAGCGAAAAGAGCGGTTATGATGTGTACAGTGCATGACAAATATAATTAATATTTAATATTTGCATTTGACTTATATGGAATTAAAACGCGCAACTCAAATAATTATAATAATCCATTTGAATGAAAAACAAATAACTCTGTTTCATCGTGAACAATGTATTTGTTGAGTAATTAGAGCGAAAGGGGATTTAATAAAAATCTGCTCTTTTGACTTTCAGTCTGGACTGTGAGCCATTTCTCACCGCCATCTGCCCAGCAGTGTGAGTGATGGATATGTCTCTCTCAGCCTCTCCAGCACCAGGGGGTAGAATCACTGTCCTCCTTTTCAGCCTGTTACTTTTCACATGCCTGCTAACAACACTCATGCAATCGCACTGTAATTAAGCGCAGCTCCGAGCCCAGCTCTTTGTTCAGCATCTGTATCATAGCACAGGAGAAGGAGGTTGGCCCGTGCCTCTTTTCTGTTCAGCTGTCCCTGCGGTGACATCTGCTGCAGTGGAAAAGGCAGAGTGTCTGGTCCCCGCTCTGCTGGAGGACTCTCATTACGGACACCATACTGCCGCTATGCCTGGAGGCTGCGTGAGCTATGGAGGCCCCTGCACTCTCTTTATCCCCCTGTTCTTTGCTCCCCTTGCTCCCTCTCTCCATCCACACAGAGGGGGTTGTGTCATCCGTGATGCACCACTCAGCTCCGGTGCTTCAGGGCAGAGCCGGAAAACAATGGAAACCTGAAAATCAAGTCAAAGACCCCGCAATTGCTATTGGTTTGCGAACATAAACAAGGGACCCTCAAAACGTAGCAGTGGTAATTACATCTGTCATCTTTATGTGCACTGTTTAAAACCTCAACTAGGGTGAGCTGCTCCCCCAGGCTGACCTCTGACAAACATAGTTTGGCACCAGTAGAGAGTAATGCTCCCAGACAGCTGTTTCCTCCTTTCCAGGGTTTATGCTTTTCCTGCAGAGAATGATGCTTGACGACAGGGTACACGCATTACATGGGGTGAATTAGCTAGAAGTTGAATTTGCACTCTAACAGACTGCCTATTTAATATGAGTGCAGATGCGGAACCCAGATAAACAAACGTTTATATCAGATAGATGGGTGAATAATGGATAAGCCATTTAATATTAAATGACATCAACTGGGCTAGAAATTATTTTGCCATGGTATTGCTTTGGCAGGGACTCTGGAGTGATGCCATGATTCTCTCACTATTAACTCAGTCACAATTTTCTGTCAAAAGAAGCTGTGCAGTTTTTCAGCTATTTAGAGCCACAATAAATATCTCACAAAAGCTGCAATTATTTGAGCAAAAATACAGTAAAAATATTTTAAAATGACATTTGAATTTATTAATTTGTTATTTAATAATTTATTTGTAATTTATTCTTGGGATGGCGAAGCAAAATTTTCAGCAGCCATTACTCCAGCCTTCAGTGTCACATGATCCTTCAGAAATCATTCTAATAGACTCAAATAACATATTTAGGCCCAATTAAGATTTATGTATTTCAATTGCATATAAAATTTCCAGACATTTTGAAGACATATTTTTAACTTAAACAAACTAATAAACTTTATGTAATGCAAATTTGCCAACCTTATGTAAATGAAGCAAGTAATAAGACTATGTAATTATTATAAGATTATGTAATAGTACCAATAAATCCAATTTGTTTTAAATGCATAAGAAACACGTGTATGGATTATCAGGTAATAAATGTACTTAAAATGCATAACATTTACATACTTTTTATCATAAATCCAATGTATTGCATATATTTAATCTGTATTTATATTATATATATATTTAAACTACTACAGCAAACATCAAAAAAACAAAACAGCAATACCTCCTTTTACATTATATCAATGTATTAAGTGTATAAGAGTTCATACACTTGTGTGCAACAACAAGTGCCTTCATATTTACATGCACATTAAGGTTGGACACTATTTTTATATATATTTGCCACAATCAACCATACTGCAGAAATAATTGCTATAAAAAGAAGAAGTAAAAACTGAAAAAACAAAAAATTTAACAATTTTTAACAGAAAAAAAGTCTAAAGTCTCAGGGGTTTAGTGGCTCTGCACCAGCACACTTTCCATGCATATTTAATTACATGAGTACGAAAGGAACATTCTACATCTACATTTAAAACTTTTAACACTTAAATAGACTCGAGTACAAAAATATGAGAGTTCTTTGGTGACAGCTTGGTTGTATCAAGGATTTTCTTCAAACGTGTTCTTGAGCTCCATTGCGTAGCTTCAGTTAAGAATATAAACCAGTCCAAAAAGCTTCAAACACCCAAGAGTGACACTGCAGAACTTCCACACCAACATCTGCAGGTTTGTCTCCAGGACCAACACCAGCACCCTCTGAATGAAAGATGTACATGTCCACTGTTGTCTGTACAATTCCAGACTCAGACTGTGCACTTTCACAGTCCTGCAGGATAAACAAAGAGAATGAGATGTGCTCCAATGCCAGTCACAGTGACATATTCAGAAACACTGCTTACAAACTCTGACATTTTGGATATGTAGACTCATTCAAATGTACATTGCCTGGTCAACAACAACAACAACAAAAAAGTCAGCATTCGGATTTAAATAAGCAAATGCTGAAGAATCTAGATTTGTGTGATTATTACAGTGATTTTGATGTTTCCTTCTTGTATTTTGGCAATAGTTATTTTAACCCAAACTGATGCAATGTGTAGCTTTTCATCTCTTGAACAACCACATCGAAGGACATACCAATATACACATTCGAGCAAGACAATAATAAAATTGATCAGGCTCAATTTGTGAACCAGTGGTTCAGTGAGCACAAGGACTCATTTTCATGTATGAATTGATCACCAGTCCTGAGTTTAACTCTACTGAGTGTCTTGAGGATGTGCTGGAGTAGACTTTACAGAGTGGCTAGACTCCCCCATTGTCAATACAAGATGCAGGCCAAAATTAAATGCAACTCTTGATGGAAATAAATGTTGTGATGTTGTATAAAGTTGTTTAAACAATGCCACAACAAAGCACAATGTTATGAAAGTGATAGGTGGTACATTGAAATATTAGAGTGTGCAACTCTTTTTTTGGACAGACTATGTAAAGTCGACTCCAACACATCCTTAAGACTTTGAATAGGGATTAGGTCAGGACAGTGGACAGTATTTCACAGTTTGAGCCTGTTATCCTGGAATAAAAAGACATGGGTATGACTTCTGACCTAATTGTTTGAGAAATAAAAGGCTACACACTGCATCAGTTAGGCCTAAAAGAATTATTGCCAACCACACAACATGCCAGAAACATTAATCACTTCAAGAAATGAGTAAATCCAAGTATTTAAATCCAGACAGCCACCTTTTTTGGACTAGCAGTATTAAATAATAATTAAATGTATAGCTAGTTATTCTGAACCATAAGGAGAAGAAAATTCTGATGGAACACAGCCACGATTAAAATGAGCTAACTTGCTGCATATATGAGCAAAGTGCCAATAAGAGAATTAACCTAACTATCAATGTATATATATCCAGAAGACATTTATAATGTAAAAAGAGCAGGGTAACATACACTTACCACATATTCTTTAATGAGTGTCTCCATGTCTTCATTGAGGGGGATACTTGGGCTCCTTGGGGTGTAATTGCAGTTGATTTTAATCTTCATTCTCAAAGATGCAGAACAACAAGATCCCAAAAACATGACATTAGTCATTGATTTACTCAGATATAAAGTTAAAGCGGAGTTAAAAATCTTGCTTACTAATGCTGCCACTATACAATTAACCCTGTCAATTGATACATTAGTATATTACACTGATTTGTAAAGAAACTTTTAAATTGCATGGAAGGCTGTTTTTATATTATTATTATTATTTTTTTTTTTTTACATTATATTTCTAATTATATTATTTTTCTTCTCCAGTTTAAACAGTGGCTTTCATTATTTAATTACATTAAATATTGAAGAACAGGTTAAGTAAAAAATTAAATTAATGTCAATTAGCAAAATTATCCTGTTTGTAAAATGTTTCTATTTTAAGTTTAGAGTTTATACTCACTCAATGGATTTCTGTGACATTGTTTACAAGCCGCTTCTTTGAAAAGTGAAAGTCATGACATTTGCCAAGTACTGTAGCCCATCCTCAGAAATTGGTGCTCTGCATTTAACCCATCCAAGTGCACACACACAGAAGTGAGAAGTGAACACACACCTGGAGCAGTGGGCAACTATAGATCCATCGCCCAGGGAGTTCAGTGCCTTGCTCAAGGGCACTTCAGTCATGGGTATTGAGGGTGGAAGAGAACGCTGTTCATTCACTCCCCCCCCCCACCTACAACTCCTGCCAGCACTGAGACGCAAACCAGCGACCTTCTGTTAACTAGTCTGGCTCTCTAACCGTTAGGCCACAGCTCTTTGATGTCTTGACACTCTGACTGAGTGATTACATGAGATGTGATTCTGTTTCGTTCAACACCTTCTGATGATGGTTCGTGTTTATTTGCTGTGGTAACTAGAAGTAAAGAGGAAAAGATGTTCTGCACTGCTGCTTGTACTTAGGCTCTAAAATTATCTTTCACCTTACACTTATCACCAAAACTGTATTTATTGTAACTTTAGTGATACAACTGACATAATCTGATATCTGACATTTTGTTTCATATCACAAGTAACAAAACTTACTGCGATTAATTGTGTTTCATCAAGCTTTGTTCACACATCAAGTGAAAACAGCATCTATCGATTCTTAGGATTTACAATGAGATCACAATGAGAAACAATTAAAAAAGAAAAACAGGTTTCAACCCTCAACGTTCAAAAGAAAAGCATTTATTTCAAACAGAAATGTATATCAATGAATAAAAGTAGCTATTTTATTTCCTTTTAAACATTTTTTTAATGAAATGCTGTGTTAATAATGTTATGCCCCCACGTTTATTATTTTTTAGATATTTATTTTTTAAAACCAAAGATTTATTTCTTATTATGGTGGATTTTAGAGCTTTTAGGCATATGTGTAAAATAATAATAATAATAAAACATAATATTTCTACACTGCAGTTTTTACAATAATGCCCTTACCCAGCTGGCCTTGCTTTAATTATTAAGAGTATTAAATGGTGTGCCCAAGGGGACAGTGCTTGATTCATTATTATGCTAGCCACATTGTATTATTTGGCACTGTTTGACTTTTGACTCTTTCACTCTTTGACTGCAGTAACATTTCTTTTCTCCTTTTCCCGTTTCTGAAAGTACAGATATATTTGCAGGCCTGCGAGTGGCTACTTGTTTACGTACCACCCACCAAGAACCAGATGTTTCACCTTGTCAAATCTGAGCTTTCCCTAATGCTGGATGTCACCTTTGAAATTGAACATTTGGACTTAGTGGCCACGTTTTCAATTGAACTTACACTAGATTAATTGCATGGACGGTCCCTATGGAGCAACTTAGCTATAAGTGCTTTTCTCAAGGACATATTGACGGCAGAGATGGATTGTGATGTCAGTAACCCTCCAGTTGCTGGCTCCCTCCCATTACCCAGCAGGGGAGCCAGCCCAGATCTGTAATTTCTGTGCTATGACCATCTCTATCATTCCCTTTATTAATGAAACCTGAAAGTAGAGTTCTTTATATCCATATACCTGAGCATGTGCACATGTGAATGATGATACTCATGCAAATCAGCGGCACCTGCCAAATCTCTTGTGAAAACATGGGGAAAAAAACTGATCCACCATGACAAACAACTCTAGTCAGTTCTTGGCTGTTTCCTTGAACTGTTGGAACTCCCACACTGCAGGCCAATCATTATCTATGACTTGACTTATGAAACACATCTAGGACACTGCTATATATTTGGACTTCAGCCCTTCAACCCAAATGAAATCCATTCTCCTAAGTATTACTTAAAACATGCATTAACAGAATTGTGTACTAATCATAACAGTCTAACTTTTGCTTTTTCCTGAGTGTTCCAGACAAACTGTCAGTGGTAACACTTTACTTGAATCTTTTATATAATGCATTGTAAAAGTAGTTTTAATTAAATAATTAATTAATGCACCTTGTAATGCATCTTATAATTGTGATCCCATGAATAATTGCAAAGGTATAATACACTAAAATACTTTTCTATTCGTTGTTACAACTTTGGAAAGTATAATGCATTAAATCAAAACCTTCAAATATTATAATACATTTTAACTTTGATTATAATTATTTATGAAAATATATAATGCATTACGATATACATTATGAATATCTTTATAATGCATTTACATAAAGGCTTTACCCAGTTTGTGGAGACTCTTTCTGCTGTTTTTTTTTTTATTATTATTTTGAGACTTTTAACTATTCATTTATGCAATTTATTCAAAAACTGATGTTTTAAGGATCAACTCACTGATTTGTTGCCGAGAACCATTTATCCAGCCGTGCCTTTGTTTGAAACTATCATTTGCTGAGCTAAAATAGACAAAGTAATGGCAATATTGTGTCTAAAACATGATCTACTTACTTTTACTTTCTTATTTATGGATTGTTATCAACTGTTTTGTAAAAACAATATCACTCCTGCATTTGTACTGTGGATAAGAATGTGAGCTGTAATTACTTTCAGCCTCATTCTATCAGAGCTGATATTCAGAACAACAAAGTGATACTGCTGAAATATTTGATCCTTTTGTTACAATATAAATGTCTGTGTGTGTGTTTATTGCCACATCCTTTAAATGCATCAGTATTAAAACACCAAATACTTATTAATGAACAATTCTGCTCTGAATATGTATCATACAATTTCTTTGCAAAATGGCAGGCATCTCAAAAGTGTCAGACACTAATTCTCTTATGTAAAGCACCTTTGGTTTGGCTCAAAGTTATATTATTTACCAAGGGCAAGATGACATCTCTTATTCAGAAAAACATATCTTATTCTTTGGCATTTAAGTAATAAAACTTAGTAGGTAATTTGACTCATGCCCATACAGAAGTCTCTAATGAATCCTCATATTGAAAAAAATAAAATTAAATTTCTTACCGCAAGGGTGGGAAAAAAAATCTAGAATGAAGAAACTGTAAAACTTACTAACAAGACTAGAACTTAAAATCAATGGCCTAATTACAGGGAACCTGGTGCATCAGTTAAAATCGATTCAATGTATGCAGTGGTGAATAAATCAATCTGGAAACATGTCTGTAATACATCTTTCTGGGAAACGTAATGTTTGTGTTAGGGGTTACTCAAAAGAAAGTACTCAAAACTGAATGAAATTAAATGAAAGTAAATGAAAGTAATCAATAAACAATGGCAACTGTTCACAAGAAGCTGCATGCAAATAAAGCAAATAACTGTGCCTTTTAAGTCAAGTCTCATTTATTTGTGCATTGCTGTATACAGTACAGATGTTTCAAAGCAGCTTCAAAGTTTTAAAGAGGAAAACAACAAAACGATTTGGTCCTACTTCTTCAAATCTGAGGCAAATTCTACAGCTGCTGTAAATCAGCAGTGGTTTTATTATTCAGCCCCAGTCAGTTCAGTGTTGATTCAGTTCAGTTCAATAGCAGTGTTGCAAAATTCATCAATTATGAAACCAATTTGATTCAGGCCAAACTCCATGATGTAACAGAAATGCAGGGGGGTTGGTGAACACAGTGTGATTTATGATTCCAGGCTGCATCTCAAGTCAGATTTATAGATTGATTTTATTCAGAAATGTTGCCTCCATCCAGCTCCTTCTGCTACTTGATACATCATGCTGGCATTAGGTGAGAAAATGGTAGAAAGTGTCTATTCATCTATTCAGCATAAAATCTAAACCACAGAAGAATCTTCAGTTAAATATGACATTCCACAGATGCTTTTCATATGAGACAACTTAAGCTCATTTCAATTTGTTCTAAAGTGCCTCGCTGAAAGGTAGAATAAGATACTTAGTGCAGCTTGCCAGCTCACAGGTTGCTCCTACATACCCTCACAAAAACGACGTTGTAGCACCAGCGAGTTACGTTTTTGCCCCATGGTTCTTTTTAATTGGATATTTTATCCGACATGCACAGATGAGCTACTTCATTTATCAACTGACACACACAGATGTAATGGCATAATCCCTGGAAGACACCACTTACCAAGCCATACACCCCACACTGAAGCATATAATCTCTCTCGGGGAGGAGAGGGTTCCTTCTTGCCAACATATTATTAGCAGGAGAAAGCTTCATTTGAGGAAAGCAGAAGGGAGCTAGGCATTAGGAGAAGCGTGCTGATGTGGCTGTCAGTGCTTGGTGGTGCTTGCGATGTCTGCATCTGGGAGCTTTCACGAAAATGTGCCCGTGTAACTGGCAATGGGAGTGACAGGTCTAATGAAAGTAGGACAACATGCATGGAAACAACCCAGTGCTCACAGCGTGTGTGAATAGCAAGGGGGGTGAGGAGGGAGGGTGACTTGAAATCTAAATTAGGGGAGACGGACATCCCTAAAGGATGCGTTGATAGAGTTGCTTATGAGAGTGTGAAAAAGAAAGCCTGGGAGGACATTTTTTGAAGGGGACATATGGCTGATTCACTTAAATCCCACATACTGGTTTTTACACAGCGTGGGTGAGGCCTGAACTTGTCACTGCAGGAGCAACCCACAGTGGGAAGAGAGGAAAATCAATATTTGCTCTCGGCAACCATGTCTCCGGCCCGACTCTTAGCATGTTCTGAAAAGACCTTTAGAGTCCTCCACTATCGCTGAAATCTTTCGAATACAGTGGCTGAAGGACTGCATTTTTTTTTTTTTTACAATCGTAGTCTTGAGATATATTCAGTTTTTTTTTTTTCATTTCAGCTAATATTAATACAAATGTACTGCTGTTTGTCTCTATATCATTTTAAGTTAGGAATGTAACCCAAATCTTATATCATATAGCTTATCTATAGTCTTGGAATTGGAAACTTGGTTGTCGGAAACGTTCCGAAAAAAGGGGAGTTTTTTGCCCCTTTGCTACCCTATAGTCTCTTGAGCTTGCCGAAGCTGCAAAACACAAGAAAAATAAATAAATAATAATATTCTGAAATATTAATGCAACTAGGAACTCTTTCTATTTGAATATATTTTAAAATGTAGTGTATTCCTATAACGCCAAGGCTGAATTTTCAGCATCATTACTCCAATCTTCAGTGTCACATGATCCTTCAGAAATCATTCTAATATCTTGATTTGGTGCTCATGAAACATTTGCTATTATTATCAGGGTTTAAAAAGTCTTAAAGATACAGTAAACCCCATTTATAATGTTTCAAGATATTTCTATTTCAAATAAATGTATAATAATTTACTATTTCAAATAGATTCATAGTAATTGAGCACCAAATCAACATAGAATCACGTGCCACTGAAGTCTGGAGTGTATTAAATTATTAAATTAGAAAACCGTTATTTACACACACACAGTACACACACGTGTCTATTACATGTAGTGAGTAAATGTATTTAATGCAGTCGTTTCTAGGGCTCTTTTTTAAGCGGAGAATGTGGTTGTTTTACACTGCTTCACTCAGAATACATTGCTGTTTGATTTGTTGTATGCTAGGATATGTAGCTTTTCCAGGAGCTTATCATTTGACAGACGGGATGCTTTTGATGCAAGATGCTTCATAATGAGGGATGCAGTCAAAAGACAGGAGCTGTCACAAACGTAGCTGCTAGAAAAAGGCAAAGGGAAAAAAACAACAACAACAAAAAAACCCTTTCCCTCCAGAGAAGTCGCTTCTAACATTGCTTTGTGTGATTTTGTGAGGCTATCTAAAATGGTTGATGGAGTTTGTGTTGTCTCTCACCTCCTGAAAAGCACTGGTGACCTTTCATTCATACAGCATGATGACTACTGAAGCCCTCTTTTATAAGCGGGGATGTACCTTTGCTGACAAAACTCCCATTTTCCCAATGCTTTCCCTTTGTACCAGTATATTTTCTTGCTCACAGGCTGATTGGTGGCAGGTAATCTGGCAGTTTGCATCGGCCCCAGTGCTGCTAATATTGCTGACCACTAATGCTTTATTTGAAAGTTTCAAGAGGCAGAATAAAAACAAAGGCAGGAAAGGTTAATGTATTCAATTTTCTTACATTGTCCATTTTAAGGGGGCTGTGTGTGTGTGTTTGTGCGGGGGTTTACTCATCTCGCACTCACCTCTATGGCCCATTTGCATTAAAATACAATGGACTGTTAAACAGTTTCATTATTATACAAATGAAGTTGGGTCCACAACAAATTATCGAAATCCAGATAGTACTGGATATACAATGCAGTCCTGCTGAACAATCTCAGTACCAGATTGACAATGCATTTGTGCTGTTCTTATTTCTTTTATAGAAAAATATCAAATGTAACTGTAAATAGTTGCTTTTAAGATGCCATAAAGTCTTTAGGATATTGTTGTCTTTAGTATATGTTTTTATCAGCATAAATCTTAATGCTTCTGTAAATCTTCAGAACATTCTCATTATATAAAAATATGAAATGTAACTATACCATAAACAGTAGCTTTAAAGATGCAATAATGTGTCAGTATATTGATATCCAAATAATATTAAAAGAAAATAGCAGCATCAGCTGTTCAAAGCAATAACGTCTATTTAATTGATCATATGTGCTTCACATCCTGTCTTTCCATGGCAGTTCCACAAACATTTTGAGGGAATGCTCCCTGATTTTTGTCAGCAGAAATCATAATGCTTCAGCAGTAAATCTTCAGAGCAACTGCAACAATTCTGGCTGACTCAAAAGACCAATTTAGCATCTACAACAACACAATCAACTGCAACAGCAACCACAACATATCATACTGAATTTGTGACAATAGTGTAAATAGTTGTTTTTTCATGTGAAATCACAGATTCTTTGGTTCTGGCTCTTTTCTTTTTAATCTATTTTCTCCCAGCTGGTGTAATAGTGTTACAATAGACCATGAGTGGTTGCACTGGGTACATGGAGAAAACCAGCTAAACTTATTGCCAGCCAACCAATCATAACTTGTGCATTTCACAATATCACGTGTTCAGGAGTAATACAATTAAACCACTATAACTGTGTGCTAAGCTGGCATTGCTGGTGGACTATTACAATGAATTTGATGTGAATCATGCGTGCATGGACTCAACATACAAAACTCAATTGAGGCAATTATCAATCATAAGGGCCAAGCCACCAAATTAGTGCCTTTTGCGTCCCTAAGTATAAACAAACATACAATTTATATAACAACAAATACATTTGCAATTTAAAAACATAAAAATACTATGTATTATTTCATCAATATTACATCAAAAAAGTCAATTAAATTAGGTTTTTAGCTTTTCTTTTGAAATTTAATTTGCAAAATGAATGCAAAATGATATGAAAATTGCATTTGCATATTGCAATGTTTTTAGCATAAGTATGCATTTTTTTTCTCTATAAATTAGAAATAATTTTGTTTGTGTCCCCTGATTTCATGTCAGCCTTTTTACCCTCATCAAAAAACCCTTGTGAAATAACATTCATTCATTCGAGCATTGTCAATACTGTTACCATTTTTAAAATGTATTTAAACAATGATTTATTACATTTAATATAATCAGTAACTTCAAGTACCATAATTTCATAGAGTACAATGTGCTTTTGAGATCTTGACTAATTAGCAAACTAGTTTCAAATCATCAAACGTTACTGTCATCTCTGTTATTTTTCGGGGTAACAGGTTTTGACTTCTGGAATTCATGGCAGCTTTCATTGGCCAAGGCCCGCCCATGAGGCCGTTTGACTGACATGTCCAAAAACCAATCACAGTTTTTACAGTTATTGTCGCCACAATAACAGACCGGTGTGTAAAACTCCCTGATGTATTTTAAAGACTTTATGCTGTGAACTTTAAATATTTCACATACTTTTGAAAAACAGTTGTAAACACGAAAGCTTTCTTTTTTCGTAAGGTGTTTTGGCGCCACGGTATCTTTGTTTCCAGGTGGAACGTTAAAGAACGTGACACATACGTCTCACCGAAATCCTGTAGAATTCAATCATTCTGATAACGACTTTGACATTACTGAAGTGTTTCCACTTTTGTGTCCCATATGCATCAGACATTTAGCCAGCGGTTCGTGTGCATGACGTCTGAGGCTGAGACTAACACTTGAGTAACAGGGATAACATAGATTAGGTATCACCCTGTATTTAAAGATTGTTTGTGTCAAATTTTTAAAGGTTTTAAAGGTCACCCTAGCTGTATTAATGAGCTAATGCCTATATCATTCAGAGGAATATATGAGCATCAGTTAAATTTTTAGTTGGTATTGTCTGTATATTGTTATTATTACTATTATTGTTAATGCACGGGATTAGATGATCAGTCTCAATAACCATGAAACAATGAAACAACTGAAACGATCCCAGTGAAAAGAGGGACTAAATGCTGCTCATATATGTGAAAATCACATAGTTATAATTAAACTAATGTAATAATGCTTGTGTACAGTCGGTAACGGTTGACAAAAATACCAAAACATGAGGTAGAAATATAGTCATAAAATAATAAATTAAATAGTCTGAGATGGCACAAATTTTCTTTTTTGTCATTTAAAGGGTGTCTTCATTTTACATATATATATATATATATATATATATATATATATAAAAGTTAATTAAACTTGGAAAATGCACCGATTTTGTGGAATGACCCATAATTTTACATGGAAATAAACATTTAAAAAAAAAATCATTAAAGTGAAACCAGCAAATAGTACAAAAATAGAACCAAATTATTAATTCATGTCACAGTTCCTTAGAAACCTAAGGGCAAATACAGTGCTGTTGGCATTATACAAGTACAGTTAATCTGTAAATGCGTAAAATAAACTTGTAAAAAAAATGTATATTTATTTATTTTTTCTGTGCTTGTCTGTGTTCACAGCAAACAGACCAGAGTAGGTGAGAGCAGGGAGAAATTTAACACATTTTGCTAATTTATTCATAATCTATTTAGCCTAAGACATCTTGACATATTAACAGTCATTACCCTTTACATTTAAAGGCTATTTAATTAAATATAGATTAATTAAAACTTAATACTATAATTCTAACCATTATAATTGTATGTGATAAATGTAATAGTAAATGAAAAAGGGCTGTAATGTGATTACTTATGTTTTATGTGTACATACTAATGTTAGTCAATACACAACACATGCTCAATCAATAGGCATATTTTAATAAGAACAAGGACACTTGCTGTGTTTTTACAACAGTACATGTAAACACACAGCAAGACAAATAAGCCAATATTGAAATACACGTTTAATCAAATTTTAACCTCAAAGACACACTTTATAAAACAGGATAGCAACAGAATTAGTTGTAGAACTAATTCACAGTGTAATATGAAAAGTTATGTCACATGAATGCTTAATGCATTCTTCATGTGCCTTATTGCCATTGAATTGTACATGCTTGCCTTTAGCTAAACATATAATTTTGTGCATGTCATCTGTAGTAGTAAAGTAGTTCTGTGGCCACAGGAGATCTACAAAGTGCCTCTGAGCTGTGTGCAATATTTCCCTTGGAAATTACAGTGCATAGACTGCCTTTAATTGTGTGTTCTAGTTCATTTTAGACTCCAGCTGAGATGATCTCCAGCACCCTCACTGCTCTAATTAATGCACAGTGAATAATTCCCTTTTTTCCTTTTGGGTTTTCTTTCCATTCCTCCTGACAGAATCAAGAATCATGTAAAAAAAACAATGCAATAATGCTTTTTGTATACAGTGTGCAGTTTGCAGTGTACAGACTCAATAAAAGTGTACCATTTATTGTACTAGATATAAAGAAAAGGATCAGCCATCCAGCACAGACATCTTTTCTTCTTTATTTATTCCTGAAGCTATAATTTCAATGTCCAATGTTCAAGATTTGTATTTATTTTCTGCTATAAAAACAAAATACAATGGATCAGTAGTTCCATATTCAAAATTGTTACCACATCTATCAGCAGTGGACGGGAGCTTAGGTCGACGTATATATGGCTCTTTCTGTGGTTATGGCTCGACAGCAGAAAAAAGTAAACCAAACAAACTTTTTTATCAGTACCTTCAATTTTTCATCACATCTTTTTTCATCAATAACGTCAAATCTGACATTTTGTCAGACAGGAGAGTAGATTAAAGTCGGTGGACTTGAAGTTGAAAAATGGTGTTTATTGATGTCTTTCCGCTGTTGAAACAAGAGACCTTTTGATGTTCATTGATGTTTATTTTGTGCTATAACTAGTAAAGAGCGATGATCGGTTCAAGTGCCACTTAAACTGATGCACTACAGCGATCTGTCATGACACATTAAATTAAAGAGCAACAAAATTTTATTTTTTGTTTGACAAAATTTTAAACTGAGTGTTTGTTTCATACCAACAGTAACCTGCTCTGTCTTGTCTGTCTGCACATTCTCAGTTAACTCTTTGCTCTGCGATGTATTTCTCTCTGTGTGAGAACATGATGTGTGGCGTGAGAGAGACACACAAACAGTAACTAAGGAGATCAGGTCTTTGTGAAGGTGTCAATTTAATAAAAAATCCCCAAATTACATAGTTTAGATTGTTACATAGTTCAGCAATGCCTGTTTGTTACATACACAGCCAACAAAACAAGCTCAAATGTCATAAGACAATGTAAAGTGAAATGGTAAATTCCCTGTCTTATTCATAAATCGGTTAAAAACTATATACAGAAGCTACTGTCTGTTTTCATTTCTGTTTTTACCAACATAAAATGGCTAAAAGAAAAAGACGACAAGCATTGCTCTTTACAGTCAGACTGGACAGACAAATTTGCATTTGTGGAGCGATCTGGATCCGCGGTTTGTCTTTTTTACATTTGAGCCCCTATCCCTGAAGAACTCTCTGCACATCACTACTCAAACTATCATCTGTCATAAATCTCAGACACCCTGACTATTGATTTTTGGCATATTCAGACAGTCCCAACAATAGTGTTGGTGATTGCTCTTATAGAAAGTCACAGCAGCTGGCATTTTGGTATGGAGTCCTCCCAATCATACCCAAGCTGGCATCAGAGGCCTGTCATCTCCGTATGCAGCACAGACACAGCTGGCAGCACCTATCAGAGAGGAAAAGCATATGAATTACTTGATTACTTACTGCTGTTATCCACATGGGAGCGGTTCCATTAATTCATATTTTGCCTCCTCACTTAGTACTCTGCGATGGTTAAATACCACTTCAGCATGTCCATGGTTGGCAGTATCTCACTCTATAATCTAATATAAGAGCCAATGTGCCACCTGTCTCCACTGGTCAATCGGGATGAAAACTGCTCTGCACTCAAGAATATAAGCGCACTGAAAGTGCATTTGATGGAAATTATGCCCAGTGCATTACTGTGGAATGTGATGTGATGTGTGATGTGTGATTCAAAAAGTCTTCCAGCAACGTGACATTTGTAGGGTTTCACACTGTGACAATAGGCTAATCTAAAGATCTAAAGATTGTGTGCATCCCTACATGGCTGTACAGATATAATTTCACGAGGTGGTGTTAGTTAATTACATCTGCAGAGTATGCTTTGTGCACACAACTGTGAATACAGTGCAAACTGTGATGGCCGCATCACAAACAAGGGACTCTAATGAACCTATTTTGTTTATTGAGTCAGTCAAAAAGATACACAAAACAGTCTCACAACTCATCTGTCATTGTGCAAATTCCAGTGGGAAGTAAGCATCCATATGACCTCTATGACCTCTACTTTATAAAATGTGCATATCCACTATTACATATTTCTTTATTATGAAACTTAATAAATGGTACAATGTGTGTAATATATCACAGCAAAGATAAACTACTTGAATTCTTCATAAACGTTTAGGTAACACTTACAGTAAGGTCCAACATGAACAGTTTGAATCATACTCTCTGACTCTGAATCATTCAGAGGCGTTACTGAATCCTTAGCTGACTCATTATTCACTGCAAGCATTTTCGTTATGTCCCATTTAAAAAAAAAAAAAAAAAAAAAAAAAAGAACTGTGTCTTAGTACTGAGGTTCGATTGTAACGTAATAAATTATATAGGAAACCTTGTACGAGATTAAAACTGAGATTTTAATATTTATTTACAAAAAGGCAAAATAAATTCTTGGTTGAACTGCATTTTAATCAATGTCTACTTTAGACATTTTACTAATAAGGAACTACATGTTAACTCATTTATTGAAGTATCAGTAGATACTTCACTAATAGGTTATGAATAGTGGGATAAGTTACTTAGAGTCCATAGAATGTCTTTTTGGGGACAGTCAAATAAAGTGTTAATAATATTACACAGACAGTCTAATAAATACTCTAATGACTGGTAGTTGACATGTAGTTAGTAAATGGACTACCATATACCATATTACCATATTTCAAAAAACAGAGTGACATTTATATGGGATAAATACAAAGATGCTCACTACATTGACAGCTTTTTTTCTCTTAAGGTGATCCTGACTGTAAAGTATTATGTATAGAGAATGTACAAGGAATAGTGAGACCATGTGGTGAGCCTGTGACACCCTGATGAGTGCTATTCCCCTCCATCACACATACGCTTTGTGTCATTGGCTCTCAGCAGTGGCCAATCTGCCTGTAATTACTCTCCTCTGCTGCAAGGCTCTCTTCCTGCATCACCATGGCTAAACTGATTAGTAATCTAAGAGCTAAGTTTGATTGGTGAAGCTAATTGAAAGGAAATGATCACGCATCATTATTCAGTACAACAGCTGTATAGAGTTTACACTGGGGGCTTGGCTCTAAAGGACACCAAACTTCCATTATGTGACTCGTAGGTAATGCCTCAAGAAAAGTAACACCATTATGACCTGTTTGCGAACATTACAGAATTATTCTACTTGATCCCAGCAGAGGGGCTGCATTACAAATAAAACTATTCTGAGTGTGAGCCATTTTCCTTGCTGCTTTATGCATGAAGAGCAAGACCACAATGCCAGACTAATTCACTCTCTATACATCTACTCTTCCAAGGTTGATTTATTCTGTTAGCACCTCATAGAAGTGAATAGCAACATAAAATCATACTGTCATTCCTTAATCTATATGTTTTGGCTGAGCTTTAGCTAATATTATGTATTTTAATTGTTCACTTTAATTCTGTGCCTCATGCAGCATCCCTTCTACAGTTTATTATGATTTCTTGAGATGTAGTAAACACTTAATCGTAGCCTAAACTGCTTTTAGTGCTGCATGCTGTTGCTCTGTGACTGCATGTCTACAGTTAAACAGACTGAAAAATATAAAATGACTAATTCTGACAAATGACCTTGACCAACACCTCCATATTTGATAAAAGCATATTTTTGATAACCTGGAATGAGGATACAGAGATGAAATCCTACTCATGAGTGATTTTTTTTTTTTTTTTGTAATGTTTAAAGTTTAGGTTTAGATAACATTGCAATGATTACATTGTAACCTTATTTGGCCAATCTTCTTTTTATCTTATTTTCAACCTTTATGTCATCATATACAATCTATATGAATATTTCAGTGGCCAGGGGTGCCACTATTAACCACAACATTATTTTGAATATACTAGAAAATTATATTGTTAGTGGAATTGCATTGGCATGGTTCAAATCATACTTATCTGACTGTCATCAGATTGTAGCAGTGAATTAAGAGGTTTCATTTTGATTACAAGTGCAGTATGGAATACCACAAGGCTCAGTACTAGGACTGCTGCAACATTCCTAGTACCTACTACTAGTAATATTTATGCTGAAATATTCAGCTCTATATTTCTTCTCTGCCTGAAAAAAAACATACCAATTTGAAAAAAAAAAACAGAATGCATAGTTTGATATTAAAAAAAAGGAGGACTAGCAATTTTCTACTGATAAATTCTTCGGACAAAAAACCTCTGCATGTATATAATAAAGATTAAACTTAATATGTGTGTGTAAAAACCATTAAAGAATAATGTTATAATTTAATTTGAGAAGGTTACTTTTAATCGTGTTAGAAATTACATATTTCCACCTCAGGCCCAAAGCATGAATATCATACTTTTTTCTTCAATGGCCAATTCTTAAATATGAGGAAGTAGTAGCTTCCTAAAACAATAATGCAGTGTTACTGTTTTACCTCTAAGCTCTAAATTATTTCAGTCTCATCACAGAACTGCAGAAATGATGTACTTAGGTAGTAGGTAGTATCACTCTGGGTTTCTTGTACTAAATCACACTGAATCACATATTGAAAAACAGAAAATAATAACCCATGACATTTCCCTTTTAAAACATGATTTGTGGAACACCATTAATTGTTACAGAAAAAGAGGTTGAAGAAGGTGAACACAAAATTGACTAATGCAGGCCTTAACTGTAAAAATCATTGCACATTATTCACAGTCAATAGTTCTGTATCTTTTCTTTTTTTTTTGTGCAAAAACTGATCACTGGTGCGAGGTTGAAAAGATAATAGAAAGACAAATTCTGCAGCAGCAAGTCTAGTTTAACATATCTATCTATCTATGTTTTCACTGATCCAAAACTGCATGTAGCCATCATCCTCTCACTGTAAGCCAACAGATGCACAAGTTCTTTATAAGTCAAAGGCTTCATACAAGAATATGCTCCTCAAGATAAATGAAGTGGCATAATCTGACATAATTAAAGACTGGGCAGTTCCCTTCAACTGTATAACAGGAACACTTACATCACAGACGTCATAGCTAATGAGTGTTAGTTTATCCAAATAGCCTGTAGGATTAACCAACTGCATGACCATTTTGTGTAACAGTAATCTACAAGTTACAATGACAGAAAGCTTTATTATGATAAATTACAGTCAGACATG